>NC_068297.1:18915917-19515917 GCF_025860055.1 Xyrauchen texanus | reverse complement strand
TTTTTAATAAATGTGCAAAAATGTCAACAATTCTGTGTTTTTCTGTCAATATGGGGTGCTGTGTGTCCAATAATGAGGGAAAAAATTAATTTAAATGATTTTAGCAAATGGCTGCAATATAACAAAGAGTAAAAAATTTAAGGGGGTCTGAATACTTTCCATACCCACTGTATACATAAGTACATCCTGTATAAACCTGTCATTAAGTATGGATGACAGAAGGCAGGAACTTCTCCCCTGGCCAGGTGGTACAAATAAAATGTTTTGAAATCAGAACTTTGCATCTCCAGAAATCTTTGAATTGACTGCACTTTGATTGCTGTTTTGAAGAAATCTACAATGACAGAACACACTGACTAAGGAAATCAGATAGGCTAAAAGCTACTCTGAAAATCTGAAAAAACAGTTTTCAGCCAACAATCCTACATCTTTGTGGAAAGGCCTGAAAGCATCACCAATTACAAGGCACCTCCCCCTCCCTCTGTAGAGAGTCAACTAATGGCTGATGAACTGAATGTGTTTTACTGTCTGTCTCACACCCCTCCCCTACTTTAATCTTTACTTAATGCACAAACCCAACATCTCCTGGAACCCCCCCCGTTACTCAGTCTGCACTTATGATCTGTGAGAAGGATATATGCTGGGTCTTTTGGAAACAAAAGACTAGGAAAGCTTCAGACCCAGATGGTGTTTCACCTGCCTGTCTGAACGTCTGCACTGACCAACTGGCCCCCATCTTCACACAGATCTTTAATAGATCACTGGAGATGTGTGAAGTTCCCTGCTGCTTCAAATGCTACACCATCATTCCGGTCCCCCTAAAAAATCACAGGACTTAATGACTACAGACCTATTAGTTTCACGTCTGTGGTCATGAAGTCATTTGAGAGACTAATTTTGGCCTACCTGAAGGATATTATTGGACCCCTGCTGGACCCCCTTAAGTTTGTTTACATAGCAAACAGGTCTGTGGATGATGCTGTCAATATGTGACTGCATTATATCCTGTAACACATCAACAGACCTGGAAATTATGCAAGGATCCTATTTGTGGACTTCAGTTCAGCCTTAAATACAATCATGACTGATCTTATGTTAACCAAACTAACCCAGCTCTCCGTGTCCACCCCAATCTGTCGATGGATCACAAGCTTTCTGACAGATAGGCAGCAGCTAGCGAGAGTGGGAAAACTCACATCCGGGACCCTCACTAATAGCACTGGTGCTCTTCAGGGATGCGTTCTCACTCTACTGCTCTTCTCCCTGTACACAAATGACTTCACTGCAAAAGACTCCACTCTCTAGCTCCTGAAATTTGCAGATGACACTACAGTCATCTGCCTCATCCATGACGAGTCTGCATACAGATGGGATGTTGATCAGCTGGCTGTCTGGTGCAGTCATAAGAACCTTGAGCTGAACACACTCAAACCAGTGGAAATGATAGTGGACATCAGGAGAATATATCAACATTTTGAATCTTCAAAAATCATATAAGTCAGCATAAAAGTTATCCAGACGACTCCAGAAAATTAAATCAACATCTTCAGAAGAGATATGATAGGTGTGGGTGACAAAAAGATCGCTTCTTGTGTTTTTGGTGATTCGCATTCTTCATGCATATCGCCCCCTACAACTTTCCATGTTTCCCTATTCGTAATTGTTTTATTTATTTATTAGGCACTATAGGCCAGCAGAGAAGGCTACGCTGGCCCTGAGAATTCGCCACTGCTTCAAAGTGGAAGTGTGATCTAGTAGTCAACTGACTAATATTGCATCCATGTGACCATATTGCTTGTTTTTAGCACTGATTGCAAAATTGACATATTTGTAACATTAAACTTGAACCTTTAAAAAAATTACATCAAACTACATTCAATATTGAGAGTTAACAGACTTCATGTTCCTTTTTGTTCCAGCAGAGTGTGCCATTGTATTACAAAAATTATCTTAAAAAAAACATAGTTAAAAACATTCTTGTTTACCATGTCAAAACAAACAAATAAACAAACAAAAAAGGACCTTAAGGCTATAAGACCTATTTGGTATTAAAACATAGATTTAACTAAACTTGACACAAAGCTTTGTATTGGGGATCAAGTCCATACATATGGTGGTAGTCAAAGTGTTTTAGAATTTTAGATTTAAAACATTGATGTCTGATCCTCCAATACTGTTAGACTGTTTCAATATGTCCACGGTGTTGTTTAGTTGATTTGTACCATTGCATCTACTTTACATCAGTCATTTATGCTTGAAGGATGCTCTCTATAATTGAAAACATTTCATGAATTATTTGGCTAGATTAGCACACCTGCAGAGGGCAGATGTCTGAAATATTTCATTTAACATGTCATTGAACTGGCCAGCTGCACAGCAACTGGCTTGCTAATTCATTTTTAATACACATGCAAATGCAACTGTAATATTATATCCTTTTCTTTTCTCTTTGTCATCTTATTTGACAAATAGAAAGAACATCAAATTTAAACAGCTGAGGAAAGGTCATAGAGACACTAATAACATTTCTTCCAACTGTTGATGAGTCATATCTGATTTTATTTGGTAAAATATAAATTATAAATATAAATATATTTATATTTAAAAAATAAAATATAAATATAAATTCAATTAATCTAATAAATGTGTGGTTTTGATAAATTAAAAGGATACTATTTACTGTAAAAAGGAAAAAAAGAAGAAAAAAAGAACACTGTTTACTAACAGTGTTTTGCCTTTTCCTCATATTTCTTAAAATATGTTATTAAAAAACAGTTGTCATTGTATACTTTTTCCATTATAATATAATGTAATTTTCAAACTTAACTCAGAAACAAGCAGTGTTTTTTGCACCTCAAGTTCTATCACTTGCCAAATAACAGTGTGGACAGTAAACCCTAAAGACTGAAAAACAAAACAGTATTGTGTTTAGTGTGTTTGAACAAAGCCCAGAATCAAGATCTTGCTGTACTGTGATACTCAGCAAATTGTGGAAATTGGAAATTGTGGAATGCCAGCTTCTACAAGCATCCACCTCTTTATATGACAATGAAGATTACAAGCCATAACACTTGAATTTGATTAAGTTTATAAAGTTCTGACTAATTTCACATTATAACTATAATTATATTACTGATGTTCTGAAAGAACATTTCATAACACTCAGTGATTGTTGCTTGTGCTCATACTTTTTCATTTATTACATGTACTGTAATTGTAAGTTGCATGTGTCATTGGGGAAAAAAAACCATACAAACAAAAAACGAACTAGTTATGATCCACAAAGTCTCAAAAATGTTTTGTAATTGCACAAACTTTCAAAGCCTTAGCGCTGGCTCATCTCAGCATCTCAATTTCTTCGTGGTCCAGTGCCGTGGCGTGCACAGTCGATTCCACTGGCTGTTCACCTTTTCTTCCGATTTGAGTCATAGAGCATCAGACACTATAAGATTTCCTCTAAAGTCAGCTATAAAATATCATATATTTTGTTATATCCTCTAACTAAATGGAATAATTTCACTCTCTGTCCAATTTTAAAACATTTATTTGGACTCTCTCCCCTGCGTCCTGATCTTGTGCATGCTCAAACCATTAATTTTATGACTCTGTTCACAAATAGTATCAAAACTGAACTTTTCAGGTAGTTACAACTTCTCATTTGGGTAAATAGCCAGTGCAAAAATGTACCTGCGTGTTCTCACATGAACTCTAAACTGGAAATTACAGATCATTTTCTGGAAAAGGCTGCATGTGTGAAAGCGACTACTGTTTCCAACAGTGCTGTCTCCTTGACAGAATAGCTACGGCTGCAGAACATTGCACAAATAAATACAAATCCCAAACATTTCAAGATTCTACACTGAAAAACTGTAAATGAACAAGACAAATTTACAACGATTTATAACTTGATGTTTATACATTGTTAGCTTTGCGTGTAAATAACCAAAGAGTTACTGAAATAGAATATGAATGTCATTCGATTGGACAGCTGTCAACAAGTTGACTCAATGAACAGTATGTTAGTAAATTATTAGCAGATTCAGTTTATCAACTGCAGCAGAAATCTAGCTTAATTGTAAATGTTATGTGTCAAATGAAAGAATAATCCATCATATGATTAAATATTTAACTTTAATAAACAGCTTCAGGTGAAATAAGTCAGATCTATACCTGCATAACAAATGGTATGGCAGTTATATGGGTACACATGAGAAAAATTTATGAGATACATTTATGATTTTCTGAAATATCTTTACGAATTTTCCTTGTAATCTCCATCTGGAGCTGAAAATTATATAAACACAAACCAAATGTATCTAATTTGAAAGACAGATATGGAATGGAGAGGCTAATGAAAGGATATGAAGAAATTAATTTAGCACAGGGTTTGACTAACATGTCTGCTCTACTTCCTCAGAACGCCTCAGGGTGGCACTGTTCGTCAGTATAAAGCGTTCCCTAAGATTGTTAGAGAGCATGTCTGTGTGTGTGTCACTGTGTATGTATCAGTTGGAAAGAAAGGGAGAGGATCGGTACATACACTCACCTAAAGGATTATTAGGAACACCTGTTCAATTTCTCATTAATGCAATTATCTAATCAACCAATCACATGGCAGTTGCTTCAATGCATTTAGGGGTGTGGTCCTGGTCAAGACAATCTCCTGAACTCCAAACTGAATGTCAGAATGTGAAAGAAAGGTGATTTAAGCAATTTTTAGCGTGGCATGGTTGTTGGTGCCAGACGGACCAGTCTGAGTATTTCACAATCTGCTCAATTACTGGGATTTTCACACACAACCATTTCTAGGGTTTACAAAGAATGGTGTGAAAAGGGAAAAACATCCAGTATGCGGCTGTCCTGTGGGCGAAAATGCCTTGTTGATGCTAGAGGTCAAAGGAGAATGGGCCGACTGATTCAAGCTGATAGAAGAGCAACTTTGACTGAAATAACCACTCGTTACAACCGAGGTATGCAGCAAAGCATTTGTGAAGCCACAACACACACAACCATGAGGCGGATGGGCTACAACAGCAGAAGACCCCACCGGGTACCACTCATCTCCACTACAAATAGGAAAAAGAAGCTACAATTTGCAAGAGCTCACCAAAATTGGACAGTTGAAGACTGGAAAAATGTTGCCTGGTCTGATGAGTCTCGATTTCTGTTGAGACATTCAGATGGTAGAGTCAGAATTTGGCGTAAACAGAATGAGAACATGGATCCATCATGCCTTTTTACCACTGTGCAGGCTGGTGGTGGTGGTGTAATGGTGTGGGGGAGGTTTTCTTGGCACACTTTAGGCCCCTTAGTGCCAATTGGGCATCGTTAAAATGCCACGGCCTACCTGAGCATTGTTTCTGACCATGTCCATTCCTTTATGGCCACCATGTACCCATCCTCTGATGGCTACTTCCAGCAGGATAATGCACCATGTCACAAAGCTCGAATCATTTCAAATTGGTTTCTTGAACATGACAATGAGTTCAGTGTACTAAAATGGCCCCCACAGTCACCAGATCTCAACCCAATAGAGCATCTTTGGGATGTGGTGGAACGGGAGCTTCGTGCCCTGGATGTGCATCCCACAAATCTCCATCAACTGCAAGATGCTATCCTATCAATATGGGCCAACATTTCTAAAGAATGCTTTCAGCACCTTGTTGAATCAATGCCACGTAGAATTAAGGCAGTTCTGAAGGCTAAAGGGGGTCAAACACAGTATTAGAATGGTGTTCCTAATAATCCTTTAGGTGAGTGTATGTACACACACACACACACACACACACACACACACACACACACACACACACACACACACACACACACACATATATAATTTTGTATGGATTTTAGGTAGTGTTTTCTATTAATAGGCTGTCCAGTTGGCATATCATCTGAAGAATAATGTTTGTTTATTTTAAAAGTCTTGTTGGGATCTATTCACACAGTTCACTCACGATAATTGTATTAAAACTGAAGTGTGCAATTTCCATTATCTCTGTGCCTTACCAAACGGATTTGCAAAATACATTTTTCTGTTTTCAAACAGGTTTCCTGATTACTCCCTGTTGTCTTCCATTGGTTCTAAACAGACATTAATGCCCCAAATGGTTAATAACGATATTTTTTTAAATTACAGTACTCTGCATTAATGGATGGGTGAAAAAACTATTACAGTATTGCCAGATACTGCAAGAGAAACAAACAACATGGTCTGGAAAAACAAGCCTAAAATTAGCCATTTGCCGCACCAAAAAAAGCAAAAATAGGCACTTATTTTTTTATTTATCGGCAACAAAATCATAAGAAGCATATAGGTAATTAACAGTTAAGTATAATTTTATTTACAAATCTGCTTCTGAGTCAAAACCCGGCAGCATCAAACCTGTATTTAATCATTCTATTTAACTCAGTGAAGACTTGGAAACAACTGAGAAATATACTTTTTACCTCTAATAATGTTTTCCTTGTATCTGGATTAGCCGTGCATGTATGTAGTATTTACACATAGTTGTTAAAAATGTCTTCATTCAGAGACATCCACAAAGGGCAATTAGGCAAAGCAATGTGTGATGCAGCAGTTTCCTTCAGGATCAAAGCACGTTTAATTTTTTTGGGCAACATGAAGTGGTGTAATTCCAAAAATTTACTGTGATAAACATTTGGCCTTTGGTTTGATTAAATTTTTTTTTTAAACAAAATTAGCCATTTACAACCGGTTACAAGCATTTCAAAATAAAGTTTTCACTCCAGAACAAATTAAAATCACTTTGTTTCAGTTTACAGTTCCATTCTGTTTTTGTTCGTTGTCGTTTTTCATTTTCGTTCCTTGAACCATTTTTAGTTCCTGGTTGGTAACGATGGACAGAGTTGGTTAGTAATGTGCTACATTTACTCAGTTACATTTACTTGAGTTAGTTTTTGGAAAAAAAGCATACTTTTAGAGTAGGTTTAAAAATGGGTACATTTACTCTCACTCAAGTAAATTTAGAATTATTTTTTTTTTACATTTAATTCTTTACAATGGGCGGCATTACTGTCATTACATTATTGGGTTTAATTTTAGTTCATGTGTAATTTTTGAAAGATTATTGAATGGGATTTTACAACAGTAGAAGTTCACACAGCTGCGCATGCTGTCACAAACTGTCACTCAAGCTGAGTCCATCACTGCTGCAGCATCAAGCTCTACAAGCGCTACAAGTGAAACACTTTCTTCACTCTACACAGTGAAAAAAGAGCTTGTGTCCCGCATGTCATGAGCAGTATTTACACATTTACCACATGCCCTAGCCGGGATATGCTGCATTTATGTGCTTTTTGGAGCATCAAAATTTTGGCACTCATTCACTTTGCATTGTACTGACCTGCAGCGCTGAAATATTCTTCTAAAAACCATAATTTGTGTTCTGCAGAAGAAAGGAAGTCATGCATATGGGATGGCATGAGGGTGAGTGAATGATGAGAGAATTTTCATTTTTGGGTGAACTATCCCTTTAAATTGATAGCTCGGCCGTAATGTAATATTCTGTCATCATTTCCCAACCCTCATTTTGTTCTAAACCTGTGTGACCTTCTGTATTCTGTGTAACTCAAAAGATGTTAGACAGAATGTTAGTGACTGACAGTCTCAGTCTTTTACTTGAGTAAGTTTTTTTGCTACTCTACCTACCTCTGACAATGGAACTTGCAACCATTGTTCGCTCCTCATTGTTTTGGGAAACACACCCCTGGTCGGGATGCTCAAACAAACAATTTCTTGCTCAAAGTCATATAGTGCAAGAAATGTTTTGATAGTAACAGTTTTTAGGGAAATCAACCTATGAAAGCATACTTATAGTTGTCACTGTATATTAAGATGGGGTATGAGACAGAATTTTAACTCTAAAAAAACACTTTAAGCTTTAACTGCACATACCACCAACTAACATTTAAAATTAGGTTGCCAATACCTATGTCCTTGTGTGCTGTTTATTTATTTATTTTAAAGGGCGGCAACCATTTTTATAATTTGTTTTTTATATATATATTTCTGTATCCTCTCACTCGTAGGCTGAAATAGATTTTTGAGAAAGGGAATTGAAAAGGAAGTTTGAGAACATACAGTACAGCACAGCTCTCATTATGTACTTTTTACTCTGCACACAAACAAGTAAACACACAAACCTGCACCTATGAATTTTAAAACATTTAACACAACTTTCTTTCTTTCTTTCTTTCTTTCTTTCTTTCTTTCTTTCTTTCTTTCTGTAGGTGTAGGTTAATCATATACCTCTGTCTTGTCTTGGCCTCTTGCTGTTCAATATTCCTGATGGGTATTTGCTACAGGTAGTGTCTCTCTCTAAAGAATGCACTTGCCAGCAGAAACGATCTTTAGCTTTGTAGAAAAAAACTGTTCTTTAAATTACTATTTTTCACCCTAACCACTACAAAACAAATCCAGATGTTACGTAAATGACCACATCATTAATTAGGAACTATAATAAATAGGTGCAAATATAATCTCTTTCTAGTTCAGGCAGTTCTGACTTGCACTACTATATCTTTTTAACTTATCTGAATGATAGGATGCATTCCATTCAGAATTGATCATCCATACACGCTATTTCCTTCAAAGACTTTACCCTCCATTGTGAGAGCTTTGAAGGGCTGAAAGGTGTGGCTCTCAAAAATAGTGATCATTTGGACATTTTGGGGGAAATTCAGTTGGGAACGTCCCTACAGCTTGGCTACCATTATTATTCTTCCATCGAAAAGCCCTGCTTAGGCATCATTGAGCCTTTTTAAAGTGTCCAAAAATCCCCTAGACTACATTACTTTGACAGATTGTTAAAATAAGTTAAGTGTCTGTTTTTGAATGTTCGTGATTTCAAACTTCAGCTGTCAAAACTTACAAGCCCGGTTGTGACGAGTCTCGAGGATGGCCCAAGCTGCCCTCCTCCTCAGTCAATAACCCGCCCCATGCTGGTTTCGCGGAGCCAGGTAAGTGCTTTGAGCGCCCCCTCAGCACAGCCGCCTCGGGTCGAAGCAATGCTCCCCGACGCGATGTTGCCTGCCCCCCGCCGCGAGGCCCCACCCCCAGGAACGTCAGACGCGATCGTCCCCTTAGTGCCCCTCGCCTGGAGCTTGGACGCGTAGCTAATGCTTTCCAACCCGTCACGGTGGCTGGCCAGGACCATCTGACTTGAATCCGCGATTCAGTTCACCAGACGCCCACCCCGGTTCAGTGGTGTCCGTTTCACTTCGGAGAAGGGCGAGAATGCCGCCAAACTGTATGCGGAGATTGCGACCTTTCTTCGCAAGGGCGCGATAGAGCCTGTTCCTCCGGCCGAGATGGGGAAAGGGTTCTACCTTACTTCATCGTACCAAAGGCGGTGGTTTGCGGCCAATCTTGGACCTGTGAGTTCTGAACCGGGCCTTACAAAGTAATTCAGGCAGAGAACAGCGCTTCCACTGAAAATCTTTCAGAGGCTCCTGAAGCATATGTCTTCCTCAGCGGCAGTCCCAGGATGGACATGGCGCCGTGGCACACATTGCGTAGCTATCATACAGATCTGCCACCACTTATTCAGCCCTTGGACAGACCTTGCATTTCTACGGGCAGGAGTCCGCCTACAGCAAGTGTCCAGATGTGTCGTGGTCACCACAAATGCCTCCAAACTGGGCTGGGGCGCCGTGTGCAATGGGCACGCAGCCACTGGTTCCTGGTCAGGACCACGACTGAGTTGGCTCATCAGCTGCCTAGAGTTGCTGTCTGTACCACTCACCCTGTGGAGGCTATTGGCATTGATCCAGGGCAAGCATGTGTTCGTCCGGTCCGACAGTGGGCATATATAAATCGCCCAAGGCGGCGTCCGCTCTTGTCGCATATCGCAATTTGCCCACCATCTCCTCCTCTGGAGTCAGCAGTGGCTGAGGTCACTGTGGGCTAATCAAATCCCGGGCAGCTTCAATGTCACAGCGGATGTGCCGTTGTGGCAGGCAACGCTCATCAGAGAGTGGAGACTCCACCCCCAGGTACAAAGCACAGGTAGACCTGTTTGCTTCCCGGGAATCCTCCCACTGCCCACTGTGGTATTCCCTGACAGGAGTCCCCCTCGAGACAGACAAACTGGGGGAAATACGCATTCCCCCAGTGAGCCTTCTTGCACAGACCCTGTGCAAAGCCAGGGAGGATGAGGAACAAGTCACTCTCGTGGCCCCATACTGGCCCACCCAGACTTGGTTCACGGACATCACGCTCCTCGCAACAGCACCTCTCTGGCAGATTCCTCTGAGGATGGACCTTCTATTTCAGGGATAGGGCACAATCTGGCACCCGAGCCCAGACCTCTGGAACCTCCACGTATGGCCGGGATGTGGAAGATCTAAATGGCCTACCACCAGCAGTCGTAGACATGATCACTCAAGACAGCGCTCCCTCTACCAGGCAGCTTTATGCCCTGATGTGGCCTTTGTTCACGAATTGGTGTTCTTCCTGAGCCAAAGACCCCCAGAGATGCACAGTCGGGTCAGTGCTTTGCTTCCTGCAGGAGAGGCTGGAGGGGTGGCTGTCCCCCTCCACCTTGAAGGTATGCATAGCAGCTATAGCCGCACACCACGACGCAGTGGATGGTAAGTCCCTAGGGAAACACAACCTGATCATCAGGTTCCTCAGAGGCACCCGGAGGCTGAATCCTCCCAGGCCATGCCTCTTACCCTCATGGGATCTCTCTATCATTCTCTTGGGCCTTCGGAGAGCCCCATTTTTGCCACTAGAGTCAGTCGAACTGAAAGCTCTCTCCTTAAAGACTGCCCTCCTGATTGCGCTCATCTCCATCAAGAGGGTGGGGGACCAACAAACGTTCTCTGTCAGTGACTTTTGCATAGAGTTCGGTCTGGCAGATCACGTGATCCTGAGACCCCGACCGGGCTACGTGCCCAAGGTTCCCACGACCACCTTCAGGGGTCAGTTGGTGAACCTGCAAATGCTGCCCCGGGAGGAGGCAGACCCAGCCCTGTCATTGCTAGGTGTGTGCTTTGCACACCTACTTGGATCGCAAAGCAGAGCTTTAGACGCTTTGAACAGCTCCCATGCTAGTTATGTCGCTTCCCCCCTCAGGGATGTGGGGAACTACATGACGTATTTTGGAGCATTGGGGGAGGTTACGTGCAGTCTGATGCACCTGCTATTACGCACTCAGCAGCCTGCTTGCACCTGCATCAGCAATTCACATAACACGGTTCATGTCACTACATTGACACAACGTTGAGTGAGTGACAGAAGGGGAACGTCATGGTTACTGTCATAACCTCCATTCCCTGATTAGGGGGAACGAGACGTTGTGTCCCTCTTGCCATAACACTGTACTAGCCACTGAAATGGCCGGACCCTGTCTTGGCTCCTCAGCACAAAATCTGAATGGAGTGGCGTTCCAGCTCCTTTTATACTCATATATCCGGGGGAGTGGCATGCAAATTCCACTTGTCAATTCTCATTGGCCTTTTCTCAAAGAATGGGAGGTGTTTGGGTCTCTCAAAGTGACCCCTAGTGTCACTACATCGACACACCGTCTTCTCACCCCCACATTCAATCTGGCAAACAACTGAAAAACACTGTTTAATAACATTTACAGTGTGAAAGCCTTACAAAGCTGGGGTTAGTGAGGATTCTGCTGAAAGTATCTTGACACATTGTCTTGGGAATTCTTGTGTACTCACTTTTTAAAACTTGCTTCTAGACTTGAAGATTTGCTCACTAACTGTCTGAGAGAAAAATAGAGAAAGGGTGAATTGACAGACAGTAAGATAAAAAATAAAACAAACAGAAGCAGTCTGTGATCTGGATCAGAGGATATGAGGAAAAATTGTCATCTGGGAAAGATATAAAGACAGTTAGCTACAGGTTGTAATACACTCTCTTTCCTATTTCCTACAAGGCCAGGCCATCAAGGAACATCATCAACAAAGAGTTGCTTGTCCTAATTAAATTCTGATTACATAAATGATTGATGAAGCTTATTGCTTATTGCAATGTCAGAGGTATGGCAGAGGCCTTGTCTTTGGCGCCCTCCTAGTTCGCCTATGCCTAGAAACGGCCCTGGTGTGTTGAACCACCAAGAAACGGATTCTGGTTCTGTGGGAACCAGGAAGTAATCATGTTCACATGAACAATGGTGAGTGTGATACTGAGGTTGCATTTTTGCTGAAAATTACATTTGTGCTCCATTGACAGTTAGTTTTAGGGCTGGGGTTTGGGTGTAGGGTTAATAAAATATGCATTGCTGTTTACTATTTACAAATAAAAATAATACTTGCTTTTGGCTACAAAATGAGGACATTTCACCTGAAAACTGGAGCTCAAACAACAGCCCACACATTTAACAAAACTTCCAGCTTCAGCCACTGGGGTGATTAGGATATCGGTAATCAAAAAACAATTTCAGCAGCAAAACATTCAACCTACTGTCGCCAAATGCACACTGTGATCAGTCTGGGCATTTAGCATGCAAAATTTGGACTCTGCCTTACTTACTCATACTTAGGACCCTGCAAAATATAGAAAACAGCCTATGATGTCATGATCTTTCTACTCTCCCACATTCTCACGTGTGATTGGGAAAGGATTTTTTTTTACATCATCTTTAAGAAGTCAAGGTAGCTGCTATATTTAATTAGTCACTAATGAAAGCGAGGTTGGAAGGGATAGAGGTACTGTAATAGGTTAGGTCTTGGGCTGCAACTAACGATTATTTTGATAATCGATTAATCTAACAATTATTAGAATGATTATTCGACTATTCGCCGATTATTGCAATGATTAATCATTAGCTCTTAACTGATTATTCAGCTTGTGGCCCGACTTAAAATGTTGGATTAAACATGCTTACTAACAATAAAGAGGACAAAATCATCTTTTAAAAATACCTCTGTTCTCGTGCTCCATCATTGCATTTTAATGTGTTCCCATGTTACGTTAAATGAGATCAAACGATTATTCGACCACAAAACTTTTTATCAACAATTTGTTATTGTCGACGTTGTCGATAATGTCAACTAATCGTTTCAGCCCTAGTTAGGTCATGTCGAACTTTCACAACCTATGTATTTTGTCCAATAGAATTAATGCTATGTCGGCTTTTGTTGGCTGAATGATGGACACCAATGTACACAATGTACATCATATTAGACAGACTATACTTAGAAACCCTTGCCTCATTTTCATTCACATCACATTAAATATGGCATCTACCCTGATTAAGGTCCATTGAAGATTTAATAATCTGATTAGTCATAAGTGTGACTGATAACCACTCAAAGTCACATCCATTTGCTGCTAGATAATCAAAGATAAAAATAATTATTCACAATTCCATTAGCAGTTTTTACACATAGACCAGAAGAACAGCTAAAGCTTTTGACAAGCATAAATAATTTCTCCAAACACAGTGTGGCCATTCCAAATGCAGAACTTATGATAATTATAATAATTTTCAAAAGATGTCAAGCAGAAATATCACTGCAAGTCAGAGGGGCTTCACATTTGAATGCATTCAGTTTCAAGAGCCTTAGCATTAGAACACTGTAACTGAAAAATATCTCTGTATTCTATTATAAAAAAAATTATTTAAACTTTCCCAGAAACGTACAGTTTAGTTTCAACACTAAATGCCTTTAGGATGCCTACTCTTATGCTTTAATTTCCCAGCATGATTCCAGGGACTGATCTGACACCTCAAGACCTACCAATTCTCTGAGGTTACCAGCACTTTACATCGTTTAATTTGAGTATCTACATGGCATAAACAGTTTGATTCAAAAGAGGTAAATACTTCATTAATGGGTATCAATGGAAATCCATCAGTGACACATCTGAGAATCTATGGTTCCTAAGGTTATAGTCACTGAGGCCACAAACAGTGAATCTGATCAACAACTTCCACAAAAAGCACAATGGTTTGAGAGAGTTGGAGAGGTTTGGAGAGTGATAAGACCACAATGATCTTTCTAAAGTTCCCAGCACACTCACTGTGAAGTTTTGCTTCATTCTTTGCTCAGAGCCAAAAATAAGTTTGAAACATCTGAGCAACAAAATACTCTTTGTGAACATTCACTCACTGGCCACACTGCAGGAGGAGGCTTTTAAAGGTACATTTAAATATGAGGATGCTCAAAACCACATGTAAAACAACAACTACCCCGCACACAGTAGTGACGTCACTCTAACATTTAATATATAATTTACCATCTATAAATATAATTAATGTTAACAAATTATACATATTTTCAAAGATCTAAGGGTTCAACATTGATATCCGATCTCTTTTTCATGATAGCAATGCTCCAGAAACAGCAATTTAGTTATTTGTTCCAGAAGTACATATGAAAACATGCAATATCAATACAGGACTTCATACCTTTGTTATGAAAACGTGATCACCAGATTAATCCAGTTCACCACACTTGGGTCAATTGTCCATGACAAGGGTTCATTGAAAAACTTCCAATGGTACATAAAAGTGATCAATCTGAGAAATATTGATATATTCTCCATTGTTTACATGAGATCTCACCTGAAATAATTACCCTTCGTCATCGTTCTTCAACAAACTATGCAATCTGAGCATCATTCATGTTGTAAAACTGTATATTATCTTACACTCACCTAAAGGATTATTAGGAACACCATACTAATACTGTGTTTGACCCCCTTTCGACTTCAGAACTGCCTTAATTCTACGTGGCATTGATTCAACAAGGTGCTGAAAGCATTCTTTAGAAATGTTGGCCCATATTGATAGGATAGCATCTTGCAGTTGATGGAGATTTGTGGGATGCACATCCAGGGCACGAAGCTCCCGTTCCACCACATCCCAAAGATGCTCTATTGGGTTGAGATCTGGTGATTGTGGGGGCCATTTTAGTACAGTGAACTCATTGTCATGTTCAAGAAACCAATTTGAAATGATTCGAGCTTTGTGACATGGTGCATTATCCTGCTGGAAGTAGCCATCAGAGGATGGGTACATGGTGGCCATAAAGGGATGGACATGGTCAGAAACAATGCTCAGGTAGGCCGTGGCATTTAAACGATGCCCAATTGGCACTAAGGGGCCTAAAGTGTGCCAAGAAAACATCCCCACACCATTAAACCACCACCACCAGCGTGCACAGTGGTAACAAGGCATGATGGATCCATGTTCTCATTCTGTTTACGCCAAATTCTGACTCTACCATCTGAATGTCTCAACAGAAATCGAGACTCATCAGACCAGGCAACATTTTTCCAGTCTTCAACTGTCCAATTTTGGTGAGCTTTTGCAAATTGTAGCCTCTTTTTCCTATTTGTAGTGGAGATGAGTGGTACCCGGTGGGGTCTTCTGCTGTTGTAGCCCATCCGCCTCAAGGTTGTGCGTGTTGTGGCTTCACAAATGCTTTGCTGCATACCTCGGTTGTAACGAGTGGTTATTTCAGTCAAAGTTGCTCTTCTATCAGCTTGAATCAGTCAGCCCGATTCTCCTCTGACCTCTAGCATCAACAAGGCATTTTCGCCCACAGGACTGCTGCATACTGGATGTTTTTCCCTTTTCACACCATTCTTTGTAAACCCTAGAAATGGTTGTGCGTGAAAATTCCAGTAACTGAGCAGATTGTGAAATACTCAGACCGGCCCGTCTGGCACCAACAACCATGCCACACTCAAAATTGCTTAAATCACCTTTCTTTCCCATTCTGGCATTCAGTTTAGAGTTCAGGAGATTGTCTTGACCAGGACCACACCCCTAAATGCATTGAAGCAACTGCCATGTGATTGGTTGATTAGATAATTGCATTAATGAGAAATTGAACAGGTGTTCCTAATAATCCTTTAGGTGAGTGTATATATTAGAGTCTCGTAAACAAAATGAGCCTGTCTCCAAAGTCTATTTTTAAAAATACGGCGTAGTTTTATTCAGAATAGCCAAGCAGTGCAGTCAGATTTTACATCATCTTGAAAGGCGGAGCCTTAATTTTACTCTGTACACTTCCAGCGATTTTACAGAGAAAAAGCTTGCAGGAATTTTTTGTTAGATCATCTTCAACTTTAAAACATCACTTCTTTAGACTTGTGGCTTTGAGAACATTGTATTTCTGGGTTATCTTGGCACTTTTATTATTGTTTTTTTAGATTATAAACACATGTTCAGCACAATCTTTTTCCATTACTATAAACTTCAGCTTCTATAACTTTAAAAAATAACAACATATATTAATTCTGAAACTTGGGAAATAAAGCCCAAAGTGTCATCTTTCAAAAGATACTACACCTGTGTCCATGCTCCAAAGGGTCCAGTAAATACAACCATTTAAGTTCAGGTATGTCATTTTCATGGTTTGTGCTCAAAAAGGGGGTGCGTATCAACAGGTTAAAATGTTAGCATTGATTTCATGCCTCATTCTGTAACTAGAATTCACACAAGATCAGTAAAAGATGCTGTATTAACACAATGATTATTTAAAGTAAAATATACAGCATGGAGTTCATAATGTATCATTTGTAATGTTTATCTTGTACAGTAATTGCGCTAATGTGCTAACACACTATCCTTCTATACACTCAGATTACACTGTTATTGTTATTTGCGATGACACTGTTACTACTGCAAAGATTGGCGTATAAGAGAATGTTAATGGCCGGAACACAGACAAAAGAATGACGATAGGCATCTTACTTTGGGCACATTTGAGAATGGCTTTTGGCTGCATATGGAAGTATTTCAGTAGATTTGATAATTTTTTAGACTAATTTAACAAAAAAAAAAAAAATCTTGGAAAATGTCTCTACGTGAATGATCACACAGATTTAGGTTAGCTTGCACCAGTTCATGAATATCTCTACACACTGGTGTGTTCTGTTGACTGATCTTAACTGACATAACAGGAATTAGTTGTCACCCTCAAAGTAGGATGAACTCCAGGTCACAACTACTGATGACGTGGACCAGTGGTAGTAAGAAGGTGTTTAGCAGCTGGTATATCATTTTCCTAAAGGTTCACCCTGGCAAACTTTTATGAATCAAATAAACTAATTCAAAAACACCTTCTTTTTGGCCTGATTTAGTTTAAAATTACATCACACCCGTTCATTCTTCAATTTCATAGGAAATGTGCAGGGGCCTTAAAGAGTAGCTATCATGAATAATTGGAATGAAGTAGTTAAAACTGTGATAGTTAACTCAAAAAGGAAATTTCTGTCATCATATTACCCTTATGTTGTTTTAACATGACTTCCTTTCATCCATGGAACACAAAATGAGATGTTAGGTAGAATGTTATCCTCTGTCCCCATTCACTTTAATTCTGTGGGAAAAAGAGCAGTGTCAACATACTTCAAAATTTCTCCTCTTGTGTTTCACAGAAATAAAGAAAGTGAAATGGTTTAAACAACATAATGGTGAGTAAATGACTACAGAATTGTAATTTTTTGATTATTCGAAAAATTATCCTTTAAAATTAGGGTAGGCCAGTGGTGATATGATGGAAGTCATTCAGTTCACTTTAAGGTTCAACATTTGTAGTTGACACTATAAAGCCTCAGAAAGACCTTCACTGCTCGAGCCGACTACACACACACACACACACACACACACTTTTATTGACTCTTTTATTTAGTGGGACCGGCCCCAAATATGATACATTATGAATTGGTACATTGGTACAAATATGATACATTATGAATCTTATCTACTTCATCCTTATGAAGTGGATATGAGGGAAAAAAATTATGAGGAGACTTGTGAGGGAAGAGAGATGAGATGCCTCCAGGCCTCTTATCCTCATCATGATGCCTCATAAACTGTGTGAGTGTGTATTCAAGGCTTTTGGGTAGAAAGTGTTCAGATGGTCCTTGCTCTCTTTCCAGAGATTCGAGGTGCTATAAAACCTCTGTGACACTCACAAACAAACAAACAAACATAATCTCTCTCACACAAACACATCAACCTCTGCAGCACATGTGGTTGCCAAGGTTACCAATATCAGGCTGATAGTCAGAAATACATTAACACATGCTCAAGATGCCTCTTACTCTTCCCATAATCCACTTTACCACTGAGATAAAGACAGAGCGCCTCATCAAACACACTTCTTTTTTTTCTCTCCACAGTCAGCCAGCTGCAAGAACACGACTAGCCATTCTGACTCTTTTCAAAGAAATACACCACTTTAAATAGTTTAGCAGGGACTGTCTGACTGCAACTTGCAACTTGCTCCAAGCCTGGCCAGGCTGGTCTGTTGGCTAGTTTTCAAGGTTTTTTTGGCAACTTTTTGGCAGACCAGATGGGCAACCATCAGTTAAACCAGCAGAGCACAAGCTAGACTAGCTTGGACAGGCTTGGAGACCAGCATAAACCACTGAAACAAGTAAACCAGCTTAGGCTTCTTTTCTATTTTGGATAAGAGGCATAAATGTAGTGAATGAAAACATATTAGTGTGGACATGGTGTAGCAGGTGTCTAAGGTATTGGAAAAAAAATTATTGCTGTCGGACCAGATATATTTATCAGAAGATTTAGGGACTGTGAAGGAGGTAGCAGGTTGTGATGAGAAATAACAGACAAGCACTGAGCTGGATTTGAACTTGGAATGTTATTTTGTTCCTTTTGATAGAAAGTGAAAAAAATTAATAAAATAAAAGTAAATTACAATATCATACAAACAATATACAATACAGATTAACAATGTAAACTTCCTTTGAGTGCACTTTTCTTTTACCCTGAAACTATACACAGACTGGTATTTTCAATATCAGAATGAAATTAAATAAAATAAAATAAATAAGTTCTCTCAAATTATCACAACTGTTTCAATGTATAAGGATCTCAATATCAATCAAATTGGTTTTGGTAACCAAACATCATCAATAGTTCAATGTTCTGTAAAATTCTGATCAGTTTCTTCTCTTTTCCTTATTTTTTCACCTTTATTAGGGAAATATGATGTTACTATATTATGAATTAATGAAACTTAATTCCTTTCAATTACCCATTATTTAAGCAGGGTTACAATGGCAAATACAAATATAACCTTATTGTAATGTGAAAGGTCAAGATGTAGTCGTGAGTTTTTGAAAACCAAAAACTTAACTCTAACATAAAGCTAGTTGCCCAATTATACACCAGAACTTGGGCTTAGGTGGGTGTGCAAACTCCAGAAACTGCACTCAAGGAAATAAACTGAAAAGCAGCATTCTTTGTAGCTACATTTTTCAAAAAGTCTAACAGTTTGTGAAAGTTAGATAATTAAGGGTCTGAAGCTGCATCCGTTTCAGTTTTCTTTTTTTCAAAAAAAATTATTTAAAGGCTGTATTGTTTTAAAGGCTTTCTTTTCATGTGGATCATCCAGTCACATTCATGTCGCTGAAAGTCCATTGACACTCATTCAAAAACTGCTGACAGTGTCCTTTAAAACTGTTTTAATGGGCACTGTCAGCAGTTTTTGAATGAGTGCCAGTCAATGGATTTTCAGTTTCAATAACAAATGCAGCCAGGACAGTCGTCTACACAGACTCTTAAGATCTGCCTCAAAAACTAAACTGTTAGAAAAATACAAATTGGGTCACTTAAGCCCGTTCACACCACAAGCTATATAGAGCAACAAAGCGACCGGATGTCATTCATTTTGAATGAGAGCACAGCGACTTCCGGTAACGAGAGCAACAGTGACTGTTGGCGACAACATGTGGGCATGGCGAGTGACACAACAAAGTTTAACTTTATGCAAATGACAAGTGACATTCAGGAGCAACTACCAATGAGAGTGAAGCCAGTGGAGCTCACGTCATCCGTCTGCTGTACATACCGATGTCAAGTTTAGACCAGGGGAGAGAAGTTTTAATGTTGTGAGGGATTTCACTGTTCTATATAATTTGTCTGTAACCACATGCATGGATATAATAAAACAATGATGCATTGAAAAATTTGTCAAATCCTGTCACCATTCTAGGTGTGTTTGATTAATATTATTATTAGGGCTGTCAATTGTTTCAAAATTGTAATTTTATTAATTACATGATATGGCCATTCATTAATTGAATTAATCTCAAAAATCATGGTTACTGTTGTAACCTCCGTTCCCCGAGGGAAGAAACGATTTTACAACAGAGGACGGAGGTTACAACAGTAACCATGACGTTCCCCTTCTGTCACTCACTCAATGTTGTGTCGAATGAAGTGACACAAGGGGTCCCATATAAAAATGCCACGCACTGACCATGTTACATGAACTGTCGAGACAGTTTCAAGCAGGCTACTGCATGCTAGAGGCACCTGTGTCGGCTGCATGTAGCCCTCCCCAATGCCCCCAAAGAGATGTCACATACAGACCTTAGGTTCCTCGCACCCCTGAGGGGGGGAACAGGTGCAACATGACTAGCATGGGAGTAAGCCCAGCAGCCGCGGCCTTCTCTCTCACTATGTCTCTCACATAGGACGTGAAGTGGCTGAGGCTATCTTAACGCTATGAAATGTGTCGGTGAAGGCGGTCTTTTCCGGTCCTATTCTTTCAGGGGGAAAAGACCCTGCGGAGGCCACATTCTGCCCAGTCTAGGGGGAGGTAACATGTGGCAAATACACCACAAGGGTTGTGAAGCCGTATGTGGGAAATGGCGCAGTGGTAGGTCCAGCCTAATGAGGGGACTATACAAGCACCTGACAAACGCTTGCAGGTCCCCAACCCTCATGATGGAGGCTAACGCGATCAGGAGGGCCGTCTTCAGGGAGAGGGTCTTGAGCTCAACTGAATCAAGCGGCTCGAAGGGGGATCTCTGAGGCCCGAGAGGACCACTGAGAGATCCCAGGAGGCGAATAGGCTAGGCCGGGGAGGGTTCAGTCTCTGGGCGCCTTTCAGGAAACCGACAATCAAGTCGTGCTTACCTAAGGACTTGCCATCTACTGTGTCGTGGTGGGCTGCGATAGCAGCTTCATACACCTTCAAGGTGGAGGGGGACAGCCTCCCCTCCAGCCTCTCCTGCAGGTATGAAAGCACTGACCGAACTGCGCAACTCTGCGGGTCTTCGGCTAGGGAAGAATACGAATTCACGAACAAGCGGCACTTTAGGACGTAAAGTTGCCTGGTGGAGGGAGCTCTGGCTTGGTTGATCGTGTCTACGACTGCAGGTAGTAGATCCACTAGATCTTCCGCATCCCATCCAGGGGCCAGACGTGGAGGTTCCAGAGGTCTGGGTGCGGGTGCCAGACGGGGCCCCATCCCTGAGAAAGAAGATCCTTCCTCAGGGGAATTTTCCAGGGAGGTGCTGTCGTGAGGAGCGTAAGATCCGTGAACCAGGCCCGGGTGGGCAAGTAAGGGGCAACCAGGATGACC
This sequence comes from Xyrauchen texanus, assembly GCF_025860055.1. Taxonomy (NCBI): domain Eukaryota; kingdom Metazoa; phylum Chordata; class Actinopteri; order Cypriniformes; family Catostomidae; genus Xyrauchen; species Xyrauchen texanus. Next base: position 19,494,575 of record NC_068297.1, on the reverse strand, counting down.
TGTTCCTCGTCCTCCCTGATCTTGCACAGCACCGTTGCAAGAAGGCTCACTGGGGGAAATGCGTACTTGTGCAGCCCCCGGGGCCATCTGTGTGCCAGCGCGTCTGTCCCGAGAGGAGCTACTGTCAGGGAGTACCAGAGCGGGCAGTGGGAGTTGCCGTGGGAGGCAAAGAGATTACCAAGTTTACTTCACTGTCATTATAATCAATAAAAATCTTTAATCTATCTCTGAAAGTTGTAACAAATTAACTAACAAATTAAATGAATTACTCAGCAGATAATTAATTAATTTAAAATTGATTTAATTGATTGACAGCCCCAATAAAACTACATATCAAATTCAGATATTTTCTAAAATAGTCAGTTTTTTTACTACACTGAACTCTTTTCTATCAAATTATTATTTATTTTTGAGTATTTAATGACATGTATGTTTATTTATTATAGACACCTTTTGGAACAACCTTTGTGACAGGAGTAGCCTTAAAATGCTGTCTCTGTAGGCAGCTCACAAGGTTTTGAAGCAGACCATTAGTGACATGTCTTGTTATGTTGTCACTCTTTCAGGTGAAGCATCCTTATTTACAACAGGATACTCTGGACTTTAATAAACAACCAGAATTAGACCACAAAAAATGGGCTGACTAAAAAAAGACCAGGATGAATGAAATAATTATCGCTGTGAACAAAGTGTCTCTAAAATAATTCCATGATGTATCAAGTAATGTGGGTAATCTTGCCCTTTCTTTCTCACACACATATGCAGCTTGCTTCACAGCTAGATTCATTCCCTTGGGAGAAGTCTATGCTCAGAGGAAATTGCGAAGAGGAAGTAATCGCTATTCTGTCTGCCGTCTTCAAAAAGCATCTGTTGTGCGCTTAATGTGGTTTCAAGAGTAACCCTATAGGGGCTGTTGTAAGCTTAGTAATGCCCTCTATATATAAATTAATTCCTGAAAGAAAAAAAAAAAAACACCACTACAAATCCATTTAATTGGTTCCTATTTCTTTGAAGAAGTCTTTTTCCATTATCAGTTCAAAATGCATTACAACATGTAAGGCCAGAAGTGTATAGGCCATAGTTTAAACCTATTGGTGAAAACCCTACTGCAAACTTAACTCAAAGACTTATCTAGTATAGAATCAAGAGCATTTCTAGTTCTAGTAATCTAGTTCTAGTAACCATTACCAATGGATACAGTACAATGGGACAGCGGCTGTGGCTCAGTTGGTAGAGCGGATCGGCCACTAATCGCTTGGTTGGTGGTTCAAATCCTGGCCCACACGACTCCCAAGTTGCAACCCCAAGTTGCTCCCAATGGCAGGCTAGCACCTTGCATGGTGTATGAATGTGTGTGTGAATGGGTGAATGAGTCACAGTGTAAAGCGCTTTGAATACCGTTAAGGTTAAAAAGGCGCTATATAAGTGCAGACCATTTATAATCACACAGAAGCAGAATATGGTTTTCACTCCTTTTTAAATTGATTCAATTTAATTTTATAGTTCTTTTAAAAATATGTACTGTATTGTATCCAAAGGAGCTTTACAAATAACTGCCTTATTAAATAAATGAATTGTGGTTGTGAAGAAACAACACAGGATGCAAAAATATATTTTACAGGTTGTGTTTATGCTGTTTATTGTGACAGCTGTTTTTATTGAAAAAATGGAACATTTTGGTCGATGGCGCCATATTGTATTAAAAAATAAAATATAGAAACTGAATATTTTACAGTATATAATATTATATATTGTATATATAAAATACTATAGTATGAAAATACAGTAAAGGCTAATATCAAAAGAAAACACAAACAGGGCATTAGCCTACCCAGATGCCCCAGCATACATCACCTTGATACATGCAAATATAATTTACAGCATTTTATACATTCAAGTACTTACTTAAATCACTCAAAGCATTCTGTGCATTTGACACGTGCTTAAACACTCACAGAACTGTATGCATTTAACACATGCTATATAACTCAAAGCATGTTATAGATTTTTAACCAGGCTTTAAAGACATGTATAACATTTAAAAAATACAATTCTCATTACACATATTTTCACATATAGGCCTAACACATATTAAATTATTCACAAAACTGGGACAGTTCTCGCATGTGCAGCAAACGTGGTCAAACTCCACACATGCAATCCATATGCATCCTTCAAAAATTATCAATAACAAACACTCAGTTTTAATATACAACTCCTCAGAACACATTTAATAAGCATTTTGTGTAAAATTGACCCAAGAATTCTTTAGCGATTAACAAAACTGGGAGCTCTCTTGCACAATGTCTGTTCTCATGCTTCTAACATGAGAGAGTTCCAGAAAGCTGGTGTCACAAAACTCCTGTGTCTCAAAATTCGATCTTAAAGGGACCACGTCTTATATATATAAATAGAGTTAATTACATGAAATTTCTCCACTTGGCTACAAAATGTTTGCGTCTTACTACTGAAGATTTACTGAATTATAGAGAGGACTAAATAGGAATGGCAATACGATTAACTGACAGTTGATCCCTTCTAACCTAATTTCTTTTCAGGTCATCAGGAAGGGCCTTTTGGGAAAAGCGATCAGACCATTGATCTGAGACTGGATGGCTGCTGTGTGTGAGTCATGTCAATTGAAGTAACACCTCTTGAACTCCTCATACTCACACAGGTAATAGCCGATGACAGCTGCCAAGGGAGTTTAGTGAGGAGTCTTATCCCACTGTACCACAGAAGAATCATCATCATCACTATCACCTCGAATGAGTGAGTAAGGGTGAAAGAATTATTGTTGAGAGCAAATCTGTGAAGGACAGCTGAGAAATATTCGAAGGCTTTGTTCGATTGTGAATAAAGGTCATCCAGAACACATACAACATTCCTCTTTTTTCCATTGTCCTTGATAGTTACTGTCTCCTACTAGGGTTTTTTTTCACAGGATGTTCTACTGTGCTTCTTTTTAATGGTTGATGTATACATAAACATGCTAGATAGATGCCTTTGACCGTTGCAGCATGTCTTGCTTCTTTCTAACATTTCTGCCCTGTGTTGACATATTTCCCATTGAAATTTGGGGAGGACAGTATGGGCTTGTCCTTTTTAAAACATAACCAATGGGCATATTTTTGCTAGTTGGATGCAGGGGCATTTTCATTCCAGAGAGCTTTTGATTGGACAAAAATCTGTGAAAAGTAGCATGAGTCATCAATGTTTTTGGTCCATTTTCCTGGTAGGGAAAGATTGCAAATTTAAAATATGCAAATCTGTTAAAAGGACATTTTGTCAGCATTAAGGGGTACAATAGCATATAGATGACTTCAAAGCAAACACAAATGGACAAAAACCACAAAGCTCAAATTTGTATTGCATGAGGACTTAACAGACCTTCCATGTGCTGCGTCTATTTTTTATTAATGCAAGAACACATCCCGTGTGAACTGCCCCTTAGATGTGACTCCATACTCTCCCCACTACTCTGTTTAGAATACAGAGAGCATGCGAGATCGTCTATATGATCAGACAGACAAAAGTTGTCTGAGCAAGAATCAGTTTAGACAGCGATGAAATGTAAGGTGAAGGGCAGTTTGACAGGGCAGAGGGCAGGGCCAGGTAGTGATTCCACACATCCGGTCCCTAATAAGGCTAATCAAGCCTTAGAGAGGGATAAGGGCCGACTGGAGACAGCAGTGGGACAGAGAGAGAGATTTACGGACAGCTGTGTGTGTTTTTCTTTTTGGTTCTGTTTTATATTAAACTAATATTTATATCGTCAAGCTGGTTCTCGCCTCCTCCTTTCCATTAATTCCTTTATAGGCAGTAAATCAGTGATGTACAGACAGATAAAGAGACACAGAGAAAGAGAGAGATCAGAAGATTGGTGTTATGACTGATCATGTGACTTCTATTTGACATGTAACTAAATAAATTTGCCTGTAGGAGGTTTGTATAGGTGCATGGCACTAGTGTTTCTGTTCATCCATGATTAATTCATGAGTTATTTCACCTGCTGTACAGGGAGCTGTACTTGAATGATTTAACATGCCTGCAGCGGTTGTTGTTTCTAATGTGTGACATTTCAGATATTCACCGATATACAGACTGTATAATACAGTATAGACCAATCTATTAATTTAATGTTACTGTAGGGCATTTACACTCTCCTTTGGAAAAGGTTTTGTATCAATTATTGTAAATCCAGACCATTATACAAAAAGCTTCACCAAGAGTTACAGAGTATGATGAGTTCTATGACCTGAGAAATCTTTTTGCAGAATTCACTGTTGATAATAGGACACTTTAGCCACACTCAAAGTGTTTAAATGTCTTGGCATTAAACAACAAAATTTCAACGCAAGTGCCAAAAGTTAACCCTGCATCATACGGTGTAGCCCTAGGGCAGTTGCAACCCAATCTCATTTTTCATACATCATTTATGTGTTGCATATTTCATATGATCTCAAACGATGTTGTTCGCAAAACTTGTACGACTTCTTCACATTCATTCCCCTATATGTTATGCGGAAGTAAGCACAAGTTCCGGGCACGAGGAGTTAAGGTAATACTTATTAATATTATACCCTTACCCAAAACATTTATCTAAACTTAACCAATCAGTGTGTAACCATGATAGGAAGCTGTTGTGTGTGACAGAAGCAAGTAATTGTCACGTATTAGATGGAAACGATGTCCAGCGACATCATTGGCTGTAGAGAAATTCGTAGGAATTCAAACGAGTGCAGTCGCACAATATCATATGAATTAGCCAAATTTATAACAGTCCGACTGTGGCATGGAGGGTGTGGTCATGTGTCGGTCTGCAGGAGAGAGAGAGTGGTAAGGCTCGTCACCTGGTTCACAATGATCTTTAACACCTGTCTCTCTCCCGCAGACCGACACATGACCACGCCCCCATGGCAAGATTTTACTGTGAGTTTGTGTTGGCAGTTCCCCTCTGGATAAACAGCATGAAAACAACAGCAACATTAGATATCTGTGTGTAATACAATTAAAAGGATTTTGTGCAAACTATAAGATTAATGATTAAGTGTCAAAATTTCTTGCAGAACTGCATGTCAATGCAGTGTCCATTTATTTGGTTGATTAAGGCTTTAGATGGTATTAAATTATTGACTATCAGTCCGGCTGGATGCTTGCCGGTTCATTTTGGTGGATCTAACATTTTTTCCCCCAGCATATTTACAAGTCAATTAGATGTCATTGTTAACTGATCAACTTCATTTAACATAGTTTTCGTTGTCACTGAACATTGAAAAATCAATACACTCTCATGACCAAATGTCGCTGCCTGGGTAAATGGGCTATGTTGCCATATGGCAACACGGTACCACAATGATACATTACATTTGAAATGAAATTGCACTAATGCTTTTTCTCAATTTTTATGGATAGTGGTCTTTTATCTATTACATTTCTGCATTTATTAATTTATTTGGAAATGTTTACCATAATATAATTACACTTTTAATATAAATACAATCAGGATTTATTTTTCTTCTATTCAGACAAAAATAAACATGGCATTGTTTAGTGACCTTAGTGACAGTGAAAATAATCTACAATATTGAAGAACACATTAAATGATTCATTCAATTTTAGTATGTAGGAGTTTAATGTGTATATTAATTTAATTAAATGATAAATTGATACATTTTTAGAACAATTAATTTTTGGACCATTTTCTAATGTGGTACAGATACTGTATGTGATGGAAATGTTGCCAAATTATTATTATTGTTATCATTATTTTATTTTTGTTCTTAGAGCTATGTTATGTCAGAAAATTGAATGGGGAATTTTGTTTTCCCCTTATTTAGAACATAATGCGTAAAGGTACGTGATGAACCTGTGGTTACTCTGCTTAAACACCTGTGTGAACCTGAGGGAACTGATTTCATTTCCAGTAAAAATCACTGTCGGTCCAGTTGCTTAAAAGTCATTGCAAAATAAAAAATAAATAAATAAAAATAGCTTAGTTCCAAGAAGAGCTTTAGCATTATTTGTTTTTAGATGGATTTGATGTTTTGTTTTGTAATGAAATGAAATTCATACAACTGAAGTGCTTAAGTGACAAAAAGTGTCTGAATAATTTTGGGGCTCTGTATCGTGCTTATTTTGACTGAGAAAACAATACATGCATTTTCAAATTCAGAAACGAATCACTCATCATACCAAATAAGAATAAAAGGTGGGCCAGCTGCCATAGTCTTCTGATAATAATCTAAACGTGTCTTTTCACAAGCTTTTCATGTTCTCAAGCTCTGCAAGCAGGGATCTAATCTGTATTTTCTTCACTATTCAGAACTGAAATGAACAGATTTAGTTTGTAGATACAGCACTCTCTCAGTTATTTGCTGAAGTTATTTGAGAATGTCTCTCATTAGCGCTCAGTTATCAGGTTTTCAGAAAAGACAAAGATAATGTGATATATATTATGGACCGTGGAGACAGTCTGATGAAATGGTGTGTATGCATTAATTACATTTTGTGATGAATGTTTTGCTCCTTTTCTGTAAAGGATGTGCAGTCCTACAGATATGCAAAGGCATATAACATCAGAATTATGAAGGTAAATTTAAAACAGTATTTAGAGAACAGAAAAATCAATCTTTAGGGAGTGTAATAGTTTAAACTTTTCACACATTCCAGCTTGTGAAATTTCTCTTTGCTGGAAATATTGTTGTGTTTGCTACACATTTCAGAAATAACCATTCTTGGAATGTCATTATTTTGCATATATTAACCTAATTTACTTAAAGGAATAAGGTAGATAGTCTAAAATTAGTGCTTAATTGTGTCATATTTGGATTGTTGACACTGCACCTAAACTCATATAACATTTATCCTTCTAACATCATAAATGGTTATGAAGCACATGTCAAGAGTTCAGGTTTGCATAAAGTAAATATGTTATTATACAGTAAATAAATTATTTTAATACTGGTATGTGTGGACATATCTTCTAGGCTCTCTGTAAAGTACATAAAGTAGCATGCGCACATCCAAAAAATGTTACGCAGGTGCAAGATCAAAAATCAATGCAGAAAACAATAAAATAGGGACCGCACACTGCTGATCATGCTCTCACAGAATTTTAATAAGTACAATGTTACCACCTCTTCATGGTATTTTAACTTTTTCAATATCAATATATAGCAAAGTTGATAGATTATGTTGGAATTAATTGAAATGAACAGCAAAAGGATTCTTATGATCTTTAAGACATATATTACTTGTTCAGCTATATGTGATATTTGTAACGGTTACCCTGTCTTGTCTCACTGTTGCCCTTTGTTTGTAATTTTGTCACTTTTGTTTTTACTTAGTTTTCACTTTTGTCACCCTTGTACCTCCATAGTCTTCCTGTCAGCCCTCGTGTTCACTGTTTATTGTTTTCACCTGCCCTCGTTAAGTTTGCCATTTGCTTCTGTTTGTCATCTTGTTATCTTGTTTAGTGTTCTGTTTGTTCATTGGCCCCTTAGTTCTATGTTCATGTATATATATCCTGGTTTTTGTTTCAGTCCTTGTCTATCGTTGAATGTTGTTGTGCGTAGTTTATGCTCGCTCCCATGCCTGTGTTCCCAGTTCCTGTGTTTCCGTGTTTTGTTTTCATTTTGCCCATCGTGGTAGTTTTGTTTGTTCATCCCTGTTTGTTTCCTTTTTATCAATAAACCCGCATTTGGATCCTCATCCCTTGTCTGACTCCGACCTCATTCGTAACAGAACGATAGACCCACCATGGATCCAGCGGTTCAACAAGCAAATTACCACCTGCTCTGCTTGAGGCAAGAAGACCGCCCTATAGAGGACCACATCCACGACTTCCTTAAGCTGGCGAGTATTTCGGATTTCCCGGACTACACTCTGGTGGTCTTCTTCAGGGGCAATCTGCACCCTGCACTGAAGGAGCGGCTGCCACAGGTGACGCGTGACTGGACCCTCCGCGACTTCCTGGTGGCGACCCTACTGGTGTGCGACTCACCGCTCGTGGTGGACGTTGCTGAGAAGGACCCTGCCTCACCGTCCACAGTGGTGTCTCTTCACCTGTCAACGAGGTCACCCTCACGTCAGTCGCCTTCCACGAGCCAGCGCGGCCCTCTTCGTCTGCCCGGAGGAGGGAGAGAAGACGGGCTTCCGCCTTCCGGCCCACGCCTGCCCCGGTCTTCGAGCCTGTGCCCACGCCTTCCACGGTCAGCGAGCCTGTGCCCACGCCTTCCACGGTCAGCGAGCCAGCGCCCACGCCTGTCACGGTGAGCGAGCCAGCGCCCACGCCTGTCACGGTGAGCGAGCCAGCGCCCACGCCTGTCACGGTGAGCGAGCCTGCGCCTACGCCTGTCACGGTGAGCGAGCCTGCGCCCACGCCTGTCACGGTGAGCGAGCCTGCGCCCACGCCTGTCACGGTGAGCGAGCCTGCGCCCACGCCTGTCACGGTGAGCGAGCCTGCGCCCACGCCTGTCACTGTGAGCGAGCCTGCGCCTACGCCTGTCACTGTGAGCGAGCCTGCGCCTACGCCTGTCACTGTGAGCGAGCCTGCGCCTACGCCTGTCACTGTGAGCGAGCCTGCGCCTACGCCTGTCACTGTGAGCCAGTGCCTGTCGCCTCAGACGTCAGTGAGCCAGTGCCTGTCGCCTCAGACGTCAGTGAGCCAGTGCCTGTCGCCTCAGACGTCAGTGAGCCAGTGCCTGTCGCCTCAGACGTCAGTGAGCCAGTGCCTGTAGCCTCGACCGTCCCTGAGCCAGCGCCTGTAGCCTCGACCGTCCCTGAGCCAGCGCCTGTAGCCTCGACCGTCCCTGAGCCAGCGCCTGAAGCCTCGACCGTCCAAGAGCCAGAGCCTGAAGCCTCGACCGTCCAAGAGCCAGTGCCAGGAGCCAGGACCACCCAAGAGCCAGCGCCAGTGGTCGTGCCCATCCTAGAGCCAGCGCCTCTCAAGCCTCTCGAGCCTTCCAGGGCTCCTCCTCCCGAGTCTTCCAGGGCTCCGCCTCTCAAGTCTCTCGAGCCTCCTAGGGCTCCGCCTCTCAAGCCTCTCGAGCCTTCCAGGGCGCCGCCTCCCAAGTCTCTCAAGTCTCTCGAGTCTTCTAGGGCTCCTCCTCCCGAGCTTTCCAGAGCTCCGCCTTCCGAGTTTCCCGAGCTTTCCAGAGCTCCGCCTTCCGAGCTTTCCGAGCTTTCCAGAGCTCCGCCTTCCAGAGCTCTGCCTCGAGCTTTCCAGAGCTCCGCCTTCCGAGCTTTCCAGAGCTCCGCCTTCCGAGTTTCCCGAGCTTTCCAGAGCTCCGCCTCCCGAGCTTTCCAGAGCTCCGCCTTCTGAGCTTCCCGAGCTTTCCAGAGCTCCGCCCTCCGAGCTTCCCAGGGCTCCGCCCCTCAAGCCTCTCGAGCCTTCCAGGGCTCCGCCCCTCAAGCCTCTCGAGCCTCCCAGGGCTCCACCCCTCAAGTCTCTCGAGCCACCCACGGCTCTGCCTCCAGAGCCTCCTACGACTCCGCCTCCAGAGCCTCCTAGGGCTCTTCTCCCCGAGCCTCCTAGGGCTCTTCTCCCCGAGCCTCCTAGGGCTCTTCTCCCCAAGCCTCCTACGGCTCCGCCTCCAGAGCCTCCTACGGCTCCACATCCCGAGCCTCCTAGGGCTCTTCTCCCCGAGCCTCCTACGTCTCCGCCTCCTGAGCCTCCTACGGCTCTGCTCCCAGAGACTCCAGAGCCTTCTAGGGATCTGCCTCTAGAGCGTCCTACGGCTCTTCTCCCCGAGCCTTCCTCAGCTCCGCCTCCTGAGCCTCCTACGGCTCCGCCTCCTGAGCCTCCCTCAGCTCCGCCTCCCTTGGCTCCGCCTCCTGGGCCTCCCGAGCCTCCCTCAGCTCCGCCTCCTGAGCCTCCCTCAGCTCCGCCTCCTGGGCCTCCAGAACCTCCCACAGCTTCGTCTCCAGAGCCCCTCACAGCTCCGCCTCCGGGACCTGTCCCTGTCCCTGTCCTGAGGCTGCCTCCCAGGCCTCCTAGACCTGTCCCTGTCCTGTGGCTGCCTCCCAGGCCTCCTGACCCGGTCCCAGTACTGTGGCCTCTTCCCAGGCCCCCTGACCCAGTCCCTGTCCAGTGGCCTCCTCCCAGGCTCCCTGACCCGGTCTCTGTCCTTGCCAAGTGGCCAGCTCCTGGGCCATCTAAACCGGCCTCTGTCCTGTGGCTACCTCCCAGGCCCCCTGAACCGGCCCCTGCTCTACGGCCATCTCCCAGTCCACCTAAACCCGCCCCTACCCGGTGGAAGCTCCCCAGGCCACCCGACCTGGTTCCCAGCACACACCCCCAGAGACTGCTTATCTGCCCTCTCGCCCTCCTTGGTCTGTCTCCGTGTCCCTTGTGCCCCCCGTGGACTGCCTGTCTGCCCCTCGTTGCCCCCTGGACTGCCTGTCTGCCCCTCGTTGCCCCCTGGACTGCCTGTCTGCCCCTCGTTGCCCCCCGGACTGCCTGTCTGCCCTTTGTGCCCCCAGTCATTGGTCATTTGTTCTTCCCGTTTTTGTTTTTGTTGATCGTCTGGTATCCGATCCTTGAGGGGGCTATGTAACGGTTACCCTGTCTTGTCTCACTGTTGCCCTTTGTTTGTAATTTTGTCACTTTTGTTATTCCTTAGTTTTCACTTTTGTCACCCTTGTACCTCCATAGTCTTCCTGTCAGCCCTCGTGTTCACTGTTCATTGTTTTCACCTGCCCTCGTTAAGTTTGCCATTTGCTTCTGTTTGTCATCTTGTTATCTTGTTTAGTGTTCTGTTTGTTCATTGGCCCCTTAGTTCTATGTTCATGTATATATATCCTGGTTTTTGTTTCAGTCCTTGTCTATCGTTGAATGTTGTTGTGCGTAGCTTTATACCTGTGTTCCCGTGTTTCCAGTTCCTGTGTTTCCGTGTTTTGTTTTCATTTTGCCCATCATGGTAGTTTTGTTTGTTCATCCCTGTTTGTTTCCTTTTTATCAATAAACCCACATTTGGATCCTCATCCCTTGTCTGACTCCGACCTCATTCGTAACAATATTAAACTCCGCTGAGCTTTACCTATATAGGGTAGACCGCAGTGACACTTGATCATGTAAAGGACATTTTTGGAATTACAAGTAATAACTCCCTAAATTGGTATGAATAAAAGAATTACATTTGGTTGTAAAATTGCATTGTGCATTGTCCACATCTATAATTGCCATCAGGAACAGACAAAAAAGTGTGAGCCGGGCACTCAGGAGGTTGATCAGCTCTAAACAAGTTGTTGAATATTCTGTGCATGTTTGTAGACTATCCGTGGAGGTATCCTGGCAAAACATACTCATTACAGGATCAGACCTCAAAATCTACCAATGTTTATACCGTGTTTTTTCAAATTTTTACCCAAAGGAGAATATTGAACAAAACAAGAAAAGTGATTGTTTTTGGATTCAAAACGTTTTCTATTAAGGATCTATAATTTCAAAGTGTGCCGCCTGGATCCAGCTATGTCTATATTTTCTTTCATGAAACCTCTGGTTTAAGTCATCATGTTGTTTACATGTGAACTACAGATTCGTCGTATCCTATTAAATTGACTGATTGGCAAACTTCTCTTTAAATGTGTTGGGTGAAATCTTTGACCATGCAAAAACGTGTTTTTATCTGTCGGTTTCCTGAAAAGATCCGTGATCAGACCATCCCCTTCTTTTTACTAAAGCACATGAAATATATAATCTGCCTTTAGGAGTGTGGCTTTATCTGCATGCCAAACAATGCGCAACATGATTACACTTTCAATTGGAGTTGATTCATAATTTTCCTTTATTTATTTCTTCTGTCTAATCTTTATATGCTGTATGCTGTAGCGTCTTTCCCTTAGTGGCAAAGACTCTCTTCTATGGTTGAAAAAATCCAATTGTTTCTTGAGAATGTGATGATGGAGGAATGTTTTATTGTTGCTTTCAAAAATCAGCAGTTATTGGCTGAATGGATAAAAATCCCTTTACATGGCAGCAGAATTTTACTGCAGGATCATGAGAGTTTGATCATTATCTGGAAAGCAACTGGACCCCATGTGGGAGAACATGCACCTTTACAAATTCAAGATTGCATCAATTCATAATTTTAATACCCCAATATCCTGCTTGCTAAAAAAGCAATTTTGAATCCATAGATGCCCTGATGCTAACGTTTTTTGATCAGTCTCCTTTCTTGCCATCAGTGGAAAAAAACACACTTACAATGATCCAGCCCTAACCTAACACTAACATTAAAGGATCTGTCCTCTTCAAAGTTTTCAGATTTTTCATCAAACCTTTCAGAGACGAGAGATTAAAGAGCATTCTTTCTCTCTTTATTACAGATCTAGAGAACGAAGGACAGGTGTCACATACAAACTCTCGAGGGGTGCGGTAGACAAGGTCAGAAAATTACCCTTGTGGTGCATTATTTTCTTCTGTGATTTATGAGATCGTTACACTATTCTGACTAAAGGTCTAAATTAATGAAAGAATTTTGAACCAGGGGTGGGGCGTTATAACTCCTTTTAAAAGGTTTACTTAAAGTAATTCCAAAAGTGTTTATGTAGGAAGTCAGGAGGATGACATGGTAATCATTTTTGTATCTTTTTTCTATTTCTTTCTCTTTATCTCTCCAATTGTGGTAGAACCTTTAAGACAAGTTCTGATTTTAACCTTATATAACCCGAGCCATTCACAAACATTTAAACAAAAAAAAAAAATACTCAGGCCGAAAAAGGTGAAGGAGTCAAAAATGGAGTCAGACTAAAACATTCTTAAATATTTCTCTTTGAACTCATATTTAGCACAGTCCTTAACTTAACTGTCTTCACCAAAATGTGTTTGTCATTTAAATCACTTTATGGATCATTTGTGAGATTCTTAACAAGGAACAATTAATCAGTTTCTATAACCTTCACAAATGATAGTATGTTTAATGTGACTCCTATAGTAGCCTGGCATTAAAAAGAAACGTTGTTCATCAGCTTGTGTATTATTATCCTGCTCTTAAAATAGAAAAATAGAAATCGGCTAGAATTTAACACAGCTTTGATATATAAAACATTTCATACTCAGTCTCTATTTATCCCTCTCCCCTGCAAAAACGTATATTTTTTTGCATGAATAATTTTATTTTTTATTATTTTGTTACATTATTATGTTATTTTTTTAAAAGTAAAATATTTAAAATAACTTTTCACCAATGGGAGCTGCTATATATATATATATATATATATACTCTAGTCATTTACAGAATAATAATATAGCACTTTTCACAATACATATAGTTTCAAAGCAGATTTATAGAAAATCATGCCTTGTTGTCTGAAAGCCCACTGTGAACAAGCTGAAAAAAAAAAATATACATCGGTCTTTACGTGTTGTATTGATGACATTGCATCGTTTGTTAATTGATTGATGCATCAATCCAGATTGATGGATCATTATACCCCTAGAATAGATCACCCACAAATTCAAGCAGACCAACATTTGTTAATCACTGAAAATCTTCCCCTCCGTCACAGCACTCAAATCAAATCAGGTACTAGACAACAGGTTTGACATCTATGATGTTTGGTCACAAGTCGAGAACCAATGATTTATGATGATGTTTTTTTACATCCAACCTGACATCGCGTGTCAAAAGGCCCCATATTGTTAAAAGCTACAGTGGAGAGAAAGGGTGAGAGTTGACAGTATGTCCCCATTTAAATAGCTAGGTAAATGTATGAGTGCGGATTTTAAGTTATCCTCTCTGGAGTCCTTAATTAATTTAATGTACATTTGCTAAATTTTAAGGTATTATATTGTTTCTATTAAGATTTGCATTGCGATATTGGGTAGGACAGAGGGAACAGAGTGATGATGATTTAAACAACTTTACAGGTCTTTACAGCAACTTTACATTTTAATTACGTTTACATTTATGCATTTGGCAGACGCTTTTATCCAAAGCAACTTACAGAGCCCTTAATACAGGGACAATCCCCCTGGAGCAACCTGGAGTTAAGTGCCTTACTCAAGGACACAATGGTGGTGACTGTGGGGTTTGAACAAGTGTCCTTCTGATTACCAGATTACCAGTTATGTACTTAGACCACTACACCACCACTCGAGTAATTAATGGCAGAAAGTCATGATCCTGCCTCTTTGGTCTTATTTTATTCTTGTTTTTGCGCGATTGTGACAGTTTCCTCTGCCCATCGTTCAGGGTGTTCCGTGTGCTGTTGTTTTCCTCTTTCTATCATGTTTCTTACAGGTGCTGTTCAGCAGCGCAATCAGCGTTGCCATGAGCTGAAAACCGGGAATAATCTGACCCTAGAACTGGGGATATCTGCTTTTGCCAACTCTTCTTTGCAATTTACCACTCCCGCTCGTTCACAAATCGGACTGAACTGTGATGAGGCGTGTTGGTAAAAGCTCTCTGCACAAGAATGATGGCTCTGCCACAATTGCATGTCGGTGCAAGGATGTTTATTACATTGTCCGTTTTTCCCAATCAGTCCTCAAAAGTGCACAAAAATATATACACAGCTCTTGGCTGGATTTCCTTCTACACAAAGAATCACAAACACTCTATTTGGAAAAATGGCAGCACTCTTGCAGATCTTACTCCTTTCAAAAAAAAAAAAAAAAAAACAATCTGAGAGAGAGCCGTGCTTATAAAGCAGAGGCTCTGCCCACTGGGGACAAACCATTGTATGGTAAGTATTAGCAGAACAAACTTCTACTAAAAGGTAGGTTTACCCCATCATATACATAGACATCTACATTTAAGCATATTTTATGCACATAATATGTTCATACATATTATTAATCACATTTTTCATAGTTCTATATGTTAACTAAAAGGATTTTTTTCCCCAATAATTTCTTCATTTGATTTTCAAAGCTTCTTGTGGATTTTGGCCACTTAGAAGGCCCATTAATCAGTTGGATCTGATAAAATGTTCTAACATCTGAATACAATTAAGAAAAAACAGACATTGAAGTACTGTATGATGCCCTATGTGCTATTAAAAATGTTAAACATGTAATGCAAATTCCAATGTAGAGTACGCTAGTAACACTAACTCCTGTTTGTTAGGTCCTTTCCTGTGGCAGATATTTAGTTCCCTGGTGGTTCAATAAGTGTATAATAATCCCCCAGTTTTAAATTATCTGTTGCTTTTTTAATTTCCTGGTTTAGGCTATTGTGCGGTCGAGAGCAAACCCAAGGTCTGAGGGCAGTCTGCTCGTTGTGGGAGATAAACAAATATATTGGAGGCCAGTATCTCAGGTAAATAATTATGTGGGAAGTAATTCGCTTGTCATCTTTTGTTTTCTTCAGTTGTATGGGAGACTTACAGATTGAGGCAAGGAAGGTCCTCTCGATTGACATGATGTGCTGAAGTCATCACAGTAATTTAAATTACATGTGCATAATAAATATTCTGTCATAAGAAATGGGTTACCAGTATAAGCGGTTGGGGGTGGTATAAAGCAAGCTTGGTTATCATGGATGTCAAGCGTAGCTGACGCATTACATGCTCTTTTCCCACAAAGATCAACATCAGGATTTTAGGTTAAAGTCACCAGTCACAGTTTCTTTCAATTGTTTCATTATTAATCACCTCTTTGCCTTCACTAGTTTATTATAAAAGAGTCCTGCAGTGTGATAAATTAATTTTGAAAAGTAGAAATATTCCACGTAGTCTCACAATTAATGTGAGGTGATATTACGTCATACGATTATATTTTCCCATATTTTTGACTGAATAGAAATATATTTGAAAAGGGATTTGGGAGATTTACATTAAGCAATACAACAGCATATAAAACACATTAAGTGTGGCTTATGGTACACTTAACACTTATCTCTCTGCATTACAGCAGCCCAGCGGTTCCTCTCCTGGGTTTTCTCACAAGCTGTTTGTTCTAAAACTGATTTGTCACCCCAGCTACGCCACGAGCATCATTAGCAGAGGTCGACAGCTTTCTGACTTGACTGGTTTCATGGTTGAATTCTCCTTCTCCACATGATTTGCTCTCTCTCTCTCATTTCCGAGACTCGGGATAAAATCATGCTTTCGTAGAGTCACTGGTGATGAATAGCCATGCTTGGAAGGAAGATAGCAGCACGTAAGGCAGAAATAGGCTACAGAAAGAGGTCATTATAATTCCAAAGGACAATATGGCTTAGATAGGAAATGGTTGCTGAGTGGGTTGTGAAATTCTCCAGCGTTGCATGGAAGACCTACTTTTTTTGATATTTAAAATATACTGTCACTCTGTTTTTGAGGAAGGACCCAAGATGTTGGATGCAATTAAAACACTCATGAGGGAGAAAATAAGAACAGCAAGAACTGAAAACAAACCGATTGGGAAAAAATGGAAAAGACAGGAATGACTTTACTGGACTGGAAACAAAGACAATGATATGGCAGCGAAGACAAGACAAAGAAGAAAATATAAAGAGAAAAAGGAAGAATAGATTCAGGTGCTAGCAATAAACACCAGCGCCGCCATGGCAACGCTGATTGCTCTGCTGAGCAACACCTGTGAGAAACATGAGGTAGAGTGGAAAACAACAGCACACGGAACAGCCTGAGCGATGGGTGGAGGAAACTGTCACAATCCTGCGAAAGCAAGAATAAAACAAGATCAAAACAAGACCAAAGAGACAGGATCATGACATATACAGTTCAATGCACAGTTTAAAACTGTGATTTTATAAATCATTGGTTCTCGACTCATGACCAAACATCATAGATGTCAAACCTGTTGCCTAATTTGATTTGAGTACTGTGACGGAGGGGAAGATTTTGAGTGAATAACAACTTTGTAATAACAAATGTTGGTCTGCTTGAATTTGTGGGTTATCTATTCTAGGGGTATAATGATCCATCAATCTGGATCGATGCATCGATCAATTAACCAATGATGCAATGTCATCAATACAACACGTAAAGATCGATGTATATATTTTTTAAGATGCATTACAAGACTTTTCACATCTTCACATTAACACCCTTACGAACATTTATCACAGTAAACTGTAACAGAATTTTTTAATACAATGGAAGATGTAGCTAAGAAAAAACTGGGATTGTTTGCATTTTTTACATAATAAATGTAATTGATTGTGAAAAATAGGCACATAATATCGTAATATTGATCACAGGCCCCTGAATTTAATCAAAATCGTATCATGGCAAACTTTGAGGTATTGATAAACTAAGGGAATCGATACAAGATCATACTGAGACGAAACTGCCAATTTACACCCCTAATCAATTCTGTTATATTAATTTTAATTACTAAATAATAACCCTAACCCTAAAAGAATACATTTAGCAATCTTACAATAAAACACAAAAACAAAAGAACAACAACATTATTCACCTTAGGTATGAGTCACTTTTCGCATTGAGAATGTAGCCAAAATGAGGTGTTTTCACTTCAAAGGACATTTTGGTTTTATCAGGTTTGTTCCAAATAAAACAAAAGTGTGTTGCTTTAAAATGTGTTTTCTCTCTCAGGAAAATCTAGTTATTTTCTTGCAGAGTCTTAACAGAGAGCATTGGTGTTGATTAACAGCATTAAAAGGGCACACGAGTCAGAAGCCAGTGCTGAAGCGGTCTCATATGCATCAACCTGAGCGGTGTGGCTGAGGATACCATATGCCCCAGGAGCCTCTGGAATTGTTTTAGAGGAACCGCTGTGCTGGGCTAGTTTGTGAGGTGCGCTGTCATTGAGACTGAGTCAAACTCCATGCAGAGAAAAGAGATGCTCTGAACCGGGGAGAGCTTGCTCTTTTCCTAGTTGACCTGAAGCCCTAGACGGCTGAGGTGCCTGAGCACCTGGTCCCTGTGAGCGCATAGTAACTCTCGAGAATGAGCTAGAATGAGCAAGTCATCAAGGAAATTGAGTATGCGGATACGGATGCCCACTTCCCGTAGTGGGGGAAGGGCTGCCTCTGCGACCTTGGTGAAGACACAAGGGGACAGTGACAGGCCAAAGGGGAAGATCTTGTACTGATACGCCTGGCCATCGAACGCAAACTGTAGGAAGGGTCGATGTTAAGGCAGAATGGAGTGGAAGTACGCGTCCTTCAGTTCTACCGCTGCAAACTAATCTGATGCCGAACACAGTTTAGAATTTGTTTCTGCGTGAGCATTTTGAATGGGAGTTTGTATAAAGCCCGGTTGAGAACTCGCAAGTCCAAGATTGGCCGCAATCCAACGCCTTTTTGGGTACGATGAAGTAAGGGCTGTAGAAACCCTTCTTCATCTCGGCTGGAGGGACAGGCTCTATCACTCCCTTGAGTAGCAGAGTTGTAATCTCTGTACGTAAAATGCTGTCATTTTTGGCGCACATTGAAGTGGAGAGAATAACGCTGAGACGAGGTGGGAGCCTGTCAAATTTAATTGCGTAGCCAAGTTGGATGGTCCTGGTCAACCAGTACGATGGGTTAGACAGCGAAAGCCACGTGTCCAAACTCCGTGCGAGGGGTATTAAGGGGACGATCATTTTTGACGTACTGGGTGGGGCTTCGCAGCGGGGGGTGGGGGGGAGCAGGTACTAACACGTTGGGAGGCAAAAGTGCATCCCTAGGCTTCGGTGCTGAGATGGTCAGTTGTGGGTCCGGTGGCGAAGTAACTATGGGAACCGGGACGGCACGCACTGGCTAGATGACCCAGGAAGAGAGGAAATCGTTCTTTTATTAACAATGTTGGTACCGCATTCCGAAGGGTGTGCGGCAATGGAAAATAAGGAAAACAAGGATTTTCCTCCCGGCCCTCCACCGGACGATGGAGTGGTCTTGGTACCAGCTCCGGAGCGAACATCTGCCTCCCAGAGAACCCATCCAGGAACTACACAGAGTTGGAAAGGCGTCTTTAAAAAGTCCTGAAAAGGACGTTCAATGCCTGCTGTGCATTGCTCTTTTACTTATGAAAATACTCTCTTTTAGAGGAGAAAACACTTCTCTTTTAGAGGGTATAAGCTCTTTCACAGAAGCGCTGTCGAAGCACCCAGGGTGTGGACTGCACAGTGTTCAGAGAAAGAGACAGCCGCTGGAAATGCGCCGTAAGATCCAACAGCAGTTAGAGGTGAGTGGAGCAATAGTGAGTTTTGTATAACTTGGTAAAACTGACAATTCAACCCTTAGATAAATTACATGGATATGCATCAACAGTAATCTATAAAGTACAAGCATGGGTGTCATTTATTTTGTAAAAATAACATGAGACTGTTGATGAAATTAAATTAATTTACAGTAGCATATAATCAACAGAATAGGTGATTGATCAGGAAAGATAACAAACTTTTAAAAAATTGTAGAAAAGTGCATCTTGAAGTTACAGGGCAATACTTATAGGCCTGTTGTTGCATGAGTCATAAAAAAGTGGATCATTATTGATAGATCTGATAGTATTGTATGGAGGTGGTGGGCATTCCTGTCCTCTTCTGATTTGTGCTTGGGCCAGTTCAGCTGATGATGGAAGAACAATTCCGGGAAGACCACCAAGAGTCCGTGGTTCATCCATCCTGAGACTTCTGCTGATTCCCCAGTACATATTAACACTACATATTGTATGTTCTTTGGTCTTACCGAAAGGTCAGAAACTGTTCAACATCCTTCAGCCAACATCTGTTGAGCTCAGTTTGTGAGAGTGCCTCATGTGCTGCAGAACTAGATACAATGCAAACTTTGTAATGGCTTGCCGCAGCCAGTGGTGGATGCTGAAATGTGCAAAGGGGCCATTTATGCACACAACAGAAATTATGAAGCACCCCACACCACATACCCTAAAATAAAGAGGAATTTAAAGATGAAGTACAAATGTTGTATATGATTTGCATTTTCATCTACCACCAATAGGAGTAGCTAGCTTCGCTACTAATTTATGTAGTAGAACATGTTTCAGTGGACAAAGATTCACTTTATCAGTGGTCATTTCACTGCAATTAAAAATATTTGAAACAGCAAGACCTCCCTGCCCTGTGTGACAACTGAGGAACACTTCATTTGAAAGTGGATATATTGCCTTATAGTGTTTGTTCTGTATTGTGAAAGGCCATTATATGAACCATGAACTCCTATAATCACACACCACACCTTTCACATTCTGATCTACTATGACTTCTGTTCTCCTCCCGCACAATACTACAACTCTGTACTTTTGATATACATACATCTTTAGATATTTGTATTTGTTTCATAGTTTTACAACATGAACATTTTTTAATATATTATAATAATGTGTTGTGATGTATTTCTTTTTAATTTTCCCACTTTCGGATAGAGATAGAAAGTTACATATTGAGTAAGCATTTCAATGTATGAGTGATTGTACTTTTTATACATTTCAAAACAAAAGTATGGAATCTATACCCTCTCATCAGTGATGAAATCTGTAAGTGTGCATCAGTGACAATCTCTTTGATGTTCAGCTCCCCTATAAGTCTGTCACATGTTTTATGAAGGCGTGCTTCTCCATGGCAACACTTTTTCGGTCCGTCTCTCTTGTCAACTGGGACTACACTGATGATATTATGATAGTGAAGACAACACTTGATCCATTCAACTGCAAAAACAAGATATTTTTTAACAATGATTTATCAATATTGATAGATTTCTGTTTGCACTGTTAAATGGCAGCCTTACTGAAGGCTCTGCAAGCAACTAATATTTGCGCTTTGATTTTGCAAACCTTCGTAGGAGATAAAGTAGATGAAATTAGGAAGGTAAACGCACCCACTCAACCGTGATTGCAGTACTCCTTGAATTAAGTTTCACCTGAAAAGTTGGAAAACCATCCCATCCATTACCGGTGTAGGAGTCACTGTAATTGCACTTCTGGATGGGTAGCTGGAGGAAAGTGGCCAGTTGCATCAAGCTGATATTGTGGTGATACATGCTGGCTGGTCAATGAGGTCACCTTCAGAAACTACTGGAACAGTGCCAGAAGAGGAGGACATATCACAGGTAGGTTGTCATTCTGGGTTATAAGGCAGATCTGGTTCATGGGCTGGCGCATCCATTCGGTCATGAATGTCTATTACACTTTCTTCAAGACCGATACTGGGGAGTCTATCACCAGCTAGTGCACCACAAGCCTTGTGGGGGTTAAAAAAAGTTATGAAAATAGACATTGTCAAATATAAATGAAAGTTATCAACAACACAGAACTGCAATAATCTTTATACATTTTGGGCATTTTGCAACACATCCCACACACAGATAGGTGGGACATAATCAACATCTGAAAAATCAGAAGCCACATCACCCTCCAAATCAATTCTATAATAGCATATAAAGTTCCAAAATGTCCTATCGACATGCAAGATGTCAAGATGTGGTGATGATGTATTCCAAACGGATTTAATACTACACACAAAACAAGTCTGAGTACATATTGTATAATAAATAAAATCAATCACACAATGTAGAAGCACTGAATGAGATTCATAGTGGAAATACTGAGGTAATTTCTAGGCATTAAAAGGAATCACTTACCTTTCTTCCAAAGCCTCTAAACCTTGTTCCTCTGCTTTGTCCAACTTCTGCCACTTCAAAGTCATCACTGTACACATAACAATACAGTGTCACTAAATGACCATGTGTGTACAGCAAGGATAAACATAGGCAAAGGCATGCATTTGATCTGATATTATAATACCCCAGAGTGTTGTATTGGATATTGTAATGTTGACATTGGCAAAGATTCATACACCAAGTTAGAGATTTAAAACAAACTTAACGGTCAGAATCATCTCCGATTGTTGATGCTGCACAGCAAACCAGGTTGCTTACTTGGTGTTGATGTTGTAAGGCCCTGACTTGCTGTTTTCTTGTGTAGTATGTGTAACATAGGCTCCATGACACTGACTAGCTTGCCTTTTGAAAACTACTTTTCAGCCAAAATAGCATACTGATACACACATACATCTACATACTACTGAACTATACCAGACAGTTATGTTGCACTATTGCATGCTTTGTATGTCATATGTTGTACTACAATCAAGAAACCAGCGTATTTGCTTAAATGTATCCTGTATACCTGACATTTAGTATGAAGAGAAGATTGTTTAAATTATTTGAAAGTTACGAAGCAAGGTGTTATATCACTTCTGAAGATATGGATTAAAACACTAGAGTCATATGGATTACTTTCATGATGCCTTTATGTGCTTTTTGTAGCGTCACAATTTTGGCACCCATTCACATGCTTTGTATGGACCTACAGAGCTGAAATATTCTTCTAAAAATCACAATTTATGTTCAGCAGAAGAAAAAAAGTCATACACATCTGGGATGGTATTAGGGTGAGTAAATGATGAGATAATTTTCATTTTTGGGTGAACTATCCCTTGACATAATTTAACAACATTAGTTAACATGAAATGCCAATCAACATTAATTTTACAGCATTTTTTAAATTGTATTTAATGTAAATTTCAACATATACTAATACATTTTTTAAATCAAAAGATGTACTTATCAACATTAATTATGCCCTATGAACTAACGTGTACTAACAATGAACTAATGTCTATTTGTTAACTAGCATTAACAAAGATGATAAATTTAAAATTAATGCTGTAAAAATACATTTTTAATTGTTTGTTCATGATACCTAATGCATTTACTAATGTTAATGAATGGAACATAATGGTAAAATGTTACCAAAATTTCTATAAACAAAAATAAATATCAAGTAACCTACATTTTATATACAATATGGCCAGCTACTTTATGGAGTTTCATTATAAAGTTCGGGAAGAGCTTGTTCATTTAATCCGACCAATCACATCGCCAGACTAAGCATATATAAACAGCTGCTTACATCCATACTGCAAGGATTCCTCCAGCATTTGGCTCTGCTCATTTACCCACGACAGATCCATGGGACAGTTTTGGATGACACACTACTCTGCACAATGTATTTGTCCTCATCACATAAGTTCTACCATCGCAATCTGTACGTTATTCACCAAGCTGCCACCGCAGCCATTATTCATATTTCGTGGCAAAGCTGTCTGCCAATTTAACCATTGTCTTCCTTTTATTCTCATCTTTCCTCACAGAAGCAGACCTGGCATTGAGGCCGCCTCCACACAGGCCACTGCTTCGCTGTTTACCTGTTGTACAGCCCCCTATGGCTGTACACAGGTCCTCTCATCCTATTTTTCCACCTGGAGCTGTCCTTGTAGCAAGAGGCTGCTCCGGCTTCATGCTACTTGAGATATATTACAGCTTTAATTTAATGCGAGGGAATCAAAAGTTAACCATTTAATTCAAACATTATTCCAATGCACTCCAGCATTTCAATCACAATGATTCCTGTCAGCCTGAATACCTTGCCATGCAGCTTCTTTAGGGCGTGTTCCATACAGTGATAGTTCCCATGTGCTATTCCCTTCGAAGACTTTACCATCAACCATGAGATATTTGAAGGGGCTCAAAAAATTCTGAACTCACTTTTTAGCCTTTATTTTCAGAAGTTCCATTTAAAATTATCTTCCAACATGACTAACATGAATTTTCTGTGCCACAGATCATTTCTGACCAAGCTACAGCTCACTACTGCTATATACTGCTTCTGTCCGTACAGACATGAGCCGAATTCGGCTCCGCAAGTGACGGGTCGTGCTTCGCATCACAACTCGTTCATGAATCATTCCGCAACAGAGTCTTGCCTCCTCGCATCATTTGAGCTCACCTCGCCACACAGCTCTGATAACTTTGAAGCAAGCACTTCTACAAACTTCTATTCATATCTAGAATATAACATGACTTTCTCTTCTCCGTCCAGGACAAATGTTTCACGCAGGCAAAATCAATCCATCATTGTAATTTTACAGACAAGTCTTCTCTACTTTTGCAGGAATCATTGGATTACAAACTCTTAACAAGCTTGACCATAGATCCTAATTGCTGTATGACTTTAAAATGTTTCAACAATCTGTCACAATCTTGCGCTCCACACCATCTTAAAGTAATGGGTTGAAATCGGCACTGGAATATTCAGTGGCTTTGCATTTTGCTTCATCATCACAATATTTCAGTTATTCGGTAGAATTTATTACAGGTTATCAATATAAATAAGTCTGTAGAGCAAAGGAGGGCTGGGCTTGGCTGGAACAACGCATGCCCGGTAACCAGTCAGCCTGATGGGGGCGCGCGAGGGATAAAGGTGGCCAGTGACGATGGTTCGAGAGAGAGAGAGAGAGAGAGAGAATGACATGCAGCTGCTCTGTGTTTATGTTTGTGTGTTTTTTGTTCAGTTTTTTATTAAACTATTATTTATATCGCCAAGCCGGTTCTCGCCTCCTCCTTTCCCTTAACCCACTTTACATTGGTGCTGAAACCCGAAAAGAAGGAGGGATGCAAGTCGCAGAGTCCTCGATACTGACGTCCACCCAGGGGAGTGCCGCTGCCATCCGCCGGGGGAAGAAGTAGCCTGACTGCCCAGACGCGGGGAACTGGACTGGACTCCCCGACCATCTGGAGCGATGGAGCCACTGCCAGGGGTGGAGGAGTGCCCTGCCATCCCCCAGAAACGTGGAGGGGTCGAGAGGACCGCCATCCGCGAGGGGAGGAGGCAAGCAACTCCCCGACCACCTGAAGCGGTAGGGCCCCTGTCAGGGGCGGAGGAGATTCCTCACGGATCGCCGAGAATGCGGAGGGGTGTTCTGTCCGCTGGGGGTCGGACTGACTCCGGTCTGCCCGGGGAGGAGCAGCTGCCGTCTGCCTGAGAGGGTGGAGGAGTGATCGGGGACTACGTGATGGCGCATCAGAGAACCGGTGAGTGAGGTTTTTTTTCTCTCTCTCTCTCTCTCTCTCCTCTGTCTCTCTCTCTCTCTCGGTCGCTCCGTGTTGGCCTTTATCCCTCGCCTATTGTTGTTGTTTTTACCCTCCTGCCTCCTCCCAGGTCGAGCCAGGCGGGGATGACCCGCCGGCAGACGGGGCGCAAGGCACGAGGCAAAGCCGGGAGAAGTGTAGAGCGGAGGAGAGCGGGGCTGGAACAACACACGCCTGGTCCCCAATCAGCCTGATGGGGGCGCACGAGGGATAAAGGCGGCTGGTGATGATGGTTCAGGAGAGAGAGAGAGAATGGGAATGACATGCAGCTGTTCTGTGTTTATGTTTGTGTGTTTTTGGTTCAGTTTTTCATTAAAATATTATTTATATTGCCAAGCCAGTTCTCGCCTCTTCCTTTCCATTTACCACACTCCGGCAAAATGGCGCCCAAATATTATACACTAAAAAATCAAATTCTCAGGCACAAACTCCAAATGATTTTGTATGTCCTTGTCAAAATGAAGAAAAAGACTTCACTGAATTACTCGCATTATGTTGGAGAACAGTCTACAAAGCTCCAAACCATACTCTTAAATTAAAAAAATATCAGACTACAGTATTCATCTTGGTACTTAGTTTCAAGTGCCTTCTAATTTAATGACAAATCACAATTTTAAATGCCGTTGTTAGTATGCACATGCAAGTATATATCCTGACATTGCTTCATAAATATTCCAGATATTTAATCTAGCAAACAACTGAGTTTAATGTGACCGCAGACGCTACGTTTAATCATGTCTCCCTCAACAAGTGTTTGTACAAGCATGTTCCCACATGTCTTGCAACACCTAATCATGGGAAAAAAAAACTAATAGTTCAAAATATCTTCCTAGAAGTGCTTTCACAGGGGATCCCCTTTTACGATCCTGGCTCAACTATTGGTCTGCTACCCCAATTGCCAGCGCAATTTAATGCTAGGTGTTTCTGCAAATACATGTTTAACATATTGCTGTTTACATTATCCATAAACCTGTCCCTCTAGGAAGCAGCAAATAGTGGTAGCCCTGCTTCCAATGTTTCCAACAATGTACACCCACTATCAGAGTGCTGGGTGAGGCTGTTATATCAGCAGAACGCTGACGCAGTGGACTGATGCAATCTATGTCTAACCACTTCAGGTTCCTTCTGTCACATTCACTAATGGCTCTAATACCAATCCATTGCAGCCTCAGAATTTGATCATGCTTCCACCAAAGCCCCTATCATCTATGCCTCACCGCAGCCGTAACAAGCCCTGAGTTTGCAACACCCCTCTAACTCATTCGTACCACCCCGGTACCTCATCGCTAGTGCACTCAAGCTTGGCGACACTGCAATTGCGGTGCCCCAACTATTGGCTCAATACATCTCAGAAGCAGCACAAATGCACCATTCACGTGCTGCAACCGCTGCATGTCTTTCAGGCCATGCGTCAAAGCATCCATGGCTCCTTAACCGTGAGATGTTTTTTATGCTTAATTGTCCCATATAATGCCACTCATACCAAACAAACCTAGTGATTGAGAACAACCGGGCTGTTTCATGTCTTCCCTAATCACTTCCCCATAAGCCTGCATCTCTGCATCAATCAAATTAATTTGAATATTGACTATTACAAGCCCTACTGTTGAATGTCGTGGTTGATGACTCATTTCCCCATTCGTATCGCAAAGTGAGTTCTCACTCGTAGATGCAGCACAAACTTTTCACACAAAAACATGGGCTCATCCTGTTAAATGTTCACTCTTTGGGCCCCTCCAGTCGAATGACTTGCGTTTGGATGTAGCATAAGGTCAAGTCCAGGATGGGGTCCTCCTCCGAGGCGGCAGGGGACCGCTCTCGCCAAGGGCAGATCTGAGCTCCTGTGAGAGCTCATTCCCATGTGGCAGCAACCGCCTCTGTTTCTTCAGTGTTTCTGCCTATTTTCACTCTAATCATTCTCTACCTATCCTGTAGCTCTCAGTTTCCTATCCGTCAAGCAGACCCTAGCATGAGGCTGCCTCCGCAAGTGATACTGCTTGTTCTGTCATCTGTGGCATTTCTGCCCCTCTCACACACAGGGCGGGCCCCCCCCCCCACCACATCGTAGTGAATGTCAATCAGCATCTGAATATTCCTACCCAAACACATTACTTTCAGTGTTTCACGGGGCTCCAGAATTTATTTTCTAACTATTACAGAATTTAATTATACAACTAATTATGGTTTTAATAATTATAGGTGAATGTACGCTATGTGAATCATAAGGGGCTCTCACGTAGCATCACTTGGCTTCTTTTGGGGGGGTATTCGAGCTTGGGTCAAGTCTTGAGCATTAAGCCCTCCTCCAGGGATAGTGAGTCAAACACGTTTACACTATCTTCATGGCAAGATTACATTAACTCGCGAACTACTGAAATGGAGTTTCATAACAAAGTTTGGGAGAAGCATGTTCCTTTAATCTGACCAATCACTTCGCCAGAGTAAGTGTACAGAAAAAGCTGCTTACATCCATACTGCAGCGATTACTGTGGGGTTAGCATTAGCTTGCAAACAACTGAAGTCTATTTTTGCACCGCTAACTGAATTAGTTATAAACAAAGCCAAAGCAAGATCAACCATTGTGTGTTGCTGAGCAATGGACAGCATGACAGCCTTCCTAAAAATTCTCTGAACACAGACAAGTGGAGTGATACTGATAAACAGTGAAGCGTCCCAATGATGTTACACTAAATATCATAACTTCTGGAATGCCACTTTTCTAGTCAGATTCAACCTAATCTCACAGTGAAATCGGAAAGAGTAGGTTAACTTTTCTTTAGCAAAAAGATAATACATGTAATTCAGTAAAGATTATTGCATATTTATGGATTCTACCACCCTCTACCATTGATTCGGTACACTGTCTCCGATTCTAGGGTATTGGAAGTTTTTGAAACTGTATGCCGACATCCTGTGTTATCATGTTGTCAGATTAGTGGACTGGATCTAACTGTTGTATAATGTCTAACACTACTCTGTTATTCTCTTTGCCATTTAGATCTCCACTGATTCTTATTGTTAATGCATCATTATCAGTTTGCTCTAACAAATTAATTTGTTTCTGTAATTGGGTCAAAGCAGCAGCAGGTTATAAAAATATATGTGACATGACCTTTGACTGCTCTTAGCTCATATTGACTCTGCATCATGATGGGAGTTTAAATAACAATATGATTAAAGATTATTTAAACTTCAATACCAGAATGTCTGTCAAGAACTGAGAGGTTGGGGTGACACAGTGGTAATTATAAATGCCTACGAAAAGAAATGACACCCTCATAATATGTGCTGGGCCTTCGATAATAATGTCTTTAGGAGGCTCTCACAACACAGCGTTATCCTCATTTGATGGATGGAGAGAGAAAATCATTGCTCATTGATCAAAACTCTCTCCTGTTCCATTTTGGACTGACTCAGGCTGGGAATTAGTCAACAGAGTGCCACCAGAGCAAAAGAGAGAACTAATCAAATAAGATGACAACAATCCAATGCTCTCTTTGCCTTCACATCTGTGTGCACCTTTTATACAATTTGTTTCTTCAATTTAACCCCCCTCTCTGAATGCATTAT
The DNA here is from genome assembly GCF_025860055.1 of Xyrauchen texanus. NCBI lineage: Eukaryota > Metazoa > Chordata > Actinopteri > Cypriniformes > Catostomidae > Xyrauchen > Xyrauchen texanus. The sequence goes on along the minus strand of NC_068297.1, from coordinate 19,466,163 downwards.
TCATAAGTCATCATAATATAACATACATAAAAAAATAAAATTGGTGTAACCTAATGTAGTCAGGTTGATTCAATCATATTAAATTGTATCATTTGTCTTGGATAAAGTCAGTTCATTTAGAAACTACCACATGAAACAAATTTATTAGGTAACATGATAAGACATTTTTTAAAGTGCAAAATTCCTTGATGGAATTCTTTCCGTTTTTTTTTTTAATGTATTTTCTATATGTGTAAACCCTGAGAATTTCTTTGCATTAGGAAACAGCAGATGCATTTTTTCCCCGCAGTAATTGTACTGCAAAGGTCACGCTTTAGCCTGGAACTGTAGTCACTGAAATTCTCCTTTTACTCGTTTGGTTCTTAACACAAATCAGTCTACACTATTATTCACTTTATTGATGTAGCAACCAAACTCAAAAGCCAAAGTCTACATCAAAGGCATGTTTCATTGATCATGACTCTTTTAACTCACCGCAGGGGTTGAGACAGAAAATATTCTAATTGGGTAAATCAATCATAAAGAAAACAGAACGCAAGCAGCCTACTAATGAAGGGAAACAAAAGACAGGACAAAAAAATTACAAAAAAACAAAAAAAGAAACACAGTCCATGACACAAAACATTTCAAGGAGATATTGTATAGAACAAAGGTCTTCAGCATGGTTGGCACTGGGGTTGGGCTTGCGGGGCTTTAGCCACTAATCAACTTTTATCATCTTGTAGTGATATCAGCTCCAGTGATTGTATCAAGTTGATACTAAAACATATCATATTTTAATATTATAACAATATATTATAATATTAAGTTTAATATTATAATATATTGTTATAATATTAAAATATGATATGTTTTAGTATCAACTTGACACAAGGCAACATGAATTGGTGTAGTTCCAAAAACCTACTAGAATGAAATTAACCAGTTAACCTTAGCTTACAATGGAATAGGGTAACATATAAATGTAACTGCACATGTCCACATGTCTAAGTATTCAGCATTACTGCCTATAGTGTCAATATTATGTTACCAAATCATTTTTAAACCGTCTTTTTTGCTGGAATCAAACCAGTTAACTTGCCTGTTACCCATTAAACTCAGGTGCTTTAGGCTACAGTGTATGTGTGAAATTCAGACTTGGCTATATCTGCCATTTGCTGTCATATAGCCTACTGTACATGTAAATAATATTGCATGCCATATTTATCTCAAACAGCACATGTGGTATTAGAAAGGGAAGACTCTCTTTCTCTTAATACTTTCTCTTATTCTGTATTCTGTGGTAAGGTGGGAAAAATACCAATTGCTGGGTTGCCAAATCTCACAAGAAAAACAAGGAACCTTGTCTGGAAAAACAAGCCCAAAATATCTACTTACTTCACCAAAATAAGCAAAAATAAGCAATTAAAATATGTTCTGTGTGGTGGATTTTTCAGCATAGAAATCATAACAAGCATACAGTTAATTAACAGTTAAAGTATCATTTTTATTATAGATCTGCTTCTCAGTCAAAACCCGGCAACATCAAATCTGTAATGCATAACTTCATATCTAACAATAATTCAGTGAAGATTTGGAAACAATTTGGAAAAGTACTTTTTACCTCTAAGAAAGTTTTCCTTCTATCTGGATTAGTCGTGCATGTACAGCATATGTAGTAATTATACATAATTGTTAAAAAGGTAAATTAGGCCTAATTAGGTAAAGAAATGTGTGATGCAGCAGTTTGCTTCAGGATCAAAGCACGTTAAATTTTTTTCAGGCAAAATATGTTAACTTGGAGCCTTATTTAAAAGATCCGGTAATGATACCGTAAGTGCTTCTAGGCCAGAAGCATTCTAATTACTTTTTTAATGTTTATATCTTTGAAATGGGCCAGTTTGATATACCCGTATGTGTTTAGCATACATAAACGTATTTATATAATTTGTATCGTATGTCAAGTAGTGTCCAGGGTTTTAGCTCAGATTTCTTAGTGGATTTTGGGTTGAGGTGGGGGTTGTGAGCTCATATTAGACAATGCGGGATGAGTGTCCAGATTGATTGAAAACTCCTGATGTAGAATATAGATAGTGTTCAGGTGTTAGGCTGTTTCTGCATTAATGGAATGTCGCACTCACACTATTTACTCCTGTACTATATATTATACAAGTATAGTTTTAGCAAAAACAGTTAGTAGACAAGAAATAGATAAATAATACATTTGAAAGTGGTGTTATTACTCTCATTAATATTTGTTTATTTTTTGCTGGCACTTTATTTGAAGGTTTTCTGGTTGCATTGATGTTGCTATCAAACTCTGTAAAGATTCAACAAGTACAGCCACAGAAATTATTCTGTAAAACAGCATCAGCTCTTTTCATATTGCTAAACATAGATCATGAGATTAACCTTTCATTGTTGAATTATTAGGACCAGAACACTTGATTAGGTGCCCCAGGACAAGGGCATCATTCAGGACTGTTCTATTCAGAATCAGAAAAGTGTGGTGTGAAATAAATAACCCCTCTCCTTGGCTTCCCTGTTCACGTCTGATGTTGTCCTTCTCTTTAGTTTCCCCACCTACATCCTCCTATTTCACCCCACAAGCAGCAGCAAAAACTGATTATTGGAAAACTCAATAGCATTGTGTGCTATAATTATCTTTTCATTATATAGGTGTTGTTTTATTTACTGTGAGCTCTACACTACCGTTCAAAAGTTTGGGGTCACTTGCCTTTTTATTGCAAAAAAAAAAAAAAAAATATATAAAAATAAAATTTTTTTTTTGAAATTGACTACTTTGACCGGATAATTAAGAAAAGAATCTACCAAGTGCCCAGCATGTAGATGGGAACTCCTTCAATACTGTTTAAAAGCACCCTAGGGTGAAGTTGGTTTAGAAAATGCCAAGAGCTACATTTCTGCTAAATCTAGGCAAAAAGATTTAGTCACAACATAATTCCCATATTTCCATTTCTATTATTCCATAGTTGTGATTAATTTACTATTATTCTAAAATGTAATAATAATAATAATAATAATAATAATAAGTGTAAGTACATACAGACAGCAGGAAAAATTAATCAGATTGTTAACTTGCAAAGCACATGCAGAGGTTTTTAAAAAATGTATTATTCTTGTCAGGGTTCAAAATGAAACACCAGACCCTTGTTGCTAATACCTGGATGGAAGAATTCTGCTCCCTTGCTGAGAAATGTAGAGTCTTAAATAGACATGTGGAGTGGGAAAGCAACAGATCTCTTTCATGTCAGGAAGTTAAGTGTCTTTTGTTCTAATGCAACTTATGAATTGTAAAAGTGGACAGGGTCACGTCCAAGGGCAAAGATAAGTGTGGAATTTTCATTTGATCTTTGGCAGAAATAAATATGAGACAATGCATATGCACATTAATCTGTTGGGTTTTGGACATTTTTAAATTAAGAAGAGGGACTTGTAGGTCTTCAAAATTGGGCAGAGTATGTAGGGGTAAGATGTGTCTGTGGGTAAGCTATGGGGGCCAAAAATCTTTGATGAAATGGAGGGAGGGATTGAAACATGTCCTTCAGGGCAAACAATCAAGGGTTTTCCCATTATTTAAAGAGGATACCTCAACCTAAAAAAAAGGATAATTTGGTAATATTTTACTGCAACCTTCTTTGTTGGAATGTGAAATAATAATTGATAAATTGTTGTTGATGGTGAGTTGTTCAGTCCAACTAAGGATCTTTTTGTAAACTGTCTTTTGTTTTCTATTAACAATTTTCAGTTTATATATATATATAAAACAAACAAACAAATATTCCACTCCATTAAAACTTTCTTCGAATTTTAATTGTTGTGGTCAATGGTTTATGTAGTGGTTTACTGTTTTATAAGTTAATAATAATAATAATAATAATAATATACTGTATATTGTTATATAATGCAAATACTGTGCAGCAAAATAAGACTATGATGAGACAGTGCATTATTATATTGTTTATGTTTGTGTTCAAAGTTTTATTTGAAATGTTTATTGTTCAGATATTTCTCAATGATACAGCATGACACAGCTTACCCCTAATATGAGGCAAAGTAGTATCGTTGAAACCCTTATTTTGAGAAGTCTCAAAATGGCCCTATTATAGTGACATTCTTACAAGTTCAGTTCATAGGGGGTACACAGCGATACAATGAAGCATATTACTTTTGATTCTATCTAATTTTTCCTTGAGCCTAGAGGACTTTGTAAGTAGAAATGCCACTGCTTGCCTCACTCACTCATAATGAGTTTCTGAGAAGTAAATTGTGAAAATTAGGGATGCACCGATTGGGAAATTCTGGGCCGATACCGATACCGATGTTTAACATAACAACTTGGCCGATGCCGATGTTTTTTCTTTTTGTTATTTATTCCTTCTTTTGTGCCACGGAAACATACAAGTCTTTCGGCTCTTGATCACACTATCCTAGAATGAGCACAAATTCAATCAGACCAATTTATGAAACAAAAACAACCTTTAATGTCACTTTCTGGTTGACATTAGTTATAACAAGTGATTTTCTGAAAAATAACATTCAAAAACCTTTGACTGCTAACTAATCAATGAAAAGATTGTTTCAGTACATTGCCCAACAAAATTATTTGAGTGGTTTTAGCCTGATAAACAAAAACTTACTCAATGAGATTATTTTCATGGCCCAATAAAAAATATTTTTCTGATAAATAAAAAAAAATACATCAAGTGTAAATGCAAAAACAAGTGAAATAAATAAATTATGTTATTAAAATAAATACAAACATAAATAGGGCTATCTTTCACCTTGTATATTTCTCATACAGAATAAAACATTACAGTGTTTCAGAACTCACAGGCTGGAACATGGGGCATCTTATAAAACAAAAACAGTACCTCCACTTCTGATCATTAATGACATAAGTCACGTGCTGTATCTCTGGCCTACTTCTTAATAAGATGCATGTTTTTCTTTACAAAGATAAGCATCTCTGCCTTGTCACAGCAAAGCCTATTTCGCTTTTCATCCAAGACATGAGACACAGAGCTGAATAAACGCTCACTCTCGGTGCTGGTGCATGGCGCACTAAGGTATTTGCGTGCCATTTGTGCGAGTTCTGGAAAACGCAGGTGGTTATTTCTCCAATAGCAGAGTGCGCTCTCACCTCTGGGAATAGTGGTCTCTGCCAGGAAAATACCCAGTTGTTGGGATACAGAGGTACTTGTCCTCTCTGGTCCATTTTCTTCCAGAATCTCCTCAAACACATCATGCAGGGAGGGCCCTGCTCTGTCGGATCGTTGCCTCTTGCGCTCTGTGTGATGTGCGCGCTCTCCATCGCGCGTCCCATACACCTGCTCGGCAGCGTGTAGCGTGGCTCGATAAACTTCATCAGACTCCGAAAACCCACGTCCTCCACTACAGAGAAAGGCTGGTCATCTAAAGCGATGAACTCCATCACCTTGTTTGTTATTTGTTTCGCTTTGGCGCTGTCTGGAGGCAGCTGTTTGGTTTTCTCAAACGCCGTGTCAATTGAAGTCTGAGTCTTACCGGGGGTTTGCGCTTTCTTGGCGGATTCATTTTTCCGTTTTTGGTCAGCTTGCAGGTAATCGCCGTACACCGCCTCGTGCCTGCTTCTCAAATGTCCAATGAGATTTGTTGTGTTAAATGACTTTCTAACAGCCCCCCCTCTTGAAATTTCAATGGAACACGTATTGCAAACTGCAAAACGCAGTTTTTTCTCTGAAACTAAAATATTGCCACACGACCGCCATCTTCTTTGTTCAATCTAAGTTACTGAGGAGAGGGCGCCCGTCTCGGTATCTCCCCCCGCCCAAATAAAAAGAGGGAAAAAAAGTTTCTCCTGAGCACAGTGTTCATGACACATATAATCATCGGCGAATGTCATTTTTATTTCCCGATGGCAGTTAACGAGGCAAATATCGCCCGTTACCGATGTTCAGCCGATGCATCGGTGCATCCCTAGTGAAAATCGTGGCAACATATGATTGCACAATACAGCTTGATCACGTTAATAGGTACTTTAGCTATTCATACAAAACATTTAAACATACTTATTTGCACATCTGGATAAGCGCTGAAATGTACAATATGGGTGTTTTGACGCCATAACCTACATAACACATATATAATCATTTTTCAGCAATAGAACGATAAATAAAATTGTGGAGGCGGAGGCATGGCCGAGCACTGTGCTGTGGAGAGTGAAGCAGGGGATATGAGTTGTGAAAGATTTCCACCTATGCTTAACTCCTGTCTTGTGTTTCTGTGAGAGGTGATGGGGGCTTTTAAGGAGAGAAAACAGCAGCAGTCCAGAGAGAGAGCCCAGCTGAGAAGCTATATGTGTTTTGGCCACTGCTGTATTCATTTATGTTGAATCACCTTGATTTGTGTGCATTTGAACATAATTTGCATGAAAATAAATAATAACGGGAGGTTGTTTTGATTTGAGGTTGTCTTTTTTTTTTTTTAATGTGGTGAGGGAGACTTTTACCCCATGCTTGGGGTAAAATGCCCCTAGGAGGGTTAAAGTGATATCGTGTACATACCAGGGCAATAGTTATAGGACACAATTTGTCAACTAATGCAAATAATTTTGAGACAGCAAGATGCTTTTTTGAGTAACAAATTAAGATGATGCTTACTCAAAATAACTACTTCAGAAAAAGTCAACCATTTCCTGTTAACTTCAAACACACTTAGCATTTTATTACATCTCAGGTATTTTATAAACAAACCAATCTCTATTATGATTGGATGAGTCAATGTGAGAAAACTTAGAAAATTTCTAAGTTTTTTTCTATAACAAATACCCCCCCCCACTTAAGAAAAACAATGTTTTTAATAGGGGCCTTAAGCCCCTGTAACAAGGGGGCTTCTTACCCCAAAAACTATTCTTTCACTCATTGGACAGTTATTGAAAATGTTTTGATTATTATTGACCTTTGTAATGTGAATGTGAGTGTAGATGCTTATTTCAAGCCATGTTTATGTTAAGTCATGTTCATGTTTATGTTTAGTTTAGTTCACGGGTGTAGTTTTGGAGATCACTTATGTAAATAAATTGCACTTGGGTTCTTTCTTCATCGTCATCGTCATTGCCATTGCCAGTGCCAGCAGCCATGTTACAGAATACTTGACCCAATAATGAATCCAGCAGTTTGGCTTCTGCACCTACGTCTGGGGAATCGTCCCCTGGAGGACTATGTCACAACAACGCCTCAGCCTGCTCCATGCCATGTCACAGCCATGCCTCAGCCTGCTCTATGCCATGTCACAGCAACGCCTCAGCCTGCTCCATGCCATGTCACAGCCAAGCCCCAGACTGCTCCATGCCATGTCACAGCCAAGCCCCAGACTGCTCCATGCCATGTCACAGCAACTCCTCAGCCTGCTCCATGCCATGTCACAGCCACGCTTTAGCTTGCTCTATGCCATGTCACAGCCAAGCCACAGCCTGCTCCATGCCATGTCACAGCAACGCCTCAGCCTGCTCCATGCCATGTCACAGCCAAGCCCCAGACTGCTCCATGCCATGTCACAGCCAAGCCCCAGACTGCTCCATGCCATGTCACAGCAACTCCTCAGCCTGCTCCATGCCATGTCACAGCCACGCTTTAGCTTGCTCTATGCCATGTCACAGCCATGCCACAGCCTGCTCCATGCCATGTCACAGCCAAGCCCCAGACTGCTCCATGCCATGTCACAGCAACTCCTCAGCCTGCTCCATGCCATGTCACAGCCACGCTTTAGCTTGCTCTATGCCATGTCACAGCCAAGCCACAGCCTGCTCCATGCCATGTCACAGCAACGCCTCAGCCTGCTCCATGCCATGTCACAGCCAAGCCCCAGACTGCTCCATGCCATGTCACAGCCAAGCCCCAGACTGCTCCATGCCATGTCACAGCAACTCCTCAGCCTGCTCCATGCCATGTCACAGCCACGCTTTAGCTTGCTCTATGCCATGTCACAGCCAAGCCACAGCCTGCTCCATGCCATGTCACAGCCAAGCCCCAGACTGCTCCATGCCATGTCACAGCAACTCCTCAGCCTGCTCCATGCCATGTCACAGCCACGCTTTAGCTTGCTCTATGCCATGTCACAGCCAATCCACAGCCTGCTCTATGCCATGTCACAGCAACGCCTCAGCCTGCTCCATGCCATGTCACAGCCAAGCCCCAGACTGCTCCATGCCATGTCACAGCCAAGCCCCAGACTGCTCCATGCCATGTCACAGCAACTCCTCAGCCTGCTCCATGCCATGTCACAGCCACGCTTTAGCTTGCTCTATGCCATGTCACAGCCAAGCCACAGCCTGCTCCATGCCATGTCACAGCCAAGCCCCAGACTGCTCCATGCCATGTCACAGCCAAGCCACAGCCTGCTCCATGCCATGTCACAGCAACTCCTCAGCCTGCTCCATGCCATGTCACAGCCACGCTTTAGCTTGCTCCATGCCATGTCACAGCCAAGCCACAGCCTGCTCCATGCCATGTCACTGCTGAGCCCCACACTGCTCCATGCCATGTCACAGCCGAACTTCAGTCTGTTCCATGCCATGTTACAGCCGAACCTCAGTCTGCTCCATGCCATGTCACAGCCAAGCCATGTCATAAGCCTTCCTCTGCTCCATGGTCCAGGCCCACCTCTGCTCCTCGGTCCAGGTCTCCTCATGGCTCCACCCCCCAAAGGCTCCACCCTATTCCCATGCTCCACACCCTGTTTCGCCAGTCCACACGCAATGCCCCCCCCCCACCCCCCAGCTCACTATTGACATTGATATTTTGTTTTGGGGCGTCAGGAGCCACACCTTGAGGGGGAGATATGTAATGTGAATGTGAGTGTAGATGTTTATTTCAAGTTACGTTTATTTCATGCCATGTTTATGTCAAGTTTAATGTAATTCATGTTCATGTTTAGTTTAGTTCACATGTGTAGTTTTGGAGATCGATTATGTAAATAAATTGCACTTGGGTTCTTATTTCATCATCATCGTCTTCGCCATTGCCAGTGCCAGCAGCTACATTACAACCTTAAACAAAACTGAAAATTATTAATATGTATTTTGTCTCAAAAGAAATGTTAATTTCAGGGATTTTCATTAGCTACGTAAATTTGCAACATTTTAAAAAAATATAAAAATTAGATCATATTGTCTCAAAATGAACCTTTAAACATTACATGCATAGATCTCATGGAACAGGAAAATGTTGCAGTGTATAGTGACAAACAGGTGTTTAGGAAAGTGCTGTGGTAATTTTTGTTGCTATGTATTGTTTTGGGAGAAAATAAAATCAATGGAGCCTTTTACACTGTAGAGCCTTTAACCCCGTTGTACCCTAATGTACAGTGACAATACTTTTTGTTTCAATGTACGAATTTATATATATATATATATATATATATATATATATATATATATATATATATATATATATATTAGAGCCGCTAATCCCACACCTATCTTTAAACCTTACCCTAACCATTTGTTCACAATATACATAAAACACATAACAGGTAGATACATTTAACCACAATAATTTATTCAGAACAACTGAAAAAAGCAGAACAATGTTGACAGAATAGTTGAAAGTTATGGGTTTTGCAGGCGCTACGGCAGATGGATCATTGAAAAAAAATTATAATTTTTTTTTCTTCACTCAGAGTAATTTGAAGACTTGGTTACTTCTTCTTTCCGAGCATTTTTCCCACGTGGGTGCAAGGTCCGCTTCACATATATATTTGATTTGGCACAGTTTTATGCCAGATGCCTTTCTGACTCAACCCCTGAAGATGTATAAAACGTAATTTCGACGGCAAGGCCCATAGAGACATTTACATTTATGCATTTGGCAGAGGCTTTTATCCAAAGCGACTTACAGTGCAGTTATTACAGGGACAATCCCCCCGGAGCAACCTGGATTAAGTGTCTTGCTCAAGGACACAATGGTGGTGGCTGTGGGGATCGAACCAGCGACCTTCTGATTACCAGTTATGTGCTTTAGTCCACTACGCCACCACCACTCCACAAGGCAAAGTCATTTATTTTATCCTAATTCAGCATCTTACAACTGTTTGTTTGCATAGTGCTCCTGTTATCATTTTGGTGAGCGTCACATTGATTTATTGCAAAAATTAGGTGTTGAAGTATGTGACAGGGAATCAAAGAGAAATGTCAAAAGCTGTCGTTTAATCTGTCACCCCTTTTCCATACTTAATCGGTGAGTGTGACATACGACTGACAGTGGATGGCGAGATTTCCGCAACAATAGCCGGTAGGTGTGACATCCCCTACTGTATTGAGTTGACTAGTGTGATGCCAGTTTTGTGCTCAATACACCATTGCAATTAAATGCGATAAGAGCTTAGGTGTCCCAGCTCACCCTCATTCAACCTGTTATAATAATGAACCAATGTGTTAATTAGGTGCAAATGCATAAGTATAGCAGTTTGCACAGCTAAAACATTATATTATTCATGATATAGCAGTTATATAATGTACATGATAAACTGAGAGCTTTGTAGATGTTTTAGCATTAGCAAATAACTAAATTAATGGACTCTAGTTCCAACTAGGGGTGCCACAATTTGAGATTTTGACAGTTAGATTAAGTCTGAGAAAAAATCATGTTTAACCGCTTTTACGATTATTAAAAAAACAAAAAAACAAGTATAACGTGTTAGTGGATGCGTTTCTTATGGATAAATGGACTGGCATGCCAGGGCTCGAGTTGAAGGGCATGCAAGGGGATACATCCCCCTTGTTGCAAGAAATACTAGCAACCATCCCCTTTGGATCAATTGTGACATGTATTTTTAGAAGTAATCATGCAAGTAAAATTTAAAAATGTTCACATTAGATAAATAGCAGACTTTAAATAATTGTGATTAGCCGATCAGAATTAGAGTTTGATAAATATTTGGGGTTGCCAGCCTTTATTAGGTGAATTCCCCCAAATAGATATTTACAATTGCACAGTTTGGAAATGTTTTACCAGTGTGACACTTTAGTTGTATAATCTGGCAACCGCAAGCACACAAACTGCGAAAAGGCGGTGATTATGAAAACACTGACAAAACAGGTATGTCGTTTAGGGATGGCCAAGCGAACAGTTTTGTCTTTCTAGAAAAAAGAGTGAGAGAGAACCAAAGGTAAGATATTGTTAAGTGTAAAGTTACAATAGGCACATGTTTTTTACTCAAATATTTTCAGGGATTTGCCCATAAAACACTTTTGTGAAGCCATACAACAGGAAAACTGCTAATTACACTATAAATTAATAAAAGGTATATACTGGTTCCTGATAAATGTGATTGGTTAGCCAGATACATTTCAGAAATTTTTTTTTGGGTGAGCTATCCCTTTAAAAGTGCTATACGTAACAATTTTCATGTAATATTCGCCTTCTTAGGCCTGTAGACTTATTTTATTGTGAAAGGAGCAGGTCGATTTTACCGGGAAAATCCAGAGGAGGTGAACTTTATGCGCACTCCCGAGAGCCTTGCTTCAGTAATTGCTTCTCTTCCGCTTTTCAACAGCAACAACAAACTGCAACAATAGACCGTTATCTTAGAGATGGAATCCAGTAAACGTCCATCTACCAGCGCAACACCGTCTCCTACACAAACAATGTTAATCTGTAATATTCAGCCAGGTAAACTACAATAACACATAAAATGAATGCTAGAAAATTTTCAAGATAATGCAAAAAAAAACATTCATTAGTGTAGTGTAATCACGTTCAGTCTCTGTACGTTAAGTCATTGTTATGGCCGATGCTCACTCGCTCGTGTCCCTATTGAGTGTGTGTGCGAACACGAGCAACAGTTAGCTGGCTGCAGTTCACTTCACGGCCACAGGTATCATTAATAACAAGGGTTTCTTAGTCTTACATACTGCACCTTTAAGGAAAAACTGGAAGATTTAAAGATGGCATACCGCTTGTTGATGTTTTCCCACCTATTTTTTACTTCATTTACGTAGCTGTTAAAAATCAGAAGGATTCAGAGGGACAAGTTTTACAGTGGGTTTGCGTTGACCGCCCCAGTGACTCAAGACCGCCCCAGTGACTCAAGTCCCTTCTCTCAACATCTCAACAGATTTGTAATGCGGAACACTGTAAAATGTCAAATACACATACTGACACTGCATGTGCACTCTCAGTGTTCTGCCAAAATAAAAGCTCCAGGTTCAATAAATATAACAGAAACAAATTACTAATCAAATCTAACCCTCACAATAACAGTAATAATTTAGTATTATATTATAGTAATTAATTTGACTGGATCCAACAATAATAATTAAATATTATAGTACACATTGACTCAGCAGCAGAATATGGTTGTCAGACCTGTTTTGAGTAAGATTATGTTCACAAACAGGATGGTTATTTACAGGTGTGTCATCTGCATTCTATAATCAAACATACACCTGAAAATGTTCAGGTCTCACAACCGCATTCTTGGCAAACCTGTGCTGTGTGAACGAAACCATACTGGACAACTCGTTGTTACTTACATCATGAAGAGTCAGTACAAAATGTAAGTAACTGTATTCCACTTGGTAAATCATTGGTAAATAGAATACAGTTACATTCAAAAAGTATTTTGATTACCAAGAGATTACTTTTCTTTTTATTGTCATTTGTTTCAGTTAATGATGCAATTCAAAGTGCATTTGAACAGCGGTGAACACTTCCTTATGATGTGTAACATTCATACGAGCAGACAGAGAAGTAAGTTTGAAGTAAGATTTTGGTAATAATTTTTGCATTTTTTTCCTGTAAAAATATCTAAAAATCCTTAAAACGAGATCAAATTGAATTATCTTGTTTTAGAAACAACACTGCTTAAGATATGTAGGTTTTTCAGAGAATGTATTTTTAACATGTGTATTTTGTCTTACTGTACTGGCAGAGTTTTTATTGTCAAAACAAGTGAAAAAATCTGCCAGTGCTGAAGAAATAATCCAAAGTATTTAGAATACATTACTGACCTTGAGTAATCTAATGGAATACGTTACAAAGTCTGTAGTCTGTAGTGGAATACATGTCAAAAGTAACCCTTCCAATCCTGTGAATAGTGAGAGCCATGCTTGGGGTTTTGTTAACTCATGGAGATGGGGAGATGTCATCCGAAGATTCAGCCGCAGTTTTCCACGTGACACAAAAGCTGTGCTCTGCACGCAGCTAAAAAGCATTCAAAGCTACTGTTGGTTAATTATGATCTGATGATGAACTTGCGCCGCGATTGGACTAATTTATTTAATAACGCTGCAGCAATTGTGATAAGACATGCTGGTGTTATGGACGTTGCCATCTTTTAGTCTCTGTCACTATGGTTACAGCTATTAGAATACAGTTGTGACTTTGGTTGTTCTTTCTTACAGACAGCATTTGAACTGCTACTACGTTGTTGTATGAATGGGACATTTCAAGACTCACACCTGTAAGTAAATGGTTGTCAGTCACAAACACTGACTGTGTGAACATAGCCATATAGTATTCCAATGGGTTCCAAAAAAATAAGTGAGGAAAATTCATTCACAAAAATGTTTTAGTAAAAATATATTTAGGTAAAAAATTTGTTTACTTTATGCATTAAACATATTGAATAATTGCTGTTTAGTTGAAATGATGGTTCCTCTGAAAAACAAACATCACTTTTAAGCCATTTCAGAGAGATTACATAATTATCGAGATACAGTATATCGATCTAATATCAACAATTAGCTGAAAAATATCTATATATAATTTTTTGTAGCTATATTGCTAAGCCCTAACATCCAGCAATCTTCAGGTTGATTTTTCTCTCTCAATTCATCTATCTGTAGATTCAGAAGACCTTAACTCAAACTAACCCCTCAGCATAAGCCAAAATCTCTCAAATATGTATTATTACTTTTTTATGTCTATCTACAGTACAACAAACAAAGCATTGTTTAGCAAGAAAAATCCTTTGTGAATAGAAAGGGAGCAATCCATACTTCAGGAACTACCCAAAAATACTTGCTCTTTTTTTTTAAATACCTGAGGAATCCTGACATTAAATCAAATACTGTATAATAGCCAGTTGTAACACGCAACATTACTTATTCATGCTGTATATTATCTGCAGTACTGCACATTTGTAACCTGATAAAAACATCCACCTGCCCATTACCATGTAATGTTTTTCCAATGTGATGCAATGTTTTGCATAGTGCTGTCAGGTATTATTTGTATAGTGTTTTGTATTGCACAGTTTGTTGATGTAGTTCTTTATAATACCACAAATTCACACATGCAAAATACTTCAAACATATGATACATGACACTGACAAAGCAAAATCATTACATTCATAGTTCGTATGCAAGGGCCCCTTACACATATGGCAACCTACAACAAGCATGAACCATTTAACTCAAATATGTAAAAAATTCAAATATGCTGTCATTAGCAAGGCAGGGATTGCCTATTGTGTCCATTGCCTATTGTGAAGAACCAGTAATTATACTATGAGATGCCTCCTAAGCTTTAAGCTTTTGTTTTCTCTAAAATGAAATTAAACTGTGCATAAAAAATGCAAATGCACTATATGTCTGTGATCTCATGTATGTCCTTTTATGTCATGTACTCCACTGAAATGGAGTATGTTGCCACTGGGCATCTTGATTCACAAGTGTTTCAGAAGGAATTCTGGAAGAGAGCATCTCTAATGCGGCTCTGAATTGACTGACCCAGGAGAGTGGAGACACTTCTCTCTCGCATCAGCACCTCTAATTTCCCTCTTTCCCCATTAACTATCTATACCCTATAACAAACTATCTCTCAGACATTGACAGAGTAGAGTTCCTTTCTGAAGATAGTTGTATTGATGGGCTTTCTGAGATCTAGAATTGCCTTTGGTGTGCTGGGTGTGTGAGTGTGTATGATGGCAATTTTTCACATTTATAACTCTTCAGTCAAGCATAAATTCAGACATCTCCAAAGGATATATTCTCTTCCACCTCCTCTGGGGAAGTTTATATAAAGAAAAATGGTAAAAAAAAATGGATATGAAGAAGGAGGGGAAAAGCGTAAACACACACACACACTGGTGGACCCTTGGGGTTCCACTGTTTGCAGAGCACCTGATGGTAATTTTCACTGCTACTGTGTCAGATATGATAAATGTTCAAGAGAGCCACTGGCACTTGATAAATCGGTCTTCTTTAAAAAAGTAAAATAAAAAATACAGCAAATTCATCTTGGTATATACAGACTGAAACACTTCAATGGGATCGATTATGTTTGCATCTGTATTAGAGTTCAAATTGGCACTTGTGATTTAGACTTAATGCTTGACTTATGAAAAGTATCAAAAAGTATCCTCTCTTACTCACTAACCTCTTATTGTTTTTAAAGTATTAGATACACTTAAATAAGTTGCTCTAGTGAGATTTTTTTTATTATTTTTTTTGACAGAAACAGGGATGATTTTGATTTGGTTTGCTTTTGTAACTCAAAATTGTTCCAGTAACAAGGTAGATGGGTCACTTTCACTAACGGAGTACACACATTTTGTGCAAATCTGTGTGAACGTTTTCAAGCAAAAATCATGATTCATTAATACGTTTTCACCAAAAAAAATACAGACTCCTGATGATCTTAGAAGTATGGAATGTATTAAGCCAAAACTAATGTAAACAAATTGAACCTTATTTTAAAGTGTAATTTTGAAAATAAGCAGCTTTCTCATCATTGCAGCAGAAGTTCCAAAGGAAATATCTTGACCAATATGTTGGTGCTTTGGATTATATTGTCTTTGACAATGGGGGCTTTGGAATCATCAGAACCACTAGCCTAGCTGACCTTAGACCTCTCATTAGTCAGCTGTAATTAAACAGGCTGCAAATTTATGCAGAATTTATCCCCGAGCTGCAATGCATCAGTTCCGTCTGTTGCTCACTTTGACGTTGTGTCGAAGAAGCGATACAAGGGGTCTCTCTTGAGAGCCTTTCGCATCTCTGATCTATGAGAAAAGGCCAATGAGAAATTGGCAGACAGAATTTGCAAGTCCCGTCCCCGGACATACGGGTATAAAGGGAGGGAAATGTGTCTGTTTCATTCAAAAATTTTCTTCGGAGCCGATCGGTTGTGTATGCAGTGAGCTGCGAGTCACAGTCTGTTTACTCCCATCTCTGAGCGATTGCTGTTGGATCTATGGTGCATATCTGCGGCTTTCTCCTTCTCTGTACAGCAGTGCAGCTTTGCCCCTGGGCACTTCGATAGTACAGTTAAAAGAGTTGTTTCTCTAAAAGAGTCATTTTCTCTAAAAGAGCAATACACAGCAGCGTTGAACGTCCTTTTCAGAATGCGTCTTTATAAAGATACCTTTCCGCCCCTGTGTAGTTCCTGGATGCGGTAGAGTGCTCTCCACTCCTGATGGCCACTGGCGTTGCCTCCTGTGTCTGGGCAGCGACCACACCGAGGCAGCGTTTGTGGATGGCTCATGTTCTCACTGCGAGAATATGACCATGGCAACTTTGCAGTCGCGGCTTTCCTTCCTCAAAAGGAATGCCACTCCAGCCACCCCCCCGTGTCGTTCCTTCTTCCCACGGGATTGAGGATGACCCGGCTGACGATGGAGGTGATTTGGGGATGGTAGCGGGCTCGGTTTCGCCTGGTAAATCCCCGCGAACCACCCGCCCCCCCGGCACGCTCGTTGACTTCTGTCCGGGCTCGAGGCAACAGCGGCTCGCCTCACAGCCAGCCCGCCCATCCTCTTGAGCCCCCCCCCCAAGCTCACCCCTGCATCGGAGAGTGGTCCGGTGTCTGACACGGATGACTTGCCCAGGCCGCGGTCAGCGTGGGGCTGGACTGGAACCCTCCGTCCTCCCTACATCCTTCATGGCCTATGATGAGTGGTTCCTCGGGTCTGCGCACCGCTCACCACCCCCCCCCTTCCTTTCTTCCCGGAATTGCCAGGCGTATAAGTACAAGGTCCTCCCATTCGGCATGTCCCTCTCCCCTCGCGTCGTCACGAAGGTCGCAGAGGCAGCCCTTGCCCCGCTGCGGGTAGCAGGCATCCACATTCTCAACTACCTCGATGACTGGCTCATCTTGGCCCACTCCCGAGAGTTACTATGCACCCACAGGAATCAGGTGCTCAGGCACCTCAGCCGTTTAGGGCTTCAGGACAACTGGGAAAAGAGCAAGCTTACCCTGGTTCAGAGCATCTCTTTTCTCAGCATGGAGTTAGACTCAGTCTCAATGTTAGCGCGCCTCACCAACGAGCGTGCACAGTCAGTGCTGAAATGCCTCACCACGTTCAGGCCGGGCACGACGGTTCCAGAGGTTCCTGGGGCATATGGCGTCCTCCGTGGTGGTCGCGCCGCTGGGGTTGATGCATATGAGACCGCTTTAGCACTGGCTCAAGACTCGAGTCCTGAGACGAGCATGGCACCACGGCACGCACCATGCGTTCATCACCTCCGCCTGTGTCGCTTCAAACTTTCAGACCCTGGACAGAGGCTCCTGGGGCATATGGCATCCTCCGTGGTGGTCGCGCCGCTGGGGTTGATGCATATGAGACTGCTTCAGCACTGGCTCCAGACTACGAGCATGTCGCCACGGCACGCACCGTGTGTTCATCACCCCCGCCTGCGTCGCTTCAAACTTTTAAACCCTGGACAGACCTCTGCTTTCTACAGATAGGAATCTTTATAAAAAAAAAGTGTTTGTGTGTAATCTGTGCCATTTGGTGACATGAAGTGTGTCATCATCACTCATCGAGTTTACATACAACAGCACTACGTGATCGCTTGTATTACAACTACACTACTAAAGCTAGGGAATAGATTTAAATGTCTTTAAACTAACAACTTCAGCATTAAGGCTCATCACAGATGAGGGACTCAACAGACTGATAAATTACACAAACTCAAGGCTCTTACCTCTTACCGGAGTTTCCACATCGGAGAGGAAATACTGTTCAAAATGGCAGAGGACATTACGGTTTCTATAGTGAAAGACTCTTGCGCACCAGCTACCGTGAAATAGGGAGGAATACCCTGACTTTGACGGCTATTTATCCACTGAGAAAATAGGAGGAATTTTGATTAAAATTAACATGAATTAAGATATATATATATATATATATATCTTAATTCATGTTAATTTTAAGAGTCACAAAGTTTCATGATCATTCACTCTCTCTCTCGGTTCCTCTGTGGTGGCATGAGCTTCCAACATATACACAATCTGCTGATAGGATGTCAGCATCCAAGAAACATCAGAAAACACATCTGTTCCATGAGCACTTAACCAATCCACACTAAATGCACTCACTATTTAACTATTTAACAACATCAAAATAATTATCTGACTCTATTTTCCGCGCTAGCATCTTTACTACTTGTCAGTGTGATACTACAGATGTTGTTGACTTGTGTATGACAAATTAATTATGTTCTTCATTTGCAAGTTGCTTTGGATAAAAGCATCTGCTACATGACTAAAAGTAAATGTAAACATACTAATACATTTTTTAAATCAAAAGTTGTATTTGTTAACGTTAGTTAATGTACTATGAACTAACATGAACTGAAAATGAACAATTGCATTTATATTAACTTACATTAATAAAGATTAAAAAATGTTGTAAGAAAATATATTATTTGTTTGTTCATGATACCTGATACAATAACTAATGTTAGCGAATTGAACCTAATGGTAAAGTTTAACCAAATTATTTTCTGAAGAGAAACAAGAAGTGTCAATTCAAATAATTAATTTCAATAAATTTTGTTTTTCAAGAACTATGTTCTTTAGTAAAAACAACAGTTGAGAGTTAAAATAAGAAATATGATATCATATTTTGTACGATCAAAAAAAATCGTGATTTTTAATTATTTTCTTTAGCATTTTTATTTAAATTAAAATTACATTTTGGGAGAAAACAAACTGTCTTTACTTAATGTTCTTCTTGAATAAACACAAAAGATCAATTATCAAAAGCAGGGCTGAAGAAAGTACAGATCCTCAATGGCTTGATGCTGGCAAAACATGTCCAAAAGCATAGAACAAACTTCCCAAACAAGAAGGTCAAAAGATATGGGAGAAAGTCCATCAATGTAATCAAAAGTAAGTCAAACGGGAACAAGCATTTACAAAAGATCTGCCTAAGCAAAATAATTTCAAGACTGAGCAAAGATACAAACAAAAGCAGGTCTTATATATATACACACACTCTAACAAACCAGGCACAGGTGATATCATTGAGCTAATAATGAACAGGAAATTAGGAGGAAGTTGTGGAAGGACTTGTGCTCTAGGTTCCCCTCTGCTGGACAGACCGTGGTGTGACAGGCCCCCCCTTTATGGCCGGTCAGGATGTAGGCGATGGAACGTTTGTATCAGGTCTGGGTCCAAGATGTGTCGTGCTGGCACCCAGGTATGCTCCTCAAGCCCATATCTCTCACAGTTGAACAGGTAGTGAAAACCACGGCAACGGAGTCTCGAATTTAACAGTCTCCTTACTGTATACACGGGACCACCTTCTGTAAGACAAGGGGGGAGCTGCGTAAGGTGTTGTGTGCCAGCTCTGCCCAAACCAGGAACTGACTCCAGGAGGATGGCTGATGGGATGTGAAACAGCGAAGGTGTTTCTCCAACTCCTGATTTACCCGTTCTGTTTGGCCATTTGACTGAGGGTGGAAACCTGAAGAGATACTGACATAAGAGCCACAAAGAGACCAGAATGCTTTCCAATAACGTGACATAAACTGGTGCCCCCAATCAGTAACAATGTCCACTGGAATTCCATGGATCCTTAAAACATTTTGAAGAACAATCAGCGGTTTCTTTAGCAGAAGGAAGTTTAGATAAAAGGAATGAAATGTGCAGCTTTAGAGAAGCAGTCCACCACCACCAGGACAACAGTGTTACCTTCAGATACTGGCAAACCAGTGATAAAATCCATGGATATGTGAGACCAGGGACGTTGTGGGATGGGCAAGGGGTGTAATTCTGCTGCCAGAATTTCTTTACTACCTGCCACAGAGATAGTTGGGGAGGTGCAGTTGTCCTTACACGCAGGGCCCCAATGGAGAAGATTTCCCAAGGCCCAAGAAAATTGAGGGTTGTGGAGCCGCAACCAGGGGTAGCCCAGGATAAGAGGTTCTCTGGAAGATTCGATAAGATAAGAGATAATTTCATGGTGGGATTCTTCAATGATTAAATGCAGAGGAACGGTTCTAAATTTGATAATTTCAGATCCAATAGTTCTGCCATCCAGAGCTTCAACTTTCCAGGATGAGGGACAAGTCTCATAGGGTATACACATCTTCTTTACCAGTTCAGAGTCCAGAAAATTGTCAGCTGCCCATGAATCCACAATGTTCTGGAAAGCTCTTATATGGAGGTACACTTGGGCATGTGTTATGCATGCACACACGTCATCAACATTAGAACGAGGGTGAGAGCTAATTTATGTGGATACACACCTATTGTTGTGACATTATATGTTAGATATTCATTGTCCAAATGTAATATCCAGAATTCTGTTTTAAACATTTGGAGGATCATATCTAATACTATCACTAAGCCTTTACTGATGCTCTCTGAGGACAGTGCTTATTACATTGTGACTGTGCAATTCAATGGGATTGTGTGACTGCTGGTGCAACTCTTTTCCCATGAGAATAGACTGAGAAGACATGAAAGAGAAAAACACTGAAAGGCACATTCCATAGTCCCAGGGGCTTGAACAAGAGAATCAGGAGAGTGCAAAGACAGAGGGAAGAGAGTGGGTGAAGAAAGAAGCACAGAGATGGCTCCATGTTAGGACTGCAGGAATTGTGGGATGCTCTGCTGAATTCATTTAAAGACCCCATTAAGTTTTTTGATGAGCACAGCTGCCTTTGTTGAGTAGAATAGATGTATTTACTATTGAAACAAAATGTTTGGGTGTATCAAATCAAAGAGCTTATCCAACCTTTTTTTAAATAGCCATTAGCCTTTAGTTACAGCACAGCAAGGAACTATGATTTGCTACTTGCTATTGATAGTCTGTTGCAGGTGGTTTTAAAAGGAGACATCTTCATTCTAGAGAATTTTATTTGACAAAAACTTATACCCCTTAGTGTGAGACAGTTCATCAACACTTTAGGTGTGTTCAACTTCATACAGCACTGCGCAGACCGATCGACACCAGACTTGAAATGGTGCATGTCAGTTAGAAATTTTGTCAGACTTGAAACGGTGCCACCACCATGTCACAGAGACATATGCCATCAAAGTACCACAAGTGCGATTCAAGAGCAGCTGGCGCAGCCGCTGCAGTTGTTCCTAAAACCTCCAGTTCGGCGAAAATCATGTTTATATCATTTTATATTATATTTGTCATAGTCATATCATGTTTATTCATAAAAAAATTAAACAATTATTAAAAAATACTGACTGTTTTATTAGTATTAAAATAATATAGGCTTTTGTTGGATTTTCTCCTTGTACACCAGCAAGCACTGAATTAAGCACCACATAACCTTTTCGAATAAGTAATGTTTCTGGTTGTTATATGTAAAATTCGAGCATCCATCTATCTGAATTCCACTTCGTCTGTAATAAAGAAATCAAACATCGTGTGATCTGCCGTGACTGGTTTAGGTTTTGCATGCAACGGGAAGTTTAAAGAGTCCGGCTTGAAGGCTCTCTTTTCAACTCCTCCCTCGACTGCAACCAAGCAAAACGAGATGCAGTTCAAGTGGAACACACATTTTAAGTCTGTTTTACTGAAGGCGGAAGGCCATACATTTCTAATGCGTATCTTCTAAATTTTATGTCAACGTTTAGGAGTTAAATAGCATATGGATAGCCTCAAAGCTAACAGACATGGACAAAAAGCCACAAGACTTTTGTATACATAGATTTGGACTCCAAGGAAAAGTCTAGGTTACTGTTGTAACCTTCGTTCCCTGATGGAGGGAACGAGACGTTGTGTCAAATGAAGCGACACTAGGGGTCTTTCTTGAGAGCCTCGTGTATCTCTGAAATTGAGAAAAGGCCAATGAGAAATTGGCAGACAGAATTTGCATGTCCCTCCTCCGGACATACTGGTATAAAAGTAGGGAATCATGCATCTGTCCTTTCAGAATTTGCACTGAGGAGCCGAGAATAAGGTTTTGGCCATAACAGTGGTTAGGTTCAGCATTGTGGCCGGGGGGACACAATGTCTCATTCACTCCATCAGGGAACGGAGGTTACAACAGTAACCTAGATGTTCCCCGTCTGTCTCTCACTAGAATTTGCATGTCCGGGGTCGGGACATGCAAATTCTGTCTGCCAATTTCTCATTGGCCTTTTCTCAAATCCAGAGGTACGCAAGGCTCTCAAGAAAGACCCCTTGTGTCACTACAATCGACACAATGTCGAGTGAGTGACAGAAGGGGAACTGATGTCTCTGAAGTTGAACACACCTAAACTGATGCTAAATTGCCTTATGGAGGATGGCGATTCTCAGTAATTCAGTAAAATGGGGTTGATATAAGAGTAAGTAAACTTTCAGAAGCAACATGTTGATTTCCCTTGTGATCATGGAAATGTTAAAAATATTCAGTGTATGTCAAAGTAAGTGAATGGGTTATTTTCAAACTTGAACCTTACATTTCGTAAAAAGTGTAATGTTTAAAAAAACAAAAAATAGATAGCATACATGACTAAAATTTAAAAGTTAAAAGTTTGAATGGAGTTACCAGAATGATTTAACATACACTATGATGCATGTAAATATAATGATCATTAAATAATGGTGATGCACACAATAGTAAAAATAAAAACATTGCAGTACTAGTTTGTAGGTAAATTTAAATGATTAATCAAAAAAATTTAATAAATGGTTTCCTCTGATTCCTTTAGAGGTGAATTCCTTTATGTCATGACTCAGTTAAAGCAGTTTGTGAAAATACATTTATTTATAAGCTAAAAGGATATATTTCTTGCACATATGCTTCACTTTTCCACAATAAAAGCCTACAAAAACTAATTGAAGCCGTATTGACCTGATTCTATCTAGGCCTGTAATTTTGCTTAATCTGGGGGTTGAGCTGCTTTTAGGGTCGAGGAAAGAGGATTTGACAAGGGAAATCCATCTAAATGAAAGTGCTTCTTGAGTTGATTACTGAATTAAAAGATGCTATGGGATTTGGTTGTCAATTGTCATGTAAAATATTACAACATCAGGCAAACAAGACAGTCTCATTTCATACTTGATTAATATGTGTTTATTTAGAGATATTTATTTATTTAGTGCCTAGTTTTGAAGGATTTATTTTATGTATATCCTACAAATATGTTAAATAAAATATTTTGAATAGCACCAGTGCCATGGCAGAGAACATATTTATATTATGTTCATGATGAGATTAATGTAGTACTATAATGTTGCAGGAAAGCATGTCAGTAATCCTGTCAGAGCAGCTGGCAAAGAAGAGGAGCAGGAGGTAATGCTTTTTCTCTCTAATTTCTCTGGGTATTTATAAAGCGTTATAAAGAAACATTTGAATGTGATATGTTACCTAAACATAATTTCATGAAATAGGAATTTTTGGTTCATAGAACTATACTGTAAATGCAGAGGTGGTTCATTATATTCCCTCATTATAGAACCCCCTTCATTATAAATGATGGTAAAAGTGCACGTTATCTGGATGAAACCCACTTATTACATTGACATTTAAATTAAAATGACAAGAAAAGCAAGCAGCTGAGTCTTTCTTTCTAAGTTCTTCTTTTTGCTCTAATCCCTACTAAATATGAACACTTACATAATTACGATATGCAAAAAAAAAAGAGGAAAAGATCATCTCACTTTGTAATCAACCCAATAATATATCCAGAATAAGTTCAATATATTTTCATGCAGTAATATTAATAAATAATGGCACAGTGTTGATCTGCGACTGGCTTTAAAGAACCTTTAAGCCAGTTGCATATCAACACTGTGCCATTATTTATTATTGTGTTATCAGCTATTGTTTATGCATATAGTAATTATGTACAACTAACTATTGTTAGTTCATGATTCCTGTTCATTGTTAGTTCATGTTAGTTCATAGTGCATTAAACAATGTTAACAAATGCTTTTGATTTTAAAAATGTATCAGCATATGTTAAAATTAATATTAATTTAGTTGTTTAATAAATGCTTTAAATGTATTGTTCATTGTTAGTTAATGTTTAGTAATGTTGTTAACTAACATTAACAAATGGAAGCTTACTTAGACACAATTCTGCTTGTGGAAATCTAGTTTACTTGCTGCCTAAAACATAACTCTGAGATTCTTTTAAAGATTTCATGATCTTAACCTTACAAATAAAACCATTTGCCAAACCTTTCTCTTACCTTCATCCTTACTCAGAACAAGACCCTTAACTTTTCCTTACCATGACGGGACTCTTGGCCTCATAGCCATTTCCATTTTTGCAATTCACTCATTCAATGATTATTATGTTACTAATGGAACTCTTTTAAACTAACAAGACTGAAAACATAAAGTTGCTTTGATCTGGCTATCGTATTTAATGTTAAATTGTATTAGTTTGTTTTTATTTTTAAGGCCCGTGAGGACAACGGAGAGATCCCATGAGGGGAACAGGCATGGCCTTGGAGGGTTCAGCCTGCGGGTGCCTCTAAGGAACATGATGATCAGGTTGTGCTTCCCTAACGACTTACCGTCCACTGAGTCGTGGTGAGCCGCTATGGCTACTTGTGCAAATAGGCTCACTGGGGGAAATGCGTACTTAACGCAGCCCCCGGGGCTAGCTGTGTACCAGCCCATCTGTGCCAAGGGGGGCTTCCGTCAGAGAGTACCAGAGCGGGCAGTGGGTGGATTCTCGGGAGGCAAACAGATCTACCTGTGCTCTTTCGAATGACACCAAATCAGCTGGAGTCTGACCACCAGAGGGTGGAGTCTCAACTCTCCGCTGAACGTTACCTGCTGTGACAGCACATCCGCGACCTCAGCCGCTGCTGACTTCAAAAGAGGAGATGGTGGGCAAGTTGCAACATGCGGCGAGAGCGAACAACGCCATGGCGATTTCTATACGCTACTGTCGCTGTATTGTCTGAGTGGATCAACGTGTGCTTGCCGCAGATCAGTGGCAGGAATCTACGCAGGACAAGAAATACATTCAGCAACTCTAGGCAGTTGACGTCTGAACACCTGCAGTAGGAGGACTCCTGTCCATAGAAAAGAGAGGTCTGTCCAAGGGATGAATAAGTGATGGCAGGAAGGGGTGAGGGTCAAACGGTATGTGCCATGGCGCCATGCCCATCTTGGGACTCGAGTCTGAAGCCAGTGCTGAAGCAGTCTCATATGCATCAACGTGAGTGGCGCAGGCACCGCTGAGGATGCCATATGCCCCAGGAGCCTCTGAAATTGTTTCAGTGGAACCGTTGTGCCCGGTCTGAATGTACTCAGGCAGTTCAGCACCGACTGCCTGCGATCGCTTGTGAGGAGTGCTGTCATTGAGACAGAGTCTAACTCCATGCCAAGAAAAGAGATGCTCTGAACCGGGGAGAGCTTGCTCTTTTCCCAATTGACCAGAAGCCCTAAATGGCTGAGGTGCCTGAGCACCAGGTCCATGTGTGCACAGAGCAACTTTTGAGAGTGTGTTAGGTGTAGCCAGTAGTCAAGGTAGTTGAGTATGTGAATGCCCACTTCCCTTTACGGGGCAAGAGCTGTCTCTGTGACTTTTGTGAAGACGCAAGGTGACAGGGACAGAACAAAGGGGAGGACCTTGTACTGATATGCCTGGCTGTCAAAAGCGAACCATAGAAAGGGTCTGTGACGGGGTAATATTGAGATGTGAAAGTATGCGTCCTTCAGGTCTATCGCGCAAACCAATCTTGATGCTGGACGCATGTCAGAATACGAACGATGAATTAGGGGCTGTAGAACCCCTTCTCCATCTCGGCTGGAGGGACAGGCTCTATCGCATCCTTGCGCATAAGGGTTGGAACCCTGGAACCAATCATCTAGCTGCGAGGGCTGAGGGGAAGATGGAGGGTTCCAATCCAAACCCACACTCGCGGCGCCCCGGGCAACCATAGCGGACAGCTCGGCATCGGCCTTAGACTGGGCCGGTACACCGGAAGGCACTAGCCCAGTCGAGTCCTCAGTGCCAGAGTCCTCCAAGATGCCCTCCGATAGAGGGGCAGCTAGAGTGGCTTCACCCCAGAAGAAGGAAAGCCACAACCGTAACGTTGCCATGGACATGTTCAAGCAAGGAGAACATGAACCATCCACAAACGCTGCCTGATATCTGGCCAAACACATGAGGCAGCGCCCGTGGCCGTCAGAAGCGGAGGGATAACTAACACATCCAGGAATGACACAAAGACGGAAGGGCATTTTTATAAAGATGCGTCTTTAAAAAGACGTTCAACTTCAATGTGCTTACTCTTTTAGAGAAATATCTACTCTTTTTAGAGGGCTGTCAAAGTGCCCAGGGACGTAGTCTGCACGGGTGTGCAGAAGAAGAGAAAAGCCACTGAAATGCGGCATATCTCCAACAGTGTATGCTCTTTAGAGGTGAGTGGAACAGCATTGGGTTTTACTCAGCTCGCTGAAACACAACCGCTTGGCTCCGAAGAAAAAAATCTGTCTGAACAGATGCACGCTTCTCTCCTTTTAATCCTGTATGTCTGGAGGAGGGGCATGCAAATTCTGTTCGCCAATTCATTATGTGAAGCTCAACAACCTTTTATGGCACATCAGAACTATATTCTTTAATCTAACCCACTGTGATTGATGATTAAGGGAATTTAGTCTGTGTTCAATTATATTTATACCCCTGTGAAACAGGAAGTCATGGCTGAACCATTTCATGTTCCTAGTCACCCAGGTGCACTAAAAAATTTAAAATATGAATGGGAATATACTTCAGATATTTTTTACTCATAAGAATTTCTAAAGGTGCCAATAATTGTGGCCAACATGTTTGGGAGAAAAATATTTATTTAATAATGAGATATTTCCCCTATTTCAATTGTTTTGCTTCAATTAAAGATTAGATTTTTGTGATTTTTAATGAAAGATCAAAAGGATAAACTTCCACTGCCTTCTTTTCTCATATTTACAAAGGGATCCAATATTTTTGGCACCACTTTACAGTGTCACGGATTCATCTGACTCTGAATGTTTGAAATTGCAACAGGATCACACAGGAAATCACGCTGGGAATCGGAGTGTAAGTTCCAAACATTTTGACATTGACACCACATCCTTTTATCTCCAGCTAGCAAGATAATATGCAAATAATTAATCTAAAGAAGGCTGTTTTGGTCTCAGTACTGTTATGGTTCAAGTAGGTTTAGGGTTTAGGTTAGGTTTAGGATTGCAGTATATTAATTTAATATTAAAAAGTTTCCAGAAAACGGAAGGGACTGTGCTTTTCACTTCTGAAATACCTTACTGCCCCAGTGGCCATTTTCATTTGAAAGCCAGCAGGGTGTCAACCTTGACTGACTCAATGTTTAAAGCCAAATTGTTAGACATTGTGGTTGGAAAGGTGTAAAATAAGTTCTTTCATTTCAGATTCTTTGTAGGTGAATGGCCACAAAAAATCATATAGAATGCTGAACAGTTAATGCAATGATTTACACAGGTGTCCAAGCACAATATAGCTTGTTACCTCTACCAATGTTTACCTTGTATAAACATTGACTCTTTAATAAATGATAAATTGATTGATGATTTTATTGAGGTTTTTGCTGCCAAGCCAAACAATTCATTTGATTGTGCATAGTGTAAACAATATGGGACCTGAAATATTTGAAAAATCTTGACGTTTGGGGCAGTGAAGAGGAAACAAACAAGCACCTGGCTGTGTTACTTTAAAACAGAAATAACAGGAATAATAACCCTCTTTTTGCTAAATTCAGGAGTGTGAACACCTACATGTCTGGACTTTGTACTCATTCATATTTTACTGGTGCATATTATGAATTATGAAGTTATTAAGTAACACTTTCCAGCTCTGAGTTTTGCTTATGCTCATTAGAAGACTTTTCGGAGGCAATGACTAATCAGTTTGCATTCAAAATCAGTTTACTTTGTTTGCGCAGTTTAGTTAAATCTGAAATTGTGCAGAAATCTCTGTGAACTTTTGTACAGAAAACAATAAAGTTATTAATAAAAATATATTATGCTAAAAATATAAAAAAAACTTTGTCAAATCCAATGATAAGTTCATCTTCAAGTTTAAAGTTTTGGATGGATTACTTTGGTGCTGCCTTTATGTCCCTATTGGACCTTCAAAGTTCTGGTCACCATTCACTTGCATTGTGAGGACCAATAGAGCTGAAATATTCTTCTAAAAATCTTAATTTGAGCTCTGCAGAATAATACAAATAAAAAAAATACACATCTGTGATTGCAAGAGTGTGAGTAAATGAGAGTATTTAATTTTGGGGGGGAACTATCTCTTTAAACCAGCATTAGGTTCATGCGGTTGTAACTGCTTCAGTGTTGCTCAATGACCAGCATTTTGAGTTTGAGTTATATAGTTGGGACTGTTCGGTCTGTCAATCATCCATAACTCATTCCAATAGCATCCTGGAGACTCGACTTGCCTCTGCACCCAGACAATTTATTATCACACCATCACAACGTGTGGTGGTACAACAGAGGCAAATATGGTTGGTGGTAATCGACAGACATAAGTTTTGATGACTTGTTACAAGTTTATGTCACAAATCACATAAAGTATCCACATAACTGTGTCATATTTTTGTGCCCAGTGACTACTCTCTCCCTCACTGCCTCCTGCTCTCTATCTTTCTTTTATATGTGAAAAAACGAAATCCTTCAGAATATATATATATACGATTCACTATGATAAAATATTCTCCCTCCCCGTGTTATTATATTAGCAGAGTGGAATTTGTCACTGTAGTCAATATTTCATACTTTGGAGAGCTTTCCCCAATTCTCACATATACCTTCAAGACACTTTATGGTCTTGTGGTAAATGTGGATTGACCTGGGCAGCAGATGGGGACAGACCCTTCTTCATCTTGTCATTGCCTCACATCAGAAATGGAGGTCACGTCTGGCAGATTCATATTCTCCTTTTCCGAATGTGTGAGCACATATGACAGAGCACCATGGAGGAATGAAATGGCAAAAAATTCTATGCCATCCAAGGAGATCCACTCATTTGCTGATAGGCTTGGGAATCAATAATCAATGGTAATTAAGACCCAGTAACATTTTAATATATTGGTACCTAATGATTTTCATGACATTTGGTTCCATTAAAGGTACTTGAACATCTGCATTCTTCTGCAAGTGCGGACATAACACTGTACACTGAAAATAATCACACAAAGTTCTCACTGTAAATTCGGTGATAGTAGGTCGAAAGTTGTTAAGCTAAACTCTGTTTGTGCTTATCAAAATTCTAAGCAATTCCCCCAGAGGCCGAAGCGGGAAGTGTCTTAGAACGTATGGAGACATGTGAGATCAGTTTGCGAATTAAATGACTACATAGTAGCATCAAAAGCAAGTTTTAAAGCGTGTTGTTTTTTGTTGATGTAATGATGTAAATGACAACATAGTGAAGAGGAATGCATATTTTATTAACTCTACCCCAATCTCCAAGCCTAAACCTAACTGTCAGTGGAGTAAAAATGTACATTTTGAGAGAAATTATAACCTCTGAATCATTCTTGTCATAGAATATGAGAAAGTAAAAACTTTCTGGTTTCAGCACAGAACGAGAACCTGGGTCTCTGAAGCTGCTGATGCAACATGCTATCAGTCGCACCGCAGGTAAAGGTCAACTTCTTTGAACTGACGCAAAAATCTCTGATGGGAGATGCTGCTTGTCAGTAACTCGGCAGAACTAGGTCAATGTCAGGATAATGAAACATTCAGTAGCAACATGTTGACTTTCTGTGTGATCATGTTGTACAAAGACAATAAAGAGAGAACATGTGCTTAATTTTGCAGCTAGTGCAACTAATGCAGTCCAATTCGCAAACAATTTTATCTTATCTCTTCAGTGAATTGGTAAAAAAAAAATCACAAGTTATCAGTTTGATCTGGGCTAACAAGTCATTCTGTCACTGAATCGGTCAGTCAACAATTGCAGGTTACTTCATTTTTCAGTGCAATTTTGTCAAGTTTATTTTATTTACAACCTCAAGATTTGAACCATGAACATTCAGATAATTGTCAAATGCTTCAACACAGTCCCCAAAGTTACAATAATGAATACCATCCTGAATAAGTTGACCTCATCTAGGGGAATCTGTCATCCATTCCTCTTCATCTTTTTGGTGATTTTCTCATTCAATGAAACTGGGGGAGAAAGATAGCATATTAAAGTGATAAAAGCTGTCCCCTTTAGACGACTGCAGTGATATTCTCCCATATTGTGCTTGTTACGACTAAATTTAATTCAGTGAGAGTGTCTTCTGCCACAGCAGTTAAACAGCTAGGTAGAAGTCCAACTCTTTTTACTTTGAGTCTGTGTGTTTGGGCCAGGGGGCACAGATAAAGGGAAAGATAAAGCTCAGAGGAATTTCCTAGAAGTTGGAAACTGGGGCAGGGCCACCTGTTTCATTGTCTCTGATTCTTTCAGACAGCCTTCCAATAAAAGTAGCAGTTGTTTTCATATTTTTAATATTAGCTAGGCATTATTAGTATAAGACAGAGATCTTCAACATGGGGTCTGCGGCAGGGGGCCTGCTAATTACTGTCTGATAGTTTACCTCAAAAATAATTTTTTTGGAAAAGTGTAATTAAATAGATAAATACTAAAATATTAAGTTCAACCAAATGAATGTCCATAGCATATAACATTTATATGTACTAGTTCATATTTGAATGGTTTTGCAATGTAAGCATGATAACAAAATAAATAAAAATGTTAGGCTACTATAAGTGTAATGAATGCAGGAGGAGGCAGACGAGGAGTGATGATCTACACGCGGGCTTTATTTAACAAAGGTGAAAACAAATAAGACAGGAACAAAGGAAACGTCCACGATGGGAAGATGAAAACATGAAAACATACAAGGGTACACGAAATGAGTCGGCAGGGTAAAACATAGGCATCCAGGCATCTACAAACATCAACGATCAACAAGGGAATGGAAAACAAACAGGGTTTAAATACACAGACATGGTGTTGACAAAATGACAATCAGGTGAGCACAATAACACAGTGATGAGGGCCGGGAATCATGGGAAGTGTAGTGCATGACAATTGACAAGTGAAACACGGGGCAGACAACAGGGGATTCTGCAGAATTACTGTCAAATCATTTCAAGTGTGAACACATTTCCCTCTAACAATACTGACAGTGTGTTGCGCAAGCAGCCTCAGAGACATGGGTTCTAGTCCCTTGGGAACCAGTAAGTAATTGTGTTCACATAAACAACTGTGAGCGCGATTAGAGTTAATATTTATACATTGACTGTATTATATAATTTACAACAAAAAATACAACTTGCATTTGGTGCTCCTCTGTGGACATTTCACCAGAAACTGGAACTCACACATGCCCTTAAGTTAAACAAGATTTCCAGCTTCAGCCACTGGGGGGCAGTGGTTTGAATTTTGGTAAGCACAGAACGATTTTAACTGCCAAATTTTCAACTTACTGTTCCCGAGTTGAAATTGTGATCAGTTTGATGTTAAAGGGTCCCTGCTATGTCTCTCTATCCACCAAGGGGTCCTTGGCTTTAAAAAGGTTAAAGACCCCTGATATAAGATAAAGATATATTTGACACATCAAAAACTTTCATGATCTCAGAGTATTTTCAGTACAGATCCAAACAGTTTTTGCATATAAAGCACAAACTGTTCTAACAGATGGTAAATGTACCTTGTGTAAATCTATACACTTCAGTGTTTGAGTTGTTGTCAAGCAATCTGTAATGCATTATGCAGGATTAGATGTTCTGCAATATGAAAAAATAAAAGATTTTGTGTTGCGATTGTGGTAATATGATCTACTTGGTAGTGATTGCTGTTTGCTTCAGGTGCTTTTCCAGCATCTGTGTTCTATCTTAAAGGGATGCAAATGAGTATCTGCTGTACACAAAGGGTCAGACTTATCAAAGCATTTACTGCTTTGAAATGTGCCTCCAAAGGGAGTGCAGAGGCTGTCAGCAGTATGCACTCTTGGATGTACATAGACTTTCTTGCTTATTGCTTATCATTAAAATGATTGAGCATCTCCCCTGTTCTCAAATGTATTTACAGTTATAGAGAAAGAGAGAGGGGTTGGGGGGTCACTAAAAATGAATTGTGTCCATTGATACCATTTGTTTGAAAACACTTGTCTACGTTGTTCTAGCTAACGATTCACCAAAAAACAAAAATGCAAATCAGGTAATCGTGCAAACGCACACAAAATCGGTACTGAACACAATTTGCACTGCACACTGCCCAATCTTGCAAGTCAGTTGTCAGTGCTAGGAGGTGGATAATGCAGCCTACTACTGCAATGTAGCATTTACTGGGATATCTAATCTAATTCTATCTCAGTCTATTGTACTGGGAATGTACAACATCACTCCACTACTTTGATCTAGACATAAAAAATGTCTATTAATTCATTACACATGATTTCAGGAAACAATGATTCTTACTGACCAATTCAAGTATGCAAAAAGCTTATTTATATGGACTCACATAGAATGGTGGTGGTATAGTGGGCTAAAGCACATAACTGTTAATCAGAAGGTCGCTGGTTCGATCCCCACAGCCACCACCATTGTGTCCTTGAGCAAGGCACTTAACTCCAGGTTGCTTTGAGGGGGGTTGTCCCTGTAATATGTGCACTGCAATCACTTTTTATTTAATGGAATAGTTCACATTTATTCTCCCTCATGGCATTCCAAACTGCCATTACTTTTTTTTAAATGCAACACAAAAGGAGATATTTTAATGAAACCTGAGAACCGTCTTTTGAACACAAATGGCAGTTTATAGTGACTCACAATTAAGCTTAAAAAAGGACTTAAAAATATCATAAAAGTAAATGCATAAGATCTTAGTGAGAAACAACCCACAATGTAAGTCATTTTACAGTGAAAACTTTAACATCCATAGCACATTCGTGAGAGTTATGAGAGAGGCTGGTTCACAGTGGCATGTGTGTATTTGCAAGAACTTTTGTTGTTTTTAGTGCTTTTTATATTCTTTTAATATTTAAGTATATTTATTTCATAAAATTCTTAATTTTAAAATATTATATTTTTCTATGTTTTTCTATTCTTTTAAAGGTGCTCTCAGTAATTTTGTTCCTAATTTAAAACGTTTACTTCTAAAGAAGGGTGCTCTGGTACCACGTACACTTATGAGCATCCTTATGTTCGAACATGGTGTTTGTTATAGATAATCCATGACTAGCACAGAAGTCTAATAACTCCTAAATCCCAACACGCCCTCTATGGTAGAGGCAGAGCCGGAGGATGATGGGGGATCAGATTCTATTTCCCTGGGGGAGGTCACTGAGGTAGTCAAACAACTCCGCAGTGGCAAAGCCCCGGGGATTGATGAGATCCGACCAGAAATGCTGAAAGCTTTGGATGTGGAGGGGGTGTCATGGATGACACGCCTCTTCAACATTGCGTGGAAATCTGGGACAGTGCCTAAGGAGTGGCAGAACGGGGTGGTGGTTCCCCTCTTCAAAAAGGGGGATCAGAGAGTGTGTGCCAACTACAGGGGTATCACACTTCTCAGCCTCCCTGGTAAAGTTTACTCCAAGGTGCTGGAGAGGAGGGTTCGGCCGATTGTCGAACCTCGGATTGAAGAGGAACAATGCAGTTTTCGTCCTGGCCGTGGAACGACGGACCAGATCTTTACTCTCGCAAGGATCCTGGAGGGGTCTGGGAGTATGCCCATCCGGTCTACATGTGTTTTGTGGATCTGGAGAAGGCGTATGACCGGGTCCCCCGGGAGAGACTGTGGGAGGTGCTGCGGGAGTACGGGGTGGGGGGATCCCTTCTTAGGGCGATCCAATCCCTGTATGTCCAAAGCGAGAGCTGTGTCCGGGTCCTCGGCACGAAGTCGAGTTCATTCCATGTGGGGGTTGGTCTCCGCCAAGGCTACGCTTTGTCACCAATCCTGTTTGTGATATTCATGGACAGGATATCGAGGCGTAGTCAGGGTGGGGAAGGTGTGCGGTTCGGTGGGCTGGGGATCTCATCGCTGATTTTGCAGATGATGTTGTCTTCATGTCATCATCGGTCCGTGACCTTCAGCTCTCACTGGATCGCTTGGCAGTCGAGTGTGAAGCAGCTGGGATGAGGATTAGCACCTCTAAATCTGAGGCCATGGTTCTCAGCAGGAAACCGATGGAGTGCGTACTCCAGGTAGGGAATGAGGTTTTGCCCCAAGTGAAGGAGTTCAAGTACCTGGGGGTCTTGTTCACGAGTGAGGGGACAATGGAGCGGGAGGTTGGCCGGAGAATCGGGGCAGCGGGGGCGGTATTGCACTCGCTCTATCGCACCGTTGTCACGAAAAGAGAGCTGAGCCGAAAGGCAAAGCTCTCGATCTACCGATCAATTTTTGTTCCTACCCTCACCTA
The DNA here is from genome assembly GCF_025860055.1 of Xyrauchen texanus. Lineage (NCBI taxonomy): Eukaryota > Metazoa > Chordata > Actinopteri > Cypriniformes > Catostomidae > Xyrauchen > Xyrauchen texanus. The sequence goes on along the minus strand of NC_068297.1, from coordinate 19,431,596 downwards.
TGGTCATGAAGGTTGGGTCATGACCGAAAGAACTAGGTTGCGAGTACAAGTGGCCGAAATGCGCTTCCTCAGAAGGGTGGCGGGCTTCTCCCTTAGAGATAGGGTGAGGAGCTCAGTCATCCCTAGGGAGGTGTTTCAGGCACGTCCAGCTGGGAGGAGGCCTCGGGGAAGACCCAGGACTAGGTGGAGAGATTACATCTCCACACTGGCCTGGGAATGCCTCGGGGTCCCCCAGTCAGAGTTGGTTAATGTGGCTCGGGATAGGGAAGTTTGGGGCCCCCTGCTGGAGCAGCTGCCCCCGCGACCCGACTTCGGATAAGCGGTTGAAGATGGATGGATGGATGGACTTCTAAAGAAATAAATAGTAATTTTGAAACATACTGTTTGTATTAAATAATGACCACTCATGTGAGATGAAGAGTTCAGTCATATCAGTAACCTCATAAAAGCGCTTTTATTCTACATGAGGCAGGGTCTGCTCATGGGTGCAGCCATGTTAGCATCACATGACCAGCTGAATACTACTGGTTTAATTTCAGTAACTGCCCTGTTATTGAACACTTTCATTGATGGACTAAATGAATCCTGGTTTACTGTGCATAGTGAAATTCTACAATGGCATTGGTAAATGAAAACTACCGTGTTTGAATAATGCAGCTTCCAACCCACTAGGTGTCACTGTAAGCCAATGTACGTAACTTTAACATACCTAAAAAATTACTGAGTGCACCTTTAATATGACAGTTTGAAATGCATGTCAGTGGATCTATCAAGAGTTGGGACACACCTGTTTTTTGGGAATTCCCTGGAATGGAGAGCCACCACAGTGAAGGAAAAGCAACAGATTTGAAGTACATGCCTGTGTGCAGACTGCTTGAGATTTGTGGCAGCTGTTACCTTTTATCACTGATAAAAGCCACAAAGATTTGGAAAGTTTATCATTTAAAATAAAAAAAATTCCACCACTGGATTGCTATTCATTTTAATACACAAACAAATTAAAAACTCCTGCCCCACATGTGGCTATGTTACATCTGTAATATACATCCCTGCCGTGAGCTGTTTCATAAAGTTGTAGGGACAAAATCTGCCATGGTAAGAAATGGTAGGGACAAGTCCCTATGTCCTCTCCTTTAAATGACACCTATGCATTTTTATTTTACAGTACAAAAGTAGGGTGCAACAGACGATTGAAAGAAGAAACATACAACAAACAACCGTCTTCTACTGTGAGCCATCTGCACAAGATAAACTGCACTTAGTAACAATTTAGAAGATGATACCATTATTACCTCAGTCTATTTTAAACTCCTGGAACTGTATGTCCTATCTTAGTAATCAATACATCAGCAAACAGGGACCTTAAAGTGCTTTACTGTGGAACCAGGCAATCCAAATATAAATAGGGACAAATTTGCTCTGTCATCAAACCAAACAGAAAGCCAAGTCTAAGAGCTGGATTTTCTACATATATGAGGGCATCTCATCAGTAATTCCCTACAGCATGCTTACATGCCTGCAGGATCCTTAAGACTGCCATGCCCTCAGGTTTAAGCTCTGTTACTTCCTCCAGGTACAAAAATCGATAACTTTCTGCTGATTATCTGCTGTCTAAAACTACCACTGACCCACAGTTCAGTACAAGTAGTGGAAATACTGTATGGCAGGGCTCTTTTTAAAGTGGACCAGGAGTTGAAAAATACACATTTTAAATCTACAGTCATGAATAAGTTTGCTTCAATACATAATTTAAAGGAAAATTCATAACATTAAAGCTTAATTAGCACACAATCAATTATTTCAGAACTTTCTACATTTTTATAATGTTTGTATGTGCCATATGAAATATGTAATGTCTAGTTGCACCAGAGGTAAGTGTAAGTGTACCATTTAAGCAGAATGACCAGGGTCAATTTACATGCTGGAATAATGGATTTATCTTTGTTTAATAAATCAAGTAAAATTGCAACTCTGTGCGAGTGGATTTGTTAACAGGATTGAGATCTCATTTGTTTCTGATTTAACTGACTTAATTAACTTGACTTTAAAGATGTGATGAACTCAGCATTTTCTGAAGTAGCTTCACTTAAAACTAAGCATACACCAACTACTACTGCTTATGTTACTTAAAAGTACCTGCTGTATTTTTTTTTTATTTAAATAGGACTGTTACCACAAAGCTAATTATAGTAAATAAAGTGTATAATCAATCATAAATTATTATTTGTAACTTTACTGTTATAATGTAACTGTAACATTAATTTGAACATTGATAACACATTTATACCATCTATTACATTTGTGCAAGGACTTAATCATTCCATTTCACTTTTAAGAAGAAAGGTCCTTATTAACCTTATTCTAGCACCATTATGATGACAAAACTGCCATTTGATCAATCTCTACAGCTACAATTAATAGATTAAGTGATGCAACTGGTGACATTAAATGCCTATCGACGTTTGCTGTGTTACAATTTATCGCATGCTGCTGCTGCAATTCCAAATTCTGCCTTTCAGATTTATTAAAAACATGCATAGTTTAATGAGGTAGATTGGAATGATAGCAGGATCTCTTGGGCTTAATATAGAGACAGAGGCCCTGCCTTCATCAAAATTCGACCAGTTAGTCTCTGTCTCAGAGTGCATGGAGTAAGTTCCTTCATAGGCCAATTACACAAGACTTCAGAGAAAGCTGAATGATGCAGTGGTGCTGAAATAAGAAGTTGTTTGTTCAACTATGTGTGCAGTACTTTTTGCCCCGTGAAAATTTGGAAACTCCTTGAAGACACACTTTTCAAACTCACAGTTTATTTGACCAACAGTGGATAAAAATGCTTCTCAGGAGAGTTCTGTCCTTTTTGTCTTATTTCTCTGAATCATCATGAACAAATTTGACATTTTAAACACTTGGAATAAAATGTACAATGTAAAAGTCTTCTTGTCCTACCCAGGCCAATGACATAACTAGCATGCTATGTATCATTAACACACACTATCAGGGCTGGACTGGGAAGAGAAATCGGCCCTAGAATTTAAATGGCAACTAGCACAAATGTTTGACTATGCCCATTTTCCTAATTCTAAGACACATTTTTTATGCCAGCACAAGTGGTCATGACTAAGAGTACTTGCACTACCTGTGGGTTTATTGTATGTTACTGAAGTAGCTCAAATCGCAATTTGCTATTTTCCAGAGAAATAGGTAATTGCATTAAAATGTGAGAACCATGTGTAGATTAAGTCTAAACTCAGTTCCTGCATTTGCAGTTTGGGGATTCCACCAGCAGATTATATCAAAGTGCTATTGATCACTTTTAATAAAGTAACTAATAAAAAACTCTCATTACTGTACTTTTTTTCAAGGAATTAGATTTTTTAAGTAGTTTTAAAATGGGGCTGCAATTGTACATTTCCTGCGCTATTTTCCCTTGGTCTATGTTTGTTACATCCCTTTATTTATATGACTCAAATCAAGCGTGCATAAAAAACTTGAAAGGCAACTGACCGGGTGAGTGGCGCCAAACTGCAAATAATCATGGATGTGGATGATGCCTCTGGCAGCAGTTCAACACCTGATCATCTATTGCCGAACATGAAAGGGCTTTTCGCAATGAAGAAGGCCAGTTTGTGTGTGCCATGTGAGTTTGCTCAAGTCAGCCGAGATATCAGCATCAATTCTACCTCCAGTTTGAAGAAACATGTCGAATTAAATTTGATATTTCTGCTTACTAGATTTTCTGTATCAATAATGCCCATAAATTAGCTATCTATCACTGAGATTATTGGGCTCCTGTGCGAGATTTATTCAAGCTAGTGTAGCAAGTCATATTACTTGCCATTTGGACCAGGAAAGGCAAATCAGTAGACCACAAAGCTCGGAAGGAGAGGTGGTGGTAATTGCTGAGAGATGAAAGGAGACAGTATTAAGGTAAGTATAAATAAATATTTTACTGTTTTTTTTTGTTGTTGTTGTTTTTTTTTGTTTTATTTTAAAGATATAGTCCTTTCAAATTAAATAAAATACTCAAAAATAAAACAAATGAAAATAAATTACAACAAATTCAGACAACAGCTCAAGGAACATTTGAATTCAGTGTGCATCACTGTAGATATATCTTTCAAATACCCACACAGTATAAAATAATGTACAGTATTTATCTGTTCAAGTTCAAACATGCACAATGTGAATGTTCAAATGTATCAATATACTTCAAATGTCACATGTAACCAAGTTAAATTCAAAGTTCAGTTCAGTTTTCAAGATCAAATTCCCAAATTAAGATATTTCAGTCCTGTGTGAGAGAAAACAGTCTTTCTCAAGAAATTCCTTTAACTTGCGAGAAAAAGAGAAAAAACAAAATACTGTCCTTTACTAAGCATTTGAATCCACTTCTTTCTCTTCTAGGGTTCGAATAGGTTAGCTTGCAATCAAACCAAGATCAAAATCCAGCTTAGACAAAAACCTGACCTGTTCAGCATGTCAGAGAAAGCATATATAATGCACTTAGTCAAATATAAATATCACATTCACTAAATATACATTCAATCCTCTAGGGGTGTGCAGCACAACTCACCTGTGACTGTATTTGTTCTTATCTGTGACTGTATTTGTTCAAATGACAAAATTATATTTATTTGTCTCTGTATTTGGGTAGAACCGGATGTGGGCAGGGCTTAAACTGGAAATGAGTCCAAACTAAATGAAATGCCCACTTTTAAATGTTACTCTTAAATTTAGAGTTTCTATAAATAGAATATGCCTTGTAAATGCCTTTTTATAATAACAGCCTAATAATAATAATTATATTAATAATAAGTATTATTATTATTATTATTTTAGACTACAGATATTGTTTAATTAAATACTTTTCTTACCAGATGAAGCTGAATTTGTAGGCTACATTAACTGTGGAATATGTTAACCATGGTTCTCCGTCTGTGGCTCAATTCGACGTTGTGTAGAAGAAGTGACACTAGGGGTCTTGCTTTAGAGCCACGCACATCTCTGAACTTGAGAAAAGACAGAATTTGCATGCTCCGCCCCCGGACATACGGGTATAAAGGGAGGGAAATGAGTCTGTCCATTCAGATTTTTCCTTCGGAGCTGTAACGATTGAGGACTGAGGCTGACAAAGGTTGAGGATCCAAGTGCAGTTAACTTTATTTAAACGAATGGAAACAAACAGTGATGAACAAACAAAACTAACACGATGGGCAAAAATGAAAACAAAACACAAGAACACTGGAACTGGGAACACAGGCATGGGAACGAACATCACCAACATACAACCACGTTCACAAACAATCAACGAAAGACAGGGACTGAACCAAAAAACAGGGTATATATACACATGAACATAGAACTAAGGGGCCAATGAACAAACAGAACACCAAAAAGAGGGCTGACAGGAAGACTATGGAGGTACAAGGGTGACAAAAGTGAAAACTAAGGAATAACAAAAGTGACAAAATTACAAACAAAGGGCAACAGTGAGACAAGACAGGGTAACCGTTACATAGCCCCCCCTCAAGGATCGGATACCAGACGATCAATAAAAACAAAAACGGGAAGAACAAATAACCAATGACTGGGGGCACAAAGGGCAGACAGGCAGTCCAGGGGGCAACGAGGGGCAGACAGGCAGTCCAGGGGGCTACGAGGGGCAGACAGGCAGTCCGGGGGGTAACGAGGGGCAGACAGGCAGTCCAGGGAGCAACGAGGGGCAGACAGGCAGTCCACGGGGGGCACAAGGGACACGGAGACAGACCAAGGAGGGTGAGAGGGCAGATAAGCAGTCTCTGGGGGTGTGTGCTGGGAACCAGGTCGGGTGGCCTGGGGAGCTTCCACTGGGTAGGGGCGGGTTTAGGTGGACTGGGAGATGGCCGCAGAGCAGGCGCTGGCTCAGGGACGGTCGAGGCTACAGGCGCTGGCTCAGGGACGGTCGAGGCTACAGGCGCTGGCTCAGGGACGGTCGAGGCTACAGGCGCTGGCTCAGGGACGGTCGAGGCTACAGGCGCTGGCTCAGGGACGGTCGAGGCTACAGGCGCTGGCTCAGGGATGTCTGAGGCTACAGGCTCTGGCTCATTGACGTTTGAGGCTACCGGCTCTGGCTCATTGACGTTTGAGGCTACCGGCTCTGGCTCATTGACGTCTGAGGCTACTGGCACTGGCTCGGGGACGGTCGAGGGCTCAGGTTCGCTCACCATGGCTGACGAGGACTCAGGCTCGCTCACAGTGACATGCGTGGGCTCTAGCTCGCTCACCGTGACATGCGTGGGCTCTAGCTCGCAGACCGGGGCAGGCGCGGGCCGGGAGGCGGAAGCCCGTCTTCTCTCCCTCCTCCGGGCAGACGAAGTGGGCCGCGCTGGCTCATGGAAGGTGACTGGCGACGCTGGAACGCTGTTCCTGGTCGGCGTGACTTCAGGCTCACTGGCCGGGGCAGGCTCTGGCTCGCAGACCGGGGCAGGCGTGAACGGGGAGCCGCACAACAGCAAGGTTAACTCCAGGAAGTCGCGGAGAGTCCAGCCGTGTGATGCCGGCGGCAGCCGCTCCTTCAGCCAGCCACTCAGGTTTTCCCTGAAGAAGACCACCAGGGAGGAGTCCGAGAAGTCCGCAACAGCCGCCAGTTTAAGGAAATCGCGGACGTGGGCCTCAATAGGACGGTCCTCTTGCCTCAGGCAGAGCAGATGATATCTGGCGCATAATACTGCTGGATCCATGGTGTGGTCTTTTGTTCTATAACGATTGAGGACTGAGGCTGACAAAGGTTGAGGATCCAAGTGCAGTTAACTTTATTTAAACGAATGGAAACAAACAGAGATGAACAAACAAAACTACCACGATGGGCAAAAATGAAAACAAAACACGAGAACACTGGAACTGGGAACACAGGCATGGGGACGAACATCACCAACATACAACCACGTTCACAAACAATCAACGAAAGACAGGGACTGAACCAAAAAACAGGGTATATATACACATGAACATAGAACTAAGGGGCCAATGAACAAACAGAACACCAAACAAGATAACAAGATGACAAACAGAAGCAAATGGCAAACTTAACGAGGGCAGGTGAAAACAATGAACAGTGAACACGAGGGCTGACAGGAAGACTATGGAGGTACAAGGGTGACAAAAGTGAAAACTAAGGAATAACAAAAGTGACAAAATTACAAACAAAGGGCAACAGTGAGACAAGACAGGGTAACCGTTACATGAGCAGAGCTTTTGTGTGATCAGTGAGCTGTATTCACTGACTGTTCACTCATCTCTACAGAGCGTATGTCAACGTGGGGTTGGACTGGAACCCTCCGATCGTGGTGACTGGTTGTTTTCTTTGCCACACCCCCTTTGGCCTGCGGTACCCAAAGAGCAATTTCTTCTTTTTCTGGGTCACCTGGCCCCGCAAATGCCATTCTCATAGCAACCCGGTGCCACACCTCAACACTCATGGCATGCCGGACGTGGACCCCCCGCCAGCCGGTTCTGATGAGTCCAGAGGGCGCCTACACGGGACTTCCTCCTCAGTCACTAACCCGCACCCTGCTGGGTGTGCGGAGGGAGTTAAGTGCTTCTGCCTCCCGACGCCATATTGCCTGCTCTGCCCGCTGTGAAACCTTGGTACATCAGAAACAGTCGTTCCCTTATTGCCACTTGCACGGAGCAAGGATGCGTGGCTTTCACTTCTCAACCCGTCGTGCTGGTTGGCCAGGACCATCCGACTCGGCAACGCGATTCAGTTCGCCATAACCCTTCTAGGGGCGGTGCTTTCTCAGTGACAAGGTACTCCTCCCAAAATCATTCCATGTGCCTTCTCCCAGTAACTCATCATCGGAATAGAATTACGACACTGGCAACCAGGAATTATTGGCCATTAAACTGGAACTTGAGGAGTGGTGCCACTGGCTTTACATCATCTGTTCCAGGTTATTAAGGACCAGCGGAACCTGGAGTACCTCTGAGTTGCAAAACGGTTAAACCCTCACCAGGCCCAGTGGGCCTTATACTTTACTGAAAACCTGCACACAATCCCATGGTTAATATTGTCTACAAATATTCACCTCTCAAAATTATTCTCAAAGGACTAGTGCTGACTGCGCTGCTTCCATGCAGTGTTCACATCTTGCTATTTGAACTTCCTTCTTCATCGCTCCGCACAAGAGGTATTTACTCCCTCTTTACTCTCCATTGTGATTCACCATTTGTTATTGTTCTTCCAGAACCGTCTTCATCCATCTCTGGTTATTATTATTTATCTGTCATAAACTGTTTGTGGAGCAGAGGGGGGCGGGGCCGGGTCGGAATATCGCGCCCTGTCCCCAATAAGCCTGATGAGGCACGCGAGGGATAAAGGCGGCCGGTGACGATGGTTCGAGAGAGAGAGAATTACGGGCATGTCCGTTATGTGTGTGTTTGTTTATGCTTTTGGTTTGAGTTTAATATCATTTATATTGGCAAGCCGGTTCTCGCCTCTTCCTTGCCCATCCTTTAACTGTGTTAAACTGATGTATCTCAATAAAGATCCCGGATCCTAGGTTCAACATTATCCTCTGTGTTGGTTCACTTTGAGACACATACATCAAATAGCTGATCTACTTTTACACAGATGATTCTTGTAAACACCCATGCTTGGCTACAAAGAAACCATTGGTCTGTATGAGCCAAGGAGTTTATAATTGTCAGGACACAAAGGACTTATATCTTTCTCTTAGTAAGGTGAGTAAAATAATTTTTGTCAATCTAGTATCTCCATACCAAGTTTGTGTACAATTAAACTGGGTAAAGCTATTCATAGAGGATATATTATTGTTACAGTCAGTTGAACTGATATAAATGCACAGATATTTACATAGGATGCAAGATAATGAACCTTGCCGTTGAAGAGTTACTCTCCATATATTATAGACACAAACACACATACACTCACTGGCAATTAGATTTTCTCACATTCATGCTGAAGAGTTTGATAAGGAAATGAGAGTTGTACATGATGAAGTGTTCAAGCACCTTCGCTTTCACTGTGAAGCTGTGATTTACCTGCATGCCCAGTATGCTGTTAATTGTTTTATGCCAAAAACAATGTGAACACATAAAAGAGTCTGTCTGATAGCATTGATGAACATGCAATGGACATCAAGATTGAAAAAATTGAAAAATGACTTGCATTTATTCACCAAAACCTATAATATGTCTTAAGAAGACTTGGAATATGAAGCACAAATCGCATGGACTACTTTTATGGAATTTTTGGCTCCTTTATATTAGCTTTAAACTCTCTATGAACTGGTGATTTTTTCATTAAATTATCTATGTTTGTATTCCTCAGAAGAATGTGATACAGGGGTGAGTTTCCCAAACAACGACTCACTGCTTAACCACCATAGTATGATGTATCATATAAGAAAATGAACTAGCTAATCATGACTGTTTCCCGAAACGGTAGTAACTATATCGCACATCCATTGTTCGAATCACGTTGTTTCAACCACATAGTGCATAGTCCTTACTGACCTTATGCTGGGGGTTGAGTAATAGCTTCTGCAGATAGTAAATTAGATAGTTAATTAGTAAATTAAAGCTGTTTAATGCAAAAAAGCTGCGGAAGACAGGATAGCTGCATGCACTATGTAATGCAACACATACATATGCTGCAATAGATTGGTCTCCTTCTACATCAGACTTCGGTGTTCCCCTGAATAAATTGAGCACACACGCACATGCACACTCTTCAGAAACATATAAACAGCACTTATGCGTTAAAATGAAAGCTGTGCTCTCCAAAATTAACCGTGTGTGAAAAAGCTTTTTCTTGTAACAGCCTTTAATCCCTTAAACGCATGTATATGTGGTCAAAGTTTTGACAGATTGAAAGATATACAGTATATGGAATGAAAGATATAGAAGCCTCAGTGAAGTCAAATGATGTCCACACAGTAAACTAGAACTAGTAAAGAGCTGTAGTTTCAACCACATAACTGAGCAATGCATTTTGTTATTGTTCATTGGAACTACGGTTTTGGGAAACACCAAATTGAAGATATGTGTTAGTCAAATGTGTTAGGTGACTGTGGCAGCGGGGGCGTGGTCAAGCGCCCGTCCGGGAGAGAAAAGCGGTAAGGGCGCTCACACCTGAGCTAAATTATGTCTAACACCTGTGTCTAATTGCAGTAAGCATGAGGAGAGCGGCATAAAAGAGCAGCAGCCACAGAGCCTAGGGAGAGAGTGAGAGACGAAGAAGAGGGCTCATCCGCCCTTGGAATCGCCGCCATGTGGTCCTCCGCGAGTCGTACGGCTTCCTCCAGCGACGCCGGGCGGTGGCACTGGACCCACTCCGCCGTTTTCCGGGGCAAACGCTGGACAAACTGCTCCAGTACCACTTGATCGACGAGCTCCTCAACGTCGCGGTCCCCCGCAAGCAGCCACCTCCGACAGGCATCACGGAGCCGCTGGGCGAATGCAAACGGGTGGTCGGATTTATCCAATTTCATGGCCCGGAAGAGCTGGCGACTTTCTTCCGGGGTCCGACCAACCCGCTGCAGGATGGCTCGCCTCAAGTCGGTATAGACCAGGAGACTTGTCGCCGGAAGTTGTTGTGCCGCGAGTTGTGCTTCCCCGGACAAGAGAGGGACGAGGCGGGCTGCCCACTGGTCGCGAGGCCAACCCCAAATTTCCGCCGTGCGCTCGAAGAGGTCCAGGAATGCCTCCGGATCATCTGCCGGCCCCATCTTCTGTAGCGCGGGTGGGGGCAGTGTGGCACGGGTGTCCGGGGTCGCGGCTGCGACTGGAGCAGCCTCCTGGCTGAGGAGGCTCCGGATGGCAAGTCGGTCCTCTGCCTGAGCCCGCATGATCTCAAAGAACCGACGATCCTGGTCCTGTCGGAGCTCAAGCAGAGACTGTTGGTGGCCCTGATGGAGTGTAGCGAGGGACTGGAGGACTTCCGCCAGCTGGGAGGACTCTGTGGGGTGACCCTGTTCCATAATTTGCAGGAATTTTTCCAGCTAATTCCCGGGTTTCGGCACCAGTGTGGGGCTTTCCACTAAGGAAGACACGCGAACCAGCGTCTGCTTCAAGGTCAGGTTCTTTAATTAACACACTATACATACAATACACACAATTGTACAGCACACTTTCTTCCTAGTTGCTGGTCTGGGTGTAGGCACTCTCTCCCTAGGCTCTGTGGCTGCTGCTCTTTTATGCCGCTCTCCTCATGCTTACTGCAATTAGACACAGGTGTTAGACATAATTTAGCTCAGGTGTGAGCGACCTTACCGCTTTTCTCTCCCGGACGGGCGCTTGACCACGCCCCCGCTGCCACAGTGACACATACTGTATTGTCTGCTAATGTACTGCAGTAGTAGACTCATGCTATTACAAATTATTATTAGAGTATAATTAGTCTCATGTCAAGCACAGACCAGTCAGATGTTAGATTTGTATGTATATCAAGACATGCTAATGGGTTTAAATGTTAATTGTGCTGCCACAGAATAAATTATACGTTAACCTCGCTAAACCCCGATGTATGTCAGTTTTCAAGAGGCTTAGAGAAGTGTTATTTTTTTAATTGACAACACCTGCCAACTTCCAGTGTCATTAAGCAACATTTTGCTTATTAGTTTAGCTCTGTAAGAAAGCAGCATTTGAGGCACCAATATGTAATCAGAGGCCTGATGGAATGTTTGATTCACCATTTCTTTGTTAAAGGGTAACTAATCACCTGCTCAGAGTCTGACTCCACCCACTAGAAATATTTGAAAATGCAAGAAAAGGGGGCAGACCCCGGCGGGGATAGAGGGAACGAACCGAGAGCGGGGCTGAGCGGGGGTCACCTGAGACTCGTAGTGACGGATTAATTGACAGCTGCTGTCAGTCTCTATGTTATTATTATTCCTCACACAGTCGCAAGACGACATGTACATGAATCTGGCGTGGTGAGCTGGAACCTGCTTACGTCACGAAGTACCGCAACAGCCAATAGGAAACTTCAACTGCAGTAGCCACCGTTCAACCTGAAGAGGGCAGCACTCGATGTTTTTACACCATATATTGTAGAATTAAAACACTTTATACACAAATGTCAAAAAAATTACTTGAATCAATGACCAGTACTAATAAAGCCCCATGCTTACAGATCATTAACTAAAAAAAGTTGGTTTAGGGTTTAGTTACCCTTTAAGGGAGCCAGGGTCCTGTTGACAGGAAATAATAAAGAAAAATAATAAAAGTGCACTTTTTGTGCCTGTTGAGCTGGCATGTATGTGAGAAGTCTTGGGATTATACAGACACCTAGTGGTGTGGATGCAGCATTATTCCAAAGCAAATGTTTTCGGATACAAGTGTCATAGTAGAAGAGTGCTCTAAGTAGTGAGTCATGATTCGTTAATGCAGAACAGTAGTTCTCAAAGAATCCATTTTCAAATCTCATCCAGTTTCCCACATTCAACAAAAAAAAAGAGACAATACAATACCAATACAATACAATACCAATGTGCCCAATTTATTTTCCACCAACTTTTCTCCTTAAGCTTTACTTAAAATTTGGCACCGCAGTTCTGTTTGCCCAGCTATTGACAGCACAATGCATTTATGAGCATATGTAAACAAAGAAGTTATCTTCTATCATATGGATTCAAAATAATTTTAATAGGTTATAAGGCATGACTTTTATTATACTTTGATGTGCTTTTGGAACAGTCACAATCATGATCCTCTCATCCTTGAAGACTTACTGGTTTTGAACTACGAGGGTGAGTTGTTCAAGCCAAGCTGACTCGTGACATGACAACAAGCTACTTCTACCTTTTGATGTTGGCATCAAACTTCCACTGTTTGATGTTGGATAACATCCCTCAGGAGCTGATTGGAATTAAAAGGAAAAAGACTCAAGGAAGGAGAAGTGGCATTCGGAAACGCCTACGGTGGAGATTCAACTGGCCACCCTTTCCATCTATTGTTTTTACTAACCTGCACTCATTGAGCAACAAAGTGGATGCGATACAGTCATACACAAGGTACTGTAATGAATTATGTGAGGCATCTTATCATACTTCACAGAAAGGTGGCTACAATCTACAATGCCTGATCCTCTCTTTGAAGACCCTGGATTCACACTTGTGTGAGCAGACAGGGATGTAAACTCTCGGAAAACTAAGGGAGGTTGTATATTCGTGTACATAAATGATATATGGTGCCAATTGCACTCAGTAAAATGTAAGATCTGTGATCCCAATGTAGAAATTTTCAGCATGACATTAAGACCTTTCTATTTGGCAAGAGAATTTGGGTGTATCTTGCTGTTTGTTGTATACGCGCATCCACCCATACTAAATTCTGATCATAACATTATGTACATGATCCCAGTGTGTAAGACCAAACTTAAGAGAAGTAAACCAGAAACAGAAAAGAACATGATAAGAAAATGGACAAATGAAAGTAGGGAACAAATGAATGTCTGCTTTGATTGGCCAAACTGAAGATGGCTTCAGGAGGGTTCAAGACATGAAATGATGGTAGTAACAAATTATTAAATACATTTTTGTGTATAGCTGGTTGTCCCTTCAAAGGAGATTCAAATGTATCCAAATAAAACATCATGTGTGACTAGGTCAAGGTCATTTAATTTCTAGAACACATTTAAAACAACAAGTGTATGCCAAAGTGCTGTGCAAGTAGTAATAAAACAATTTAAAAGAAAGGGTAATATAAAATACAAAAACACATAAGAACAGACAAAATCTCATAGTAATCACTCAAAGACCTGTTTCAGGGTGGAGGGCGGGGCCGGGTCGTGATTATACACACCGGTCCCTTATCAGGCTAATTAAGCCTCCAAGAGGGATAAAGGCCGATGGCAGACGGTGGTGCGACGAGAGAGAGATAGTTTACGGACATGTCCATCGTGTGTGTGTGTGTGTGTGTGTGTGTGTGTGTGTGTGTGTGTGTGTGTGTGTGTGTGTGTGTGTGTGTGTGTGTGTGTGTGTGTGTGTGTGTGTGTATTTATCACTTTGTGGGGACCAAATGTCCCCATAAGGATAGTAAAACCCAAAATTTTTGACCTTGTGGGGACATTTTGTCGGTCCCCATGAGGAAAACAGCTTATAAATCATACTAAATTATGTTTTTTGAAAATGTAAAAATGCAGAATGTTTTCTGTGAGGGTTAGGTTTAGGGGTAGGGTTAGGTTTAGGGGATAGAATATAAAGTTTGTACAGTATAAAAACCATTATGTCTATGGAAAGTCCCCATAAAACATGGAAACCCAACATCTGTGTGTGTGTGTGTGTGTGTGTGTGTGTGTGTGTGTTTATCACTTTGTGGGGACCAAATGTCCCCATAAGGATAGTAAAACCCGAAATTTTTGACCTTGTGGGGACATTTTGTCAGTCCCCATGAGGAAAACAGCTTATAAATCACACTAAATTATGTTTTTTGAAAATGTAAAAATGCAGAAAGTTTTCTGTGAGGGTTAGGTTTAGGGGTAGGGTTAGGTTTAGGGGATAGAATATAAAGTTTGTACAGTATAAAAACCATTATGTCTATGGAAAGTCCCCATAAAACATGGAAACACAACGTGTGTGTGTGTGTGTGTGTGTGTGTGTGTGTGTGTGTGTGTGTGTGTGTGTTTGGTTTAAGTTATTCATTAAAGGGGTCATGACATGAGAAACCAAATTTGCCTTGATCTTTTGGTATATAAGAGGTCTTTGTATCATTAAAACGTCCTGCAAGTTTAATATTTTAAGACGTCCTCCCCATTCTAAACGAATCATTTATTTAATCAAGCTCAAAATACAGCTCGTTCTGGATTCATGGTTAGAAGTGACGTGACGGTTAGAAGTGACGTACCAGCGTTTGCATATGACCGCCTCCAGCACAAGATAACTACGCTTTAAGCGCAAGACAACTACGCTCATTTCAGTATCGCCGTGCGCCTCACAAGTGTTCAGTCGATGGACAGCGAGCTCTGACAGAGACTAGTTGTGCACAGGAAAATTACGATGCCACACAGATGTGCTGTTCCTGGCTGTGGTCAAACAAAACCTCTGAATAAGCTGCCGAAAGATCCAGACGTCAGGGAAAAATGGATGCAGTTTATTTTTTGCGGACGTCCCAGTCACGGCAGTGTTAACTTAAGCGTTTGTTCTGTACATTTTAAGGATGACTGTTTTGAGAACAAATCTCAATATGATGCTGGCTTTGCCAGAAAACTGTTGCTCAAAGATAAGTCCGTGCCGACTATTCTGGGAACAACGACGACGCAAACTGTAAGTAATCTATTTTAAACTTTAAACTACTTTTTAAAGCGCAATTTCATTCATTATGAATAATCACAGTGTTTTTACTTAGTTTACTTGCATATTGTTCTGGCTGGGGCGTCAATAATTGATATATAGGCACTGACGTTAGCCAATCATAACAGTGGGCGTTAACACTGAAGTCTTAAATGGAAAACGCCCCCAAAACAGACTGTTTGAATCAGAGGATGAGAAACAGGGTGGGAAAAGGTCATAAATCACTAGATTTTAAAAGTTTTTCTTAAAAAAAAAATATATTAATACTATAATTGCACCTAAGGGAACATAATAATACAATAAAAAAACCCATGTCATGACCCCTTTAAAATATTATTTATATTACCAAGCCGGTTCTCGCCTCCTCCTTCCCATTGAACTCCCTTTACAAGGCCAAGGAACACAAGTAAGTCTTATTTTGCAATTTGAAAATATTTACAGAGAGAGCTGATCTAATGTAAGAAGGCAGGCTATTCCACAGTTTAGGCCCAATTACAGCGAATGCACATCTGGAATGGCACATCTCATTTGCAGGAGTGTGGAATCTGTAGGAGAAGTTTGTACATAAATTTGAGAGTCCTGGAGGAATGCTGATGGACAAGGTTTAACTTTTTTATATTAAAAAAAGTTATTAATACAAGGAAAGTGGCTTTCAAAAATAAAGATTCTGGAACACTTAAACAGACTTAAAAAGAGCTGAAAATTAGATTGAGGGAAGCAAAAGTGGCACACAGACAGCTTCTAGGAGATTCCCTTAAATTCAATACCCCAAAAAGGTGTGGAGTACTTTGAAAACTATGACAGATGTCACGATCCCTTGTTGTCTGCCCCGTGTTTTCTGTTTCACTCAGCACGTCACACTCCATGTCACGTTCCTTGTGGTCCGGCTCGTGTTTTCACCAGTCCTTGTCTAAGAAAACTACACTTCCCATCTTTCCTTGCTTCCACTTGCTTCTTGTCCTGCTTCCACACCAGTCGTAACAGAACGATCGACCTCTGTTACGACTGGTGTGGAAGCAGGACAAGACAGACGAGAGGTGCGGACCCAAACACGGTTTTATTGATAAGCACAAAAATAAACAGACTCTGGAACAAAGAAAAGTCCACGATGGGAGAAACTAAACTAATACACAGGTGAACATGGGTTGGGAAACATCCACGTAGGGCAACAAACACGAATGACACAGCAGACCAAGGCCAGGGAAGCAACGACATGAAACGTGAACATTAAACGATCGACAAGGGAAAGGAAAACAAACAGGGTTTAAATACACGAGGTGATGGAACTAAACGATAAGCAGGTGAAAACAATGAGTGCTGGCAGGTGGTGAGGGCAAGAAAAGATGGGAAGTGTAGTTTTCTTAGACAAGGACTGGTGAAAACACGGGCCGGACCACAAGGAACGTGACATGGAGTGTGACGTGCTGAGTGAAACAGAAAACACGGGGCAGACAACAAGGGATCGTGACAACAGGAATGCCATCTCCAACTAAACCTATTGTGACAGAAAATGAATATTGCTTTGCTAATGATCTAAACACTTATTTATACCTGATTTGAATCACTAGATAATTCTGTTCAGTGTACCAAAATATTTAAAACTGTTATACCTTCTACCTCAGACAGAATTGTAATCACTGTCGAAGATGTCAGGAAAACATTTCAGTGTACAAATACCAAGAAAGCTGCAGGGCTGGATGAATGCAGTGCTTTTCTTTTGAAGAACTTTGCAACCGATTTGGCACCGGTGTAGCAACCATTTCTTCAGGCTTCCGTAGACACACACACACACTATCCTTCTGATATGGAAAAATTTTGCATATAAAATCATTACCTTAAATTCCATATCCAAAAGAACATTAGGATTTTAGATCAATAGCCATTAACTCAGTGGTTATGAAATCTCTAGAAAGAAATTTGCTTTAAAAAAAAGACAAACTCGATCCACACCAATTTGCTTCTAAGCAGGGTTGAGGTACAGAAGACTCTGTTGCCACTCTGTTCTCTTACGAGAGGTTCTCTCGTATTGCGTAAGCTAGCTTACGCTACGGGAAAGATTCATCTTTTCTGAGATATTGAAGCCAAAAAATTATCCTTAATTTTGTATCATTTGTCAACGCAGTGCAGCAACTCCAGACCTTGAGCGGGCTAGCTAGCGAGCTCATTGGTTGCTCTGCGGCAACTGCTGCAGCCTATAGACGAACTTGCGTGAACTCGCGCCCAATGAGAGCGCCAGCGCTCACTGTCCCAAAGCCCGCCAGAATGGGCGTGGCTAGGGTGCATATAAGCGCAGTTCGTAGGCTGGAACCCTGATTTTCATCTCTTCAGCGAAGCTCTTCGCATCTCTGAAACTGCAAGAAGCTGCGTCGCCGTTCAAGGGGCATCAAGCAAGCTTGGACAGCGCTCGAAGAAGCCGGCCGCCGCCACCTTCAGCCATCCTGCAAGCTACGCCATCCGGCGACATATCCTTTTTAAAGCAAACTAGTTCCTCAGTGAACTTCACAAAAGAGCACGAGCGTCTTTTTAAAGATGCCTCGCACCTGCGGTTCATGCCGCACCCCTCTCAGCGTCGGAGACCGCCACATCATCTGCGCTCTCTGCCTGGGACTGGGGCATGCAGAGCTCGCCTTCGCTGACGGCGGATGCGACCTCTGCGAGGAGCTTCCGATGTCGACCCTGCGGGCTCGACTCGAGCGCTCAGGACCGAAGCCGCCGCGCCGCCTTCTGTTTCGCCGCGTCGGAAGAAGCGCCGCTCCCAAAGGCTGCCGGAACCGGGTTTAGAAGCGACTGTCTCGCCTGTGCCTCTCCCTCGAGCATCGCGTTCACCCTCCCCGCCCCCCCGGGACGCGCAGTTGCCGCCGAGCGGCCGCACTGCTGCCACCTCGGAGAGCGAGGCGGAGGACAAGGGCTGCTGTTCCATCATGGCTTCGGACAGCGAGGAGTGGTCACAAGCCTCCTCATCGGCCCAGGAATCCAGCAGGACCCGCGCCGGAGTCGAAGGGGAACTGATACGCCTCCTCACACAGGCCGTCGCCCGCCTCGGGCTCGAGTGGTCACTGCCCCTGAGCAGGCTCCCAACATACTCGACGGCTGCTTTCTTCAAAGCCGTCACCGCGCGGCGCCCGCGGCCCGCTCCCTTCCTGCTGGAACTCCACACCGAGCTCTCTAAATCGTGGAACGCGCCTCTCTTGGCCAGGATTCGATCCCACGTCTCCACCTCTCTCGCTTCAGTGGACGGCGCCGCCGAGAAGGGCTACTCTTCCATCCTCCCAGTCGAGGATTCGGTAGCAGCACACCTTTGCCCGCCCTCCGCGAGATGGCGGTCTAAGCCAGTGCTCCCGTCTAAGGCCTGCAGAACTACTTCCGCCTGTGTTGGCCGCGCCTATTCCGCCGCCGGCCAAGCCGCATCTGCTCTGCATTCCATGGCCGTCTTGCAGATCCTCCAAGTGGACCTTCTTCGGGAATGGGATGAGAAAGGCAGGCACCCAGAGGCTGTTACAGATCTAAGGAGTGCGACGGACCTTCCTCAACGCGCCGCTCTCTTCGTCCGGTCTCTTCGGTTCCTCGGTAAGTGGCATTGTTGACTGTTTTTCGGAAGTCCAGAAAGCCACCCAAGCCATGAATCTCTTCCTGCCTCGCCGCGCTAGCTCCTCTGCAGGCCGCCCACGTAACCAGCCTCCTGCACGAGCATCTTCACAGCGCCCAGCTCAACAAAGCCAGACTTCCCAGCGTCGACAGGGCGGCCGCTCCAGATCCCGCTCAGACAGCCGCCACAGACTGCCGCCCCCCCCCCGCGGGCCTCGGCCTAAGATTGCGCTGAAACCTGAACGACCGAAGTCCTCCTAGCTTTGTTGAAAAAACGACGGCTCAGTCCCGCCGCGGCCGGACCACCGTCAAAGCTTCGCCCCCTGTCAGTCCCCTTCTCTCAGGCTACTACAGTGGTGAATTCAGCAGCCAACAAGCCGGTGTTACTACCCGCTTGCCTGCACTCAAACGCCGTTTTCACGGCGACAAAAAAAGATCTTGTAAAGAGCAAACATGTCTTATGTGTAGAAAATGTGCCCACAATCCAGTGTTCACCCCTACACACAAGCATTACACTTCCCGTGTCCCTATCAGAGAGCAAACATGTCTTATGTGTAGAAAATGTGCCCACAATCCAGTGTTCACCCCTACACACAAGCATTACACTTCCCGTGTTCCTATCAGAGCACACTCACATAAAGTGGGCACAGCCCGCTCGAGTGTTAGAGTCAATAAAAGCGCCCACGAGCCCGTGCGCGCGTCCCCTCTCTGCCCGCTCTGTCACACGGCCAGCAAACACCTCTCTATGTGTAAGTCCCGTGCCCGTGACTATGCTAGCGCATCACTTAACAGATGTGACTCTTTCCCCATTCATCTCAATCGGGAAGTCACTCACAGAACAGCATGTCCCTGCTGTCTGCGAGCAGTCATGCATAAGCACAATAAGCGCGCTCACACATTCTGTTCAGCCCGCTGTGTACGGCAATCAGGGCGACTTGGCCATTCACCCTCTAGCGTTACGCTTCAAAGCGTGGGAAGCTATCCCAGGGATATGCAAATGGGTGTTAAGCACAATAAAACAGGGCTATTTGCTACAGTTCGATCGCCGCCCTCCCGCTTCAGGGCGTGCTCGAAACTACTGTGAACACGGAAGCAGCCTGCATGCTTCGTTCAGAAATAGCAAACCTTCTGTGCAAAAGGGCCATAGAGAGAGTGCCGCCTTCACTGAGCGAGTCAGGGTTTTACAGCCGTTATTTTCTTGTCCCCAAGAAAGACGGCGGCCTCAGACCAATATTAGATCTCAGGGTTTTGAACAAGGTGCTTGCAAAAGACCGTTCAAAATGCTTACAATCAGGAAACTCCTCACGCATGTGCGCCAGGGGACTGGTTTATTTCTCTCAATCTGAAAGATGCCTATTTTCAGATTCAGATAAATCCCGTCACAGGCCATTCTTGAGATTCGCCTCGACGGTCAGGTTTATCAATACACCGTCCTTCCGTACGGCCTGTCCTTAGCACCCCGTACTTTCACGAAGTGCATGGATGCGGCGCTCGCACCCCTGCGGAGTCAGGGCTTGCGAATTCTGAACTATTTGGACGATTGGCTGATTTTGGCACAGTCACATACGGAGCTTCTGTCTCACAGGACAGTTCTCCTCAGTCATCTGAACAGTCTGGGTCTTGCTGTCAATTGGACCAAGAGCTCACTACAGCCCAGTCAGGCAATTTCCTTCCTTGGAATAGAACTAGACTCTGTGGCAATGACGGCTCGCTTATCTACACGGCGTGCACGTTCAGCGACTAGCCGCGTCTTTTCAGATGAACAGCCTCATGCCTCTGAAAAAATTTCAGAGAGTGTTAGGTTACATGGCCTCAGCCGCAGCAGTACTTCAGCTGGGTTTACTGTGCATGCGCCCGCTTCAGCATTGGCTAAACACCCGCGCGTCTCGCCGGGCGTGGGCCACAGGCCGCCAGCCGATCAGAGTGACTCAGACCTGTATATCAGCTCTGCAGCCTTGGACGGTGGCCGAATTGTATCAGCGGGGAGTGACGAAGGGAGCTGTATCTCGCCGAAAAGTCATCTCGACAGATGCGTCCAACACAGGTTGGGGCGCGGTCTGCGAGGGCTCGCCAGTTTTCGGCCTATGGTCAGTTCAGGAAAAGCTCTTTCACATAAATTGTCTGGAAATGATAGCGGTCGAGTACGTGCTCGTGC
The DNA here is from genome assembly GCF_025860055.1 of Xyrauchen texanus. Lineage (NCBI taxonomy): Eukaryota > Metazoa > Chordata > Actinopteri > Cypriniformes > Catostomidae > Xyrauchen > Xyrauchen texanus. Next base: position 19,410,560 of record NC_068297.1, on the reverse strand, counting down.
ACTTCCTCCGGGTCATTCAGGGTCACCACGTCCTGGTCCGTTCGGACAACAGATCTGTGGTATCCTATCTAAACCATCAGGGCGGTGTCAGATCCAGGAACCTCTTCCATCTGACAAAACACATACTAAGGTTGTCCCAGGGCCACCTGCGCTCGCTGAGGGCAACGCACGTGCCAGGCCACCTGAACGACGGCCCAGACAGACTGACCAGAGACAATGTTCCCCCAGGGGAATGGTCCCTGCACGCTCAAACAGTCCAGAAATTATGGCAAATATTCGGCAGAGCAGAGATAGACCTCTTCGCGTCAGAAGAGAACTCTCACTGCCCAGTATTTTTCTCAGCGAGGACGCAGCTGGCCCAGGACTGGCCCAACCGCCCGCTTACGCCTTCCCTCCCGTCTCGCTATTGCCACAGGTAATGCAGAGGATCAGGGAAACGCGTCACTCGGTGCTCCTCATAGCCCCACGCTGGGAGAATCAGACATGGTTCCCGGAGCTTACGCAGCTGTCACTGACAGCCCCGTGGCCCATCCCAGTGAGAGCAGATCTCCTCTCTCAAGCTCGCGGCACGATCTGGCATCCCCACCCAGAGCGCTGGGCGCTGCACGCGTGGGTGATCAACGACTACCCGTCGCTTTGCCAGAAGGAGTAATGAACACTATCATACACGCTAGAGCCCCTTCCACGAGAAGACTCTATGCGTCAAATGGTCGGTGTTTTCAAAATGGTGCACCGACAGAGACCTGGACCCACGGACATGTGGGGTGTCATCACTGCTCATGTTTTTACAAGAGCTGTTGGATAAGGGTAGATCCCCATCCACGCTCAAAGTGTACGTGGCGGCCGTCGCGGCGTTTGCCAAACCCCTGCACGGCCAGTCACGGGGAAAAAAACGAGCTGGTCATCCGTTTCCTCAGGGGAGCTAGAAGGATGAACCCCCCGTGCCCCCCCATCGGTTCCTATCTGGGATCTTTCTGTAGTTCTTGAAGCTATGAAAGCCCCCCTTTTCAAACCACTTGAATCCGTGGATTTGAAATACCTTTCACTCAAATCCGTTTTTCTGACTGCCCTGTCATCAGTTAAACGTGTGGGAGACCTTCACGTGCTGTCTGTCAGCGCTGCGTGTATGGAGTTTGGACCAAGTGACTCCAAGGTCATTTTAAAGCCTAGACACGGCTATGTCCCCAAGGTGATCGGTACTCCTTTCAGAGCACAGATTATTTCCCTATCGGCTCTGCCAGCATCCGATAGCGAACGCGACACAAATCTCCTTTGCCCAGTCAGAGCACTGAGATTGTATACTGCGCGCTCTGCCTCTTTCAGACGCGCTGAACAGCTTTTTGTTTCATTCGGAGGGCGCACTAAGGGTCTCGCCACCTCGAAACAGACACTGTCTAGATGGATAGTGGACGCTATTGCTGCCGCGTACGTGTTGAAAGACCTGCCATGCCCGTTAGGCATTAGGGCTCACTCCACCAGAGGCATGGCCTCCTCGTGGGCATGGTCCAGCGGGATTTCCATTCACGACATATGTGTGGCAGCGGGCTGGGCTTCCTCCTCCACCTTTGTCAGATTTTACAATCTGGAAGTGCCCGCTCTGCAGGCAAAACTACTAGCGGTTTAATACGCTACAGCTCCCCTGGTGAGCTGCACTAATGGGACACATTCCACACAGACCGGCACCGCCGCTCTGTTTTTCCCTTCCCACTATGTGCTTATGTATCACACACTGACCCGCACTCTTGCCGGCCAAATATTATTTCCCCACTCACAAGGGCTCCCCCGGGTCCCCCCACCCCCCTGGGGCTCTTGCAGTGGATGCTTGACAATGGGTTCCCGTAGCGTAAGCTAGCTTACGCAATACGAGAGAACCTCTCGTAAGAGAACGTCTCGGTTACCTACGTAACCTCGGTTAATTTTTTGGCTTCAATATCTCAGAAAAGATTAATCTTTCCCGTAGCGTAAGCTAGCTTACGCAATACTTGTTCCCTCATCTAGAGAGAACCGAGGTTACGTAGGTAACCGAGACGGTTCGTATAATTTCATTTAGACAAAACCAACACCTATGAGCCCTCTTTCTATATTTTTCATCGGCTTTCAACACAATACAAGCAGACGTTTTTTGTGTCAAAAATGGTACAGTGGTAACTGACTCCCTATTTGATTAATTGCCAGGGCTGGAGTAGGACTCATATTCAGCCAGGGATGTCATGTCCAACTCAGCCCATACCCAAAAAGGGGGTAGAGGTTGGCAGTGAAAATGATAACAATAAAACAAGATCACAGCAAAAATATGCAATATATGCAATTACTGATCCTAATCATGTCCTGAACAGTGAATACATATTGTTACAAACAATCCAGAGATACAGGGTTTTACAATTTAATAGGGTTAGACTGAAGCATTCCTTTGTGCATCAGTCAATCCTAAAATTAAATATGGAGCTTGATGAAGACCAAATGTATGTTGAGGGACTTGTGATTGTAATGCTGTTAAATATATGTATCTTTATTTATTTATATACATATATTTTGTCCTAATTTTTGCCTTCTCTGTGATACTGTAAATGGAGCTGCTGTGATGCAAGAGAAATTCCAGACTTGTCTGACAAAGTATTTATCATATCATCATCAGTATGATGGCAAAAAAAGTAGGTGTTGACTTAACATTGCTACTGCAGAGGGCACGGAAAACTGTTATTTTCTCAGTGCTGGTCGGTATGGGCCAATAAGTTTGTTATTATTACTGGATAATAATTTTTTTAATCATTATTTTATAGATACTGCTAAGGTGAATTTCCATTTACTGGTATGCATCCTTGCAAGTAAAAAAAATAAAACTATCCAGGGTTAAAAGGTCTCCAATGAGATAAAACACTTTCTGAGATTTAAATGTGGATGGATGGAGGATTCGATATTTTCTTAGCCATCAAGCGCTCCCTGGAGGAAGAACTTTGTGTCTCATAGGACATATTGAAATATGTTCATGCCCAGTGGTTGCTCTTGTGGCAGTATAACTTTGTATTTATTTTATTGGATGTTTTGAAAGTATTTAGACATTATAATTGTTTTATGTATTTAAGTTACACAGAATGTACAGTACACAAAATAACAGAACAATGTAGGCCTAGTGACAAAAAGTTAATTCATTCATACCTACATAAAGGGAGTAGACTGGTCATGTAATCTCAAGATGGCTGCCCCCTTGAGGCAATCTGCTCAGATTTGATTAGGCTACAAATAGGACTGTAGTCTTTGGTCATGTCCATACTATACATTTTCAGATCAAAACTCGGTTTTGCATTTCCTAGAGTCTGTGTTTTGGAGAATATGTGGCACTAGAGTGAATTTTTGAAAGTCTCAGTTCTTGGTGGAGGGAAACGTTGTTCCAGTGTAGATGAGCAGAGGAAACAAAACAATTGTTTAACCCGCACATGGTAGTGACATCACTCTCCTTAAATTTAATATATAATTTACCATCTTAATGTTAACAAATTGGACATCTTTTCAAAGGTCTAAGGATTCAACATTGTTATCTGATCTCTTTTTCATGATAGCAATGATCCAGAAACACCAATTTAGTTATTTGTGACAGGAGTACAAATGAAAACATGCAATATAAAAACGGGACTTCATACATTTTGTTATGAAAATGTGATCACCAGATGAATCCAGTTCACCACACTTGGGTCAATTGTCCATGACAAGCGTTCATTGAAAAACATCCAATAGCACTTTTTGTCCATAAAAGTGATAAATCTGAGAAATATTGATATATTCTCCATTGTTTACATGAGATCTCGCCTGAAAGAATTACCCTTTATCATCGTTCTTCAACAAACTGCAATCTGAGCATCATTCATGTTGTAAAACTGTATATTATCTTATATATTAGAGTCTCATACGCAGTACTACAGGCGTACTAGGCTAATCTGTTGAAGGACCTGAGTGCGGGCACAGCGGTCGATGAAGAGGCTTTCTCTGAGCTTCGTCAAGCCACGGATCTGTCTCACTGCATGACCAAGCAGATGGCCCACGCCACTGGCCGGTCTATTTCTGCTTTAGTCAGCATGGAGAGACACTTAGGGCTTAACCTATCGGGCATCAGAGACAAGGACAAAACGTTCCTTCTCGATGCCCCGGTTTCGCCTTCTGGCTTATTTGGTGACACTATGAATATAGTTATCACCAGGTTCCAGGAGGCAAAAAGTCACAAGGAAGTCTTCGGCAATTCCTTCCTCGCCACACTCAGGGGGAGGGGCCATCGGCCACCCAGCTCCGCCCCGGTCCTTCTAGACGGGAGGCTCAAAAACAAAGCGTGGCGAATCGTGCTACCCCTCGTAAAGACTGGGGGCCGGTTCGTCACCCTCAGTAGCCCCCAAAGCAAGACCTCAAGGCAGTTATTTCTAAAAAGACTGGGTACAAAAACTGACGTTTTTGTACCCAGCTTTGCGGTGGTAGCCCCCCCTTGGGACGGGTCACGTGAAACATCCACCTGTACCCTCCCGATACCCCCACGAAACCGCTCCATTCCTGCCGCCTCTGGTGTTTTGGGAGTTAGCGGTTTCCAGCGAAATGTTGGGTGTTCCGTTGCTTCCTGCCTTAGTCCAGGACACGCGACACTTGACATCCCCTCAACAGGAAGTGTCAGAAACGATACCCATTTCACTCCCCACTCCCTTCCAGAGAGAGAGTCAGGTTACAACAGCAGATACTTCCTGGTTCCCAAGAAGGATGGGGGGTTGCATCCGATCTTTGACCTTCGAGGCTTGAATCGCTCCAAGGGCGTTGAGGTTCAAGAAGCTAACCGTCAAGACGGTCGTTTCTCAAATCCAACATCACGATTGGTTGGTCACGATCGAACTCATGGATGCGTACTTTCATATAGAAAGTCTGCCACAACACAGGAAGTTCCTGAGGTTCGCATTCGGGGGCGAAGCTTTCCAATATCGGATTCTTCCATTCGGTCTTGCCTTATCACCCCGCACATTCATGGAATACATGGATGCAGCACTGGCTCCTTTGCAACTCCGGGGCATCCGCATTCTGAATTACATAGACGACTGGCTGATACTAGTACAGTCACAAAACTGGCATTACAGCACAGGGATATCGCCTTAGCTCATCTGGTTTCTCTGGGGTTGAGGCTCAATGCCAAGAAAAACATCCTCTCTCCCACTCAGAAAACTACCTATCTGGGGATCGTATGGAATTCATTTACATTTACATTTATGCATTTGGCAGACGCTTTTATCCAAAGTGACTTACAGTGCCCTTATTACAGGGACAATCCCCCCCCGGAGCAACCTGGAGTTAAGTGCCTTGCTCAAGGACACAATGGTGGTGGCTGTGGGGATCGAACCTACAACCTTCTGCTTATCAGTTCAGTGCTTTAGCCCGCTACGCGATCACAATGCGGGCACAATTGTCTCCAGCTCTAATCGAGTCCATTCAGAACACCCTGAGCAAAGTCAGGCTAGGCCAAGGTTACACTGTTCGTCAGTATCAACAACTACTAAGTCTCATGGAAACTGCGTCCTCTGTGATCCCTTTGGGCCTTTTTGCACATAAGACCATTTCAGTTGTGGCTCAAAGCCAGGGGATTTCATCCAAGGGCCAATCCCCTAGCCTGATAAGGGTTACGCGCCGCATGCTATGTACCCTTTCTATGTGGTTCAGACACCGGTTCCTCACTTTGGGTCCCACTCTAGGTGCGTCTTGCCATCACAGGTTGCTAACGACAGACGCCTCCCTGATGGGCTGGGTAGCAGTCTTAAGTGGTCGTCCAGCTCAATGTGAATGGGAGGGTCGTCAGCTCGATTGTCACATTAACTGTCTCGAGTTGATGGCTGTATTCTGGCCCTGAAATACTTCCTCCAGAGGCTGCCATGTCTTGGTGCGGGTGGACTACACAGCTGTAGTCTCTTACATAAACCATCAAGGAGGTCTACGTTCACGCCAGCTGAACAGACTGGCACGGCAGATTCTCTTTTGGGCCCAGGTTAATCAGAGAAACTTGTATCCCTGGATACCTGAATGGGAGCAGATTTACATCTAGGGTTACTTGACTGTAACCCTTGTTCCCTGATAAAAGCAGAACGAGATGCTGCACTTCATTGCCCACTGGGATGCCCCAGGACTGCTCATCAGACAAAATACCTGACGATGCACCTGTGACGCATCTATTTATAGCCCTGCTACAGGTGCATCCAATGATGTCACCGGCAGAGGCTATAAATTTCGGTCAATTTTCATTGACCTGTTGCAGACATATTCACAGCTGGTCACACCTAAATTGTTCTCAAAGTGCTATCTCAGCACAGCATCTCGTTCCGCTTTTAACAGGGAACAAGGGTTACAGTCAAATAACCAGAGACGTTTTTACTGTTAAATAACAAAATTTACATGACCGAATGTAAGAACCCGATATTGTTGGTCAGGCATTTAACTTGCTTTCTCTAAGAAGTGTTCATAAAACTGCACTTAAGCTATGCATGTTCACATGTGCAAGGAAAACTAAATGGATTGAACAGGATTTAAGTTGATCACTTATGGAACATTAATCACTCTAATGGTGGCTGTACACAAAACCGATATTTAAAGTAAAATAACATCAATATTAGTAAAAAATAGCAAAAATCTCTACGGATTCTTATTAACAACTTATTAAATGCCCACATAAGCTCCTTTTGACCAAACAAATATGCTTAAATTATTCAAGTGCAAGGGCTTATGGGTATTCTCCACAACCTCAGTTCTGTACTTACTTGTTTGAGTTAGTAGAACTTAAAATCTTAATTTTACGGTTTTGTAATCTAACGTTCAAGGAACTCACAATTCATTTTCTTTAAGTAACACTCGTAGTTCACCTTAAAATGTATATTTTGTGAAAATCATGTAAAGCTAAAAACATTATATGTACATTTCTGAGTAGAAGCTGTTTATTGTTAGACGTTATAGTTGTTGTTTTTTTTTCAGTGTATGTTCCCAAACTCTCTTGCCAGTAAACTCTCAGCAATTTGTTCTTCATTTCTACAGGTTCTGTTTGTTGCTGGTCATTGAGTAGCAGTTTTCTTGCAGAGGCACATGTGAGCCCAACTCCCAATCTGTGATCAATAGTATGTAAAATGAGGAGAAACAATATGTGACTTGCATGATTCTGCTAAAAATTAAACGCTTGAATTCTCATAGCAGCCGCATTAAGAGGCAGAATGCACCAGTATGCATTAGTGTACAGAGCTGAACTCCAGTTTTGTTGGCTTGCTCAGTGGGATTAATTTCTTGAGAAAATGCCAGGTTGTGTGTGTGCATCTCCTCTCTTTTTCTCCCTCTGTGTGTGTGCTTGAGATAAAGAATTGGAATTCACAACCCTGAGGTACTGGACATCACCCTGATCCTCCTCATTAGTTCCTGTCAACAAAGCACATTAGGTTACACCAATAAATACATTTATAAATGATCAGATCAGGTAGAAAAGTCTCTAAATAAAATGTTTTAATTTTTTTTTTTTTTACAATTTAATATAATAAAGGAAGATAATTTTTGCACCCTGATGCAAATAGTGGTATATGCTATTTACACCCAAGTTCAAATAGAGGCAGATATCATTTGCACCCCAACCCTGGTGCAAATAATGGTAGATACTAATTGCACACTGGTGAAAATTGTGTCATATACTATTTGTACCCATATTTAAAATACTAACACACAGCATGGACATCACTGCAGTGTTTTTATTGTGTTTATTTAGAGTCCTACAGACTACATTAACCCCTACCCCTAAACCTAACCTTAACCTTACCTTAGAAATAAATAAATTTGGTTTTACTACAGTACCAGATTCACTGTGGTATTTATTATAAATTTACAGTAAACACAATATTAAACATGGTGAATATATTATCATCATAATACCATGGTTAATTGCATAAAAACTATGGTTTCTGCCAAAAAAAAACATGGTTACTACAATATTAGTAATACAGTGATACAATGTACACACAAGCAATGCAGGGCCACGAGTCCGATCAACAGACTCCACCTCCAGTTCAAACCCGTCTCTGCACTCCTCGACATTCACCGTGACCAAATCACTGTGATGATATCAACCTTTATATTCATTTTTATCTATTATTATAAGTAGTGTTAAAAGGTAATATTAAGAGTGCAATCAGGAAATTGGATGGGAAAAAGAGTGGGACAAAATGTGGATTCGATCCACAGTCACCGAGACAAATGTACACATTCCCACACTGTCATCACACCCCACAACACTGCAGAGATGTCTTTTGTATAGTTTGTAGTATATTTATGTGGTTTCGCTAGACTATTGGCATGCATCGGGGTGCAAATAGACACTCTGTAAAATAAATCATTTTGATACTTCTGGAGTAATGTTGTAAAGCTAGCTGGATAAATTCCTGGAGAGAACTGGAACAAGTTTCTGACAGATCCAGAAGCACTGAATCTGTGTGAAAATGACTGAGAATATTTTATTAAATTCTTTGAGAAAGATCAGACCGTATTAGATAAATTGAAAGAGTTTGATGGGGAAAACATGTTCTTTGGTGACTTGATGTGATTATAAGAGAGTTGTTTCGATTAGATTCCTTTATCACAGATTTTAATTAATTTAAAATCATTTTCAGTTAATCAAAGTAAGCGTACTTGAAGAGTACATCCCCTATGAGTGAAAACTTATGGAACTACTGAGTGAATTAATTAAAGATTATAAAACTGCAAACTATCGGTCACAAGTCCATGAAGTCCAGTCACTGATTTCATGTCACAAACTGCACAATGAAGGGTCTTTCCTTAGAGACCTGCACAAGGTTCATTAGCTTTAGTTCATTTAAATTCCAATCACAGCTCAGTATTTGATTTAAATGCTAAGATGTGCACTTTCAATTTAAATGTAACTGACTGCCATGCTATTAGTCTTTGCAAGAAGTCATGGTGCACAGAACATTTTTCTTCAGGCCTTATTTATTGCACAATGTCACTTCCATATCACAGTGTCCTGATCCAGAATAGGTTTTTCACAACAGTGATCTATGACAATGCTGACTGTTTAATGACAAGTCGAAATCAGCTATACTCTTCTCAGAGAAATGTGATAATGTTCTTAATGAAGCTGAAGCTTTTGGGAGATTTTGCCCTGATTGCTTTCAAACCCAAAGGGATATAATAGTAAATTTGACAGTGAAAACTTTTACTGGTTCAATAACTATATAAGTATTGCAGGTTGTAACGTTGCTGCTGGTGGCAATGCCAATGATGAAAACGTTGACAATGGAGAGACAAACCCAAGTGCAGTTTGATAAAAAAAATGTGAAATCCCAAAAAAATTAAATCAACACCGGAAACAAACATGAACTAGACTTAAATAGACTTTGACTTGGCTTGACTATGACTTGACTAACAATCACAGTTACATTAACAATACTTCACAAGAGACAATGGCAAACATGAGGGCTTAAATACACAGACGTTGGGTAAAACAATAACAAGAAAACGAATCGGTTACCTTACGTAACCTCGGTTCTCTCTAGAAGAGGGAACGAGTATTGCGTAAGCTAGCTTACGCTACGGGAAAGATTAATCTTTTCTGAGATATTGAAGCCAAAAAATTATCCTTAATTTTGTATCCATTGTCAACGCAGTGCAGCAACAGCATACCTTGAGCGGGCTAGCTAGCGAGCTCATTGGTTGCTCTGCGGCAACTGCTGCAGCCTATAGACGAACTTGAGTGAACCTGCGTCCAATGACAGGCGCTCGCGCCGTCACTGTATCAAAGCCCGCCAGAATGGCCGTGGCTAGAGTGCATATAAGTGTAAGTTCGTAGGCTGGAACCCTGGTTTTCATTGAATGAAGCGAAAATCGCTTGTGGCGCGAACACGGCCGGCTACGCAATACTCGTTCCCTCTTCTAGAGAGAACCGAGGTTACGCAAGGTAACCGATTCGTTCTCTTACGAGAGGTTCTCTCGTATTGCGTAAGCTAGCTTACGCTACGGGAACCCATTGTCAATGCCGTGCACGCCAAGCATCCACTGCATGAGCCCCGGGGGTGGGGGGACCCGGGGGAGCCCTTGTGAGTGGGGAAATAATATTTGGCCGGCAAGAGTGCGGGCCAGTGTGTGTGTAATACATAAGCACATAGTGGGAAGGGAAAGACAGAGCGGCGGTGCCGGTCTGTGTAGAATGTGTCCCATCAGTGCAGCTCACCAGGGGAGCTGTAGCGTATTAAACCGCTAGTAGTTTTGCCTGCAGGGCGGGCACTTCCAGATTGTAAAATCTGACAAAGGTGGAGGGGGAAGCCCAGCCCGCTGCCACACATATGTCGTGAATTGAAATCCCGCTGGTCCATGCCCACGAGGAGGCCATGCCTCTAGTGGAGTGAGCCCTAATGCCTAACGGGCATGGTAGGTCTTTTGACGCGTACGCGGCAGCAATAGCGTCCACTATCCATCTAGACAGTGTCTGTTTTGAGGCGGCGAAACCTTTGGTGCGCCCTCGAGCAAACGAAAAGCTGCTCAGAGCGTCTGAAAGAGGCGGAGCGCGCAGTATACAATCTCAGTGCTCTGACTGGGCAAGGAGATTGGCGTCGCGTTCAGCTATCGGATGCTGGCAGCGCCGATAGGAAATGATTTGTGCTCTGAAAAGAGTACCGATCACCTTGGGGACATAGCCGTGTCTAGGCTTTAAAATGACCTTGGAGTCACTTGGTCCAAACTCAAGACACGCAGCGCTGACAGACAGCGCGTGAAGGTCTCCCACACGTTTAACTGATGACAGGGCAGTCAGAAAAACGGTTTTGAGTGAAAGGTATTTCAAATCCACGGATTGAAGGGGTTCGAAAGGGGGGGCTTTCATAGCTTCGAGAACTACGGAAAAATCCCAGATAGGAACCGATGGGGGTGCGGGGAGTTCATCCTTCTAGCCCCCCTGAGAAAGCGGATGACCAGCTCGTTTTTTCTCAGTGACTGGCCGTGCAGGGGTTCAGCGAACGCCATGACGGCTGCCACGTACACTTTGAGCGTGGATGGGGATCTGCCCTTATCCAGCAGCTCTTGTAAAAACACGAGCAGCGACGACACCCCACATGTCCGTGGGTCCAGGTCTCTGTCGGTGCACCATTTTGAAAACACAGACCATTTGGACGCATAGAGTCTTCTCGTGGAAGGGGCTCTAGCGTGTATGATAGTGTTTATTACTCCTTCTGGCAAAGCGACGGGTAGTCGTTGATCACCCACGCGTACAGCGCCCAGCGCTCTGGGTGGGGATGCCAGATCGTGCCGCGAGATTGAGAGAGGAGATCTGCTCTCACTGGAATGGGCCACGGGGCTGTCAGTGACAGCTGCGTAAGCTCCAGGAACCATGTCTGATTCTCCCAGCGCGGGGCTATGAGGAGAATCGAGTGACGCGTTTCCCTGATCCTCTGCATTACCTGTGGCAATAGGGAGACGGGAGGGAAGGCGTAAAGCGGGCGGTTGGCCAGTCCTGGGCCAGCGTGTCCTCGCTTTTCGAGAAAAATACTGGGCAGTGAGAGTTCTCTTCTGACGCAAAGAGGTCTATCTCTGCTCTGCCGAATATGCTCCATAACTTCTGGACTGTTTGAGCGTGCAGGGACCATTCCCCTGGGGAAATATTGTCTCTGGACAGTCTGTCTGGGCCGTCGTTCAAGTGGCCTGGCACGTGCGTCGCCCTCAGCGAGCGCAGGTGGAACTGGGACCAACTCAGTATGCGTTTTGTCAGATGGAAGAGGTTCCTGGATCTGACACCGCCCTGACGGTTTAGATAGGATACCACAGATCTGTTGTCCGAACGGACCAGGACGTGGTGACCCTGAATGACCGGGAGGAAGCGCACGAGCGCGTACTCGACCGCTATCATTTCCAGACAATTTATGTGAAAGAGCTTTTCCTGAACTGACCATAGGCCAAAAACCGGAGAGCCCTCGCAGACCGCGCCCCTACCCGTGTTGGACGCGTCTGTCGAGATGACTTTTCGGCGAGATACAGCTCCCATCATCACTCCCCGCTGATACCATTTGGCCACTGCCCAGGGCTGCAGAGCTGAGATACAGGTCTGAGTCACTCTGATCGGCTGGCGGCCCATGGCCCAAGCCCGGTGAGACGATGCTGAAGCGGGCGCATGCGCAGTAAACCCAGCTGGAGTACTGCTGCGGCTGAGGCCATGTAACCTAGCATTCTCTGAAATTTTTTCAGAGGCGTGAGGCTGTTCATCTGAAAAGACGCGGCTAGTCGCTGAACACGGCGCGCGCGCTGTGTAGATAAGCGAGCCGTCATCGCCATGGAGTCTAGCTCTATTCCAAGGAAGGAAATTGCCTGACTGGGCTGAAGTGAGCTCTTGGTCCAATTGACTGCAAGACCCAAACTGTTCAGATGACTGAGGAGAACTGTCCTGTGAGACAGAAGCTCCGTATGTGACTGTGCCAAAATCAGCCAATCATCCAAATAGTTCAGAATTCGCAAGCCCTGACTCCGCAGGGGTGCGAGCGCCGCATCCATGCACTTTGTGAAAGTACGGGGTGCTAAAGACAGGCCGAACGGAAGGACGGTGTATTGATAAACCTGGCCGTTTAAGGCGAATCTCAAGAATGGCCTGTGACGGGGATTTATCTGAATCTGAAAGTAGGCATCTTTCAGATCGAGAGAAATAAACCAGTCCCCCTGGCACACATGCGCGAGGAGTTTCCTGATTGTAAGCATTTTCAACTGTCTTTTTGCGAGCACCTTGTTCAAAACCCTGAGATCTAATATTGGTCTGAGGCCGCCGTCTTTCTTGGGGACAAGAAAATAACGGCTGTAAAACCCCGACTCGCTCAGAGAAGGTGGCACTCTCTCTATGGCCCTTTTGCACAGAAGGTTTGCTATTTTTGAACGAAGCATGCAGGCTGCTTCCGTGTTCACAGTAGTTTCGAGCCGCGCTCTGAAGCGGGGAGGGCGGCGATCAAACTGTAGCAAATAGCCCTGTTTTATTGTGCTTAACACCCATTTGGATATCCCTGGGATAGCTTTCCACGCTTTGAAGCGTAACGCTAGAGGGTGAATGGCCAAGTCGCCCTGATTGCCGCACACAGCGAGCTGAACAGAATGTGTGAGCGCGCTTACTGTGCTTATGCATGACTGCTCGCAGACAGCAGGGACAGGCTGTTCTGTGAGTGACTTCCCGATTGAGGTGAATGGGGAAAGAGTCACATCTGTGAAGTGATGCGCGAGCATAGTCACGGGCATGGGACTTACATACAGAGAGGTGTTTGCTGGCCGTGTGACAGAGCGGGCAGAGAAGGAGTGCGCGCACGGATTCGTGGGCGCGTTTATTGACTCTAACACTCGAGCTGGCTGTGCCTGCTTTATGTGAGTGGGCTCTGATAGGGACACGGGAAGTGTAATGCTTGTGTGTAGGGGTGAACACTGGATTGTGGGCACATTTTCTACACATAAGGTATGTTTGCTTTTCACAAGCTTTCTTTGGGTCGCCGTGAAAACGGCATTTGAGTGCAGGCAAGCGGGCAGTATCACCGGCTTGTTGGCTGCTGAATCCACCACTGCAGTAGCCTGAGAGAAGGGGACTGACAGGGGGCGAAGCTTTGACGGTGGTCCGGCCGTGGCGGGACTGAGCCGTCGTTTCCTTAACAAAGCTAGGAGGACTTCGGTTGCTCAGGTTTCAGCGCAATCTTTGAAACCTTTGAGTCTTTTGGGAGCCTGCTCAGAGGGCGGTGCCACTCGAGCCCGAGGCGTTCGACGGCCTGTGTGAGGAGGCGCGTTAGTTCTGCCTCGACTCCGGCGCGGGTCCTGCTGGATTCCTGGGCCGAGGAGGCTTGGGAGCCTGACCACTCCTCGCTGTCCGAAGCCATGATGGAACAGCAGCCCTTATCCTCCGCCTCGTCATCCGAGATGGCAACAGTGCGGCCGCTCGGCGGCAACTGCGCGTCCCGGGGGGGCGGGGAGGGTGAAAGCAAGGCTCGAGGGAGAGGCTCCGGCGAGGCAGTTGCTTCTAACACCGGTTCCGGCAGCCTTTGGGAGCGGCGCTTCTTTCTGCGCGGCGAAACAAAAGGCAGCGCGGTGGCTTCGGTTTTGAGTGCTTCGAGTTGAGCCCGCAGGGTTGACATCGGAAGCTCCTCGCAGAGGTCGCATCCGCCGTCAGCGAGGGCGAGCTCTGCATGTTCCAGTCCCAGGCAGAGAGCGCAGATGAGGTGGCGGTCTCCGGTGCTGAGAGGGGCGCGGCATGAGGCGCATGTGGTGCGAGGCATCTTAAAAAAGACGCTCGTTGCTCTTTGTGTGAAGTTCGCTGAGGAACTTGCTTGCTCTAAAAAGGATACGTCGCCGGATGGCGTAGCTCGCAGGATGGCTGAAGGTGGCGAAGACGGCCGGCTTCTTCGAGCACTGTCCAAGCTTGCTAGATGCCCCTCGAACGGCGACGCGGCTTCTGCAGTTCAGAGATGTGAAGAGCTTCGCTGAATAGATGAAAATCAGGGTTCCAGCCTACGAACTTACACTTATATGCACTCTAGCCACGCCCATTCTGGCGGGCTTTGATACAGTGACGGCGCGAGCGCCTGTCATTGGACGCAAGTTCACTCAAGTTCATCTATAGGCTGCAGCAGTTGCCGCAGAGCAACCAATGAGCTCGCTAGCTAGCCCGCTCAAGGTATGCAGTTGCTGCACTGCGTTGACAATGGATACAAAATTAAGGATAATTTTTTGGCTTCAATATCTCAGAAAAGATGAATCTTTCCCGTAGCGTAAGCTAGCTTACGCAATACGAGAGAACCTCTCGTAAGAGAACCAATAAACAGACAGAACTATAAACAAGATAGCAAGACTGATAACCTTAAACCAATGATAAACTAGAACTGATAAGACAATAAACCAATGAAAACAAAACAAATGTGCATGGAGGGAAACATGAAATCACATGACAAGGGAACCACATGACATGAAACAGGAACTAGAATGCCAAAATAAAAGATAAAAAAAACACATCTAGACATGACATAACCCCCCTCTTGGAGCAAAAAGACCGCTGGACTGTAGAGTGGAGGCGTGCCTGGACCGTGGAGCAGAGGCAGGCTTATGACATGGCATAGAGTAGTCTGGGGCTTGGCTGTGTCATGGAATGGAGCAGTCTGGGGCTTGGATGAGACACGGCATAGAGTAGTCTGGGGCTTGGCTGTGACATGGCATGGAGCAGTCTGGGGCTTGGCTGTGACATGGCATATAGCAGACTGAGGTTCTGCTGTAACATGATATGGAGTAGTCTGGGGCTTGGCTGTGACATGTCATGGAGCATGCTGAGGCGTGGCTGTGAAATGGCATGGAGCAGGCTTAGGCATGGCTATGGTCATAACCTCCATTCCCTGATGGAGGGAACGAGACATTGTGTCGATGTATTGACACTGGGGGAGTCTCTTGAATGGTCTAGCTCCGCAGTACTTAAGTGACCTACCACGCTATATTCCATCACATTCATTACAATCGCAAAATGCTGGCCTGTTAATAGTTCATAGAATATCAAAATCCACAAAAGGAGGTAGATCCTTTTCATATTTGGCTCCTAAACTATGGAATAGTCTCCCTAACACTGTTCGAGATGCAGACACACTCCCTCAGTTTAAGTCTAGACTAAAGACTCATCTATTTAGCCAGGCATACACCTAATTTATCCTTCAACCCACAATTAAGCTGCTTTAGTTTAGTCTGCCGGAACCAGAAACATTGATCATGATCTATAACTCTGCAATAAATTTAATTGCATCTATGCTTATATTATTGTATTTGTTTATCTGTCTCAACCTCGGGACTCCTATCCTGAGGTCACCAGAACCGGCTGGATCCAGCTTCATTCCTGCTTTGTGTTGGACTCCACTGATACGTGTCGCTGTGTGATGATGACTAAATGCAGCCGGTGCCAGCCAAACATCACTTCAGTCTTTTATGATGGACTTCAGAGGATGAACTGATGCCAACTCCAACCATAAGACATGGGATACTTCATATGCCATTGTCTGAACTTTGGATTTAGGATGGACCACACCGAGCCTCACTGAAATTACCAGCCAGGTTGAACTGCGATGCACCTCACTCTGCCTGCATCACTTCAGTCTATTGATGGACTACGCTCTTGAAATGGAATACATAGACTATCAATTTCCAACAAAAGCCTTCATCAGCCAATTGACAAGGACAATTGCATCTATGTGAACTTCTGCAGTTAATCCAGGACAGACTTCAAAGACATTAGTAATTAATCTTACAGTTCATCCAAAATCTATGTTTAAACACTATCCCTTAACACTTACTTAGTTTAATCATTTTAAACCATGACTTGCACTATACATAAGTAATATTGGTATTATATGTATGATGTTAGCCAGAGGGGAACTGGCCCACACAGTGAGCCTGGTTTCTCCCAAGGTTATTTTTCTCCCATTAACCAACATCTTATGGAGTTTTGTGTTCCTTGCCACAGTAACCTTCGGCTTGCTCACTGGGGTTATTAATACAATTATTATTTAATTACTTATCTTTATACACGATTAACCATCGAATTAGCGCTATACAAATAAAACTGACTTTAATTTACATTGTGTCGATTTTGTGACAATAGGGGTCCCTATCTAATAACGTCACAATACTGAACCGTGTAACGTGAACTGCTGATGCAGGTGCAAGCATCGCTAGCCGCGGCCTTTTCTCTCTCTATGTTTTCTCTCCATAGTGTGTTAGATGCGGCTGGGGCCATCTAACGCTATAACACGCATCGGGGAAGGCGTTCTTTACAATCCTATTCTTTCAGGGGGAAAATACCCTGCAGAGACCACATCTTGCAAGCAGGGGAGGTTAACATGTGGCAAATACGTCACATGGGCTTACCAGCCACATATGGGAGTGGCAAGGTGGTAAGTCCTAACTCGACAGGGAGGAGCTCTACAAACACAGTGACCGGGGGACAGAGGGAACTCTGTCCATGGGAGACACAGGTCCGCCAACAGGGGGGCCGTAACACGGATAATACATCACAGGAGATATTGGAATAATCAGAACCTGCGGAGCACCTGTTCCAGTACAGGAAAGTCAGTGCTGGCTGCAGTGGGGCTGGCTATGAACTTCGGAGCCAGAGGGCTAGGGAGGAAGGAAACCCAGGGTCTGTGACTTGTGGGCTTGACTGGGGGAGTAGAGTGCACGTCTATGTCTCAGGGGAGGGGAAAGGCACTATGCGCAAGCGATATACCTGGCCAGCTGTACCGTATTACCAAATTCTACATGATCGGGCCTGTCAAAATACGGAACGAGACCGGCTCAACCCAGAGATTGTAAGACATTGTGAAAATATTGGGTATTGCCCAGCCTGCCGCTCTGCAGATGTCTGCTATAAAGGTGCCATTGGCCAGTGCCCAAGAGGATGCCACACTCTTTGTAGAGTGTGCTCAAACCTGGAAAGGGGCGGGCATGGCCTGGGTCTGGAAGGCCAACACAATGGTGTCCACAATCCTGTGGGCAAGCCTCTGTTGGAGACAGCTTTCCCTTTCCGCTGTCCACCAAAGCAGACAAAGAGCTGCTCAGAGTGTCTAAAGCTCTGCGTGCGATCCAAGTAGTTGAGCATGCACCGGACACAGCAATGCTAAGGCTGGGTTTACCTCCTCCAGGGACAGCGTTTGCAGGTTCACTACTTGATCCCTGAAAAGGGGTCATAGGAGCCTTGGGAACATAGCCTGTCGGGGTCTCAGGATGACGTGAAAGTCTGCTGGACCGGACTCCACGCAAGTTTCGCTGACAGAGAATGCTTGCAGGTCCCCAACCCTCTTCCAACCCTCTTGGAAGTGAGTGTGATCAGGAGGGCCATCTTCAAGGAGAGGGACTTTAGTTCGACTGATTCTAGTGGCTCAAACGGGGCTCCCCGAAGGACAACGGAGAGATCCCATGAGGGGAACAGGCATGGCCTAGGAGGGTTCAGCCTCCAGGCGCCTCTAAGGAACCTGATAATCAGGTTGTGCTTCCCAAATGACTCACCGTCCACTGCATCGTAGTGAGCCCCTACGGCGGCTACACAAACCTTCAAAGTGGAGGGGGACAGCCTCTCCTGCAGGAAAGGGAGCACTGACCCGACTGCACACCTCTATGTGTATTCAGATAGGGAAGAACACCAATTCGTGAATAAGCAGCATTTAGGGCATAAAGCCTGGTAGAGGAAGCTCTGGCTTGAGTGATCGTGTCTACTACGGCTGGTGGTAGACCATTTAGATGGAGGTTCCAGAGGTCTGGGCATGGATGCCAGAGGGTGCCCCATCCCTGAGAATGAAGGTACTTCCTCAGGGGACTTTGCGAGGGAGGTACTGTCACGAGGAGCGTGAGATCCGAGAAACAAGTCCGAGTGGGCCAGTAGGGGGCCACGAGAATGACTTGTTCCTCGTCCTCCCGGACCTTGAATAGGACTTGCATTGCATTGCATTGAATAGGAATAGGAAATGCGTAGTTGCTTAGCCCCGGGGCCAGCTGTGTGACAGCGTGTCTGTGCCGAGGGAGGCTTCCGTCAGAGAGTACCAGAGCGGGCAGTGGGTGGAATCTCAGGAGGCAAATAGATCTACCTGTGCTCTGCCGAACCGAGCCCAAATCATCTGGACCACCTGAGGGTGGAGTCTCCACTCTCCGCTGAGCGTTACCTGTCAAGACAGCGTGTCCGCTGTGGTGTTTAGGTTGCCTGGGATATGAGATGGCGGGCGAGTTGCAACATGTGACGAGAGCTAATTCTGACCCTGGCAATTTATATAAGCTACTGTCGCTGTGTTGACTGAGCGAATCAACACGTGCTTGCCATGGATAAATGGCAGAAATCTGCACAGGGCAAGAAATACAGGCATCAACTCTAGGCAGTTGATGTGCCAACCCAGCCAGGGCCCCATCCAGAAGCCAGCAGCTGTGTGCCCATTGCACATGGCGCCCCAGCCCAACTGGGAGGCGTCCATAGTAATTACGACGTATCTGAACACCTGCTGTAGGGGGACTCCTGCCTATAGAAAACAGAGGTCTGTCCAAGGGCTGAATAAGTGATAGCAGGAAGGGGTGAGGGTCACACAGAATGTGCCGTTGCGCCATGCCCATCTCGGGATTCTAGTCTGTAGCCAGTGCTGAAACAGTCTCATATGAATCAACCTGAGTAGCACGACCATCGCTGAGTATGCCATATGCACCACGAGCCTCTGAAATAGTTTCAGTGTAGGGCGCTGTCATTGAGACTGAGTCTAACTCCATCCTGAGAAAAGAGATGCTCTGAACCGGGGAGAGCTTACTCTTTTACCAGTTGACCCGAAGCCCTAAACTGCTGAGGTGCGTGAGCACTAGTTCCCTGTAAGCACAGAGTGCGCTAAGATTAGCCAGCCGTCGAGATAGTTGAGTATGGCAATGCTCACTTCCCTTAACGGGGCAAGAGCTGGCTTTGCGACTTTTGTGAAGATGCCAGGGGACAGGGACAGACCGAAGAGGAGGACCTTGTACTGATATGCTTGGCTGTCGAAAGCTAACCATAGAAAGGGTCTGTGACGGGGTAATATTGAGATGTGAAAGTACGCATCCTTCAGTTCTACCGCTGCAAACCAATCTTGATGCCGGACGCATGTCAGAATATGTTTCTGCATCAGCATCTTGAAAGGGAGTCTTTGTAAGGCCTGGTTCAGAACTCGCAGGTCCAAGATTGGCCTCAAACCACCGCCTTTCTTGGATACGATGAAGTAAGGGCTGTAGAAACCCTTATCCATCTCAGCTGGAGGGACAGGCTCTATCGCGTCCTTGCGCAGAAGGGTTGTGATCTCCGCACGCTAGGTAGAGGTGTTGTCACCCTGCACCGAGGTAAAGTGGACGCAGCTGAAACTGAATTGCGTAGCCGAGTCGGATGGTCCTGGCCAGCCACCGCGACGGGTTGGAAAGCGCAAGCCAAGTGTCCAAGCTACGGGCGAGGGGCACTAAGGGGACGAGCATGTGTGACGTACCTGGAGGTGGGGCCTCGTGGCGGGGGGAGCAGGTGACGTCACATCAGACAGCGTTGCTTCGTCCCAGGTGGTTGTGCTGAGGAGAGGTTCAAAGCACTTACCTTGCTTCGCGTACCCGGCCTGCAGGTTCTGTAGCGATGACCTCTAGACTCGTCACCACCTGCCGGCCTGAGGTGCGAGTGTGGTGCAGTTGGGCACGTTAAAGCAGAGGGTTTGCATTCATGGAGGCCCGACTGCAAGTGCTCGGTGTCTGATCGATGTGAGAAAGGCAGTTGTGGGCACTGGCTAAGTGACCCAAGGAGTGAGGAAACTGTGCTTTTTTTGACAATGTGGGTACAAACAAAGAAAAGGAATAAAAGATTCTCCACCCGGCCCTCCACCAGGGGATGGAGTGGTCTGGACAAAAGCTGGCGTGACAGCTTGAATCTGTTTAAAGCCTCTACAATGAGAGTGGCAGCCTGTCCTTCAAATATTTGTTGTACACAAATAAGTCCACACATACCGAACATTGTATTTACTACAGACACTAACCTAATCCCAAACCCTAACCTTGTGCCTTTTTTTATGAGAAGAAAAGTCATTATTTATTTAAGTCATTAAGCAGATTTAAAAGGTTTTGTTATATTTCTGAGGGCATTTTCAGAAAATGTATTTGAAATAGTGAATCAAGAACACACTCAGGCTCCCATTCTTGACTCAAAAGCTTAGTGAGTGACATCTTGTGCTGAAATGTACTTAAGTTCAGATCATAAGAGACACATTATTAACAAAAGCAGAACTTGGAGAAAGATAACTACGCAGAAAACAAAACACTCAAATACAAGCAAATACAAGTAAATATCTCTCTGTAAGCTCAATCGACAGCATTTGTGGTATAATGCAGATGACAACACAAATGTATTTAGACTTACCTCCTCTTTAAAAAAAGCTAAATCTGGGTTACAGTGAGGCACTTACAATGGCAGTTAATGGGGCCAATCAGTAAATTTATAATACTGTCTCAAATGTATCGCCTCAAGACGTAAACAGTATGTGTGTTGATATGGTTTTATTTTCATAAACCCTGTTATACTGGAAAACAACTATTTAAACAAATTTACAGCTCAAGTAATGCACAGGTTTTAACAGAATAATTAATGTGAGAGCTTTCATAAAAGTGTATGCTTCATATTTCTGCTTTTAAACCCTCCATAGTTTGGACCCATTCATTGCCACTGTAAATGCTTCACTATAACCTTGTTGTTTGCCAAAATGATGTGTGATTCATTCGTTGCAGATGACTGTTGCTTTGATTTTTTTTCCCTAATGATATGAAATTAACATTGTAAGTGTACATGTACTTTTTAGGGTCACTGAAATTTAATTTAGTGTTCATGCACAATGTACCAGTGTAGCATTTTAGTCTTTGTGAGCCCTTAGTTTATGCAGCTGATAATCGCAAGCAAAACCATGGCAACCGGTTATGAACTGTCAGAGTCTCTTCCATTTATTTAGCTAAGTATTTTCTTATCTTTGGCTTCAAGAGTGCCACAATTCACCTGTCTAGTGGTAAGAGGCAATTTCATCTGAGCTGTGAATATGCTGCACTATAAACATTAGCATATACACTGGTGACCAAAAGTATGGAATAATGTACATATTTTGCTTTTTCAGAAGAAAATTGGCACTTTAATTCACCAAAGTAGCATTTAACTGATCACAAAATACAGCATCACTATTTAAAAAAGTCATATTTTATTAAATCTTGATTTTCATTTCTAGCAGCCATCACTCCAAAACTTGAGTGAAAATCACTTGCCATTATATCAAACACAGTTGAAAGCTATTTGGTTCATTAAATGAAGCATAACATTGCATTTGTGCTGGTTTTTGAGTTGCACAGTATGCAATAGACTGGCATGTCTTAAGGTCAATGTTAGGTAAAAAATTGCAAAAAAGAAACAGCTTTCTATAGAAACTTGTCAGTCAATCATAGTTTTGAGGAATGAAGGCAATATAATGCTTAAAATTGACAAAAAACTGAAGATTTCATACAAAGGTGTACACTACAGCCTTCAGAGACAAAAGACAACTGGCTCTGCCAAGGACAGAAAGAGATGTGGAAGGCCAGATGTACAACTAAACAAGATGATAAGTACATCAGAGACTCTAGTTTGAAAAATAGATGCCTCACATGTCCACAGCTGACAGCTTCATTGAATTCTAGATTTTGTGGGGTCAGCTAGACTGTAAGGTGCGTGAGGAGTGCCTGAAAGACAGCCACATCAATGGCAAGTGCTACAGGAAGTGTGGGGTTAAATGTAACCTGAGTATCTGGACAAACTGACTGCTTGAATGGATCGGCAAAGCTGTCTGCAAAGGATCTGCAAAGCTGTCATTAAGGCATGTGGAGAATGTTTTGATGAGAACTCTTCGAAGTAGTTTAAAACATTCTGAACATTTATTTTTCAAATTGTTATAGTAATTTAAAGTTATCAATGTCCTAACTATGCATTGTGATAAGTTGAATGCCACTTTGGTGAATAAAAGTACCAATTTCTTTCCATAAGAATAAAATCTGTACATTATTCCAAACTTTTGTCTGCCAGTGTATATAAAAGTTGTTGTATCTATAATGCTTTTATTTCTTACCTAGACGTAAATTTCAGCCATTTTTAAAGAAGCTAAAGGTGGCAGATGAAGCATTCAGAAAGACCATTGTATAAGAATACAAAGCACCTTACAGCATTATCCCAGTAGGTTAAATGACAATAACTGGATGTGGCAGCTGTTTTGTTTTTGTTAAATTGTTGTTGGGGTAAATTTGAAATGTAATAAGATGTAATAAGATATATGGTGACACACTTTTCAAACTGAAATGAACATGCAAGAGAATGTATAATTATAGCTCAATAATTTGACTAGTTCTCTTATCCTCTCGAAGACTAACACAATGTTTTACCTGAGGTAAACAACAGTTGACTCAATTTCACTGGTATTAACCACGCAGAAGGACAATAAAACAACTGATAACATTTTGTTTACCCAAGGACAAAACTAACTGCATGAAGGTAGAACGTAGATGTATTTTTTATTTTCGGTGCTCTTCACAGCACTGAAATTATAGATATTCCTGAACTGATCAAAGACACGCAGAGCAGAGAGAACGTTGTACAGATGTTTCAGATTAAATTGGCAGTTGCTACACATGACAAAGTTTCCAAGAAGGAGAAATGGTCTGTCCTGGCATCATCTGCTCAGAATCAAGTTTTAATCTAATTGAGATGCTACTTAGATGTTCAAAATAGTGACAAAAGTGTCTTCCATTCAGTTATTCTCTTCTCTCAAAATCATCATGACATGGGAACGCAAAAATCTGTATGCTGGAATACAAATTACGGTCTGGTGCCCGCTTGTGTTTTTAACTGACTCGTATTCATAGATGACCTTTAAAGGTCAGAATGAAATAAATCACTGATGATTATCTCTGTGATGTGAAGTACAAAACAACAACAAACAACTGTAAACACAACCCCCCCCCCCCGACCTCCAATACTGCTTTACCTTATGCGCAGGAATACCTTGGCTCTGAGTTTATACCAGCCTAACACTTCAGCTCTGTCAGCGAGATTCACACAATAGTGCCTCAAGGGAAAATAGAGAGCGCGATGAATGAGTGGATAAAGCAGCCAGACATCACACTGAAATCTATGAGGCTTCATATTCTCTGAGATTGTCTGATTACCCTGTGGGCTGGCTGTCATGTTTAGGCTTGATGTCCATTGTCCTTTTAGATTCTATCATTAATCTCAGAATGTTCCTCTTTTCCTTTGAAAGAGCAAAAATAGAGCAACTGACAAGGAAACTGACCAACACTGAATGAATAATAAACACTCCATGGTATTAGATCTAGTACAAACTGATATACTCTGGAGATACCATGCACTTGCCCTGTTGAAACTAAGCTTGTTGGCTGGTCGAAACTGGTTTAAGATTGTCTTCCAGCTTGCAGATTAAAGGTGCCCCAAACCCCTCTATAAAACCAGTTCATTTTTTTGCTTTTCTTCCAGCAGGGTGTGCCTTGTGAGATTTAGGATGAACATTTCTATGCATTTCTGTGCCGGTCTGACACTGAAGATTAATGGTGACATATGATTTGGAATAGTTCCTGGGAGGATATTTAATTAACTTGCTACACATTCAGAAAGCGGATTCTACTTTGTGGATAATTTAAAGTGATGTCCTGATAAATGGGCACTTTGTGTTGTTTTTTTTTTCTTTGTTCAGCAATGAAACGACTCTAATTAAAAAGAGATAAAGACAAGATGAGCTACATTTCTTCTTACTTTATCAATATAACTTTGAAGAGATCATTTGATGCTACATCTGACTCACCTTTAGAGAAAACTCACATCAGATTTTTTTTTCTTAACCAGTACAGTGGAACAAGACAAATATGGAAGAGAAAAGACAGACTTGGGGCCAAAAATACATTTAGAATGACTAAGCAGAGGAACAGAGCAACTTTGGACAGAAAAGATAAGCTTGAGACCAAAAATGGATTTTATAGTACTATGCAATCCCAAAATATCCACCCACCAACACATACACTCTACATCTAACATCACTGAATCTTTCCGGTGAGAATCCTCACTATGCCTTGGTTTCTTAGAGCAAGAAATGAAATTTCTGAGACACACACACACAGCGTGAAGATTTTTGTGTGTTATTGTGTGTGGGGCAGGTTTGGGTGGTTTATGAGGAAATTATTTAAGGTTACAAACTATTAATTACAAAGGGTATCATACTATAAATGTGGTTTATGAGGACATTTCTAATGTAATCATATAAAAAACATACTAAACTATGTTTTTTTGAAAATGAAAAATGCAGAAAGTTTTTTTTTTTTTTTTGTGAGGGTTAGGATTAGGGGTAGGATTAGGTTTAGGGGATAGAATCTATAGTTCTTACAATATAAAAATAATTGTGTGTGTGTGTGTGTGTGTGTGTGTGTGTGTGTGTGTGTGGGGTGTGTGTGAGCGTATTTATCACTTGTGGGGACCAAATGTCCCATAAGGATAGTAAAACCGAAATTTTGATCTTGTGGGGACATTTGTCAGTCCCATGAGGAAACAGCTTATAAATCATACTAAATTATGTTTTTGAAATGTAAAATGCAGAATGTTTTCTGTGAGGGTTAGGTTTAGGGTTAGTTTAGGGATAGAATATAAAGTTTGTACAGTATAAAACCATTATGTCTATGGAAAGTCCCATAAACATGGAAACATGTGTGTGTGTGTGTGTGTGTGTGTGTGTGTGTGTGTGTGTGTGTGTGTGTGTGTGTGTGTGTGTGTGTGTGTGTTTCGTTAGATCCTTATAAAATCCATAGAAGTCTATAGAAAGTCCCCACGATGATATAAAACAAAACGTGTGTTTGATGGAAGAGTTAATACTCTTAAGACCAGGTGACTCATTTAGTGTATCATCATGATTTTATTATGATGGTTTAACTAGTATTGTTTACTACATTTATTTTTCTACTCTTTTTCATCAGGGAAGTAGATTATTAGCTCATTTAAACTCAAAATACATCAATATATTCTCATATACTATTTTCATGTAATACTTATAATATTTTTCAATAAATATCCTTTTTAACCTGTCTGGGAACTTTAACTTTTCTGCATTTTCATGTCCGGTGGCAGAAAATTATGGTAAACCTCCTTCTGCTTGGAGGGACTGCTTTGTAAGAACTCATCTTTATATCAGTTAATGTAAATATTTGAGTCTGTACTGATTCTGACTACATTCATGGCCACCAGAAATTTTAAATGGAACGTATTGTATGTTCACTGAATGCCATAGACATCTAGTGCAGACAGATGGCAACGATTGAGTTGATAGGGTCCAAATTTTCCGTCCAATTCAATCGAAACACAGCTTAATACAAGCAAATATTAATTTACACACTCGCTCACACACAAATACACTCATACAACACCCTACATGATTAATGCCATTATTTGGTCTGTCTGTGATTATGTGTGACAGACACAGCTAATGGGAAAGCTTCAATTGGTGCTGTGCATCAATTGCAAACTAAACAAAGCTTTGGAATTTATTTGGGAAAACTATAGCTAAAATAGCTAAATCAATGAATAATTTCAAGCAATTTTTTCACCATTTTCAGCTATTTGAACAAGCCTTTATCCAATTCCTGTGGCTTGTACCTAGTCTTTCTCACTTGCATCCACAAACCCCAAAAAAGAAAAAAAATTCGCTTGCCACAGCATTCGCTATATTATTATGTCTTCCTCTACAAATTTTGCAAATAAATTCTGCTGATGTTCACCAGATATTCCTATGTGGTGTTCTGCAAATGTTTGGTAACTTAAATGGCAATTTATCCTCAGAATGAGTAATGTTAAGCCACTCAAGGCTGGGCATTATACACACCGGTTCTGGGTTTCTGTCACACATTTCCATTTGATTTATAGGCTGGTGTCTCGTGCACCATTACACAGAGCTTTCGGTTTCTCACTGTGAAAATAAGACCATGCAGGATTTTAATGTTGTCATTGTATTGATAATGAATGTTGGCATTATGACACATCCCAAACCCATTCGCTGGTTGCACTCCTCATTAGGTGGCTCATCATTCTTTAGCAAAAGAGCCTTTTACAAGTGTGTTAGGATTTAACTCCAGAACAAACTCATCAAATGAACTGATCTTAATTAAATGACCTGTATGCTACATGATGGTGTGCAGGTGACACAGTTGCTGCGTCCGAATTTGCATACTTTCCCAGAGGCGTCATGTCCATACAGAGTAAGGAGGCACGTGTCCCCTCAGATTTTTGAGTCAAGATGATTTTGAATGGATTATTTGAACTTCAAAAACATTTTTGTACCTGGCACCCCTCTAGAAACGCCCCTGGTTGTTATGGTAATGACTATATAAATTTATTGCATTTCAGTGCAGTTAACATTTGCGAACTACAGCTGATCTCTGTGGAACAGTCATTCAGTTTTTATTTATTTATTTTATAGTCTAGCATAGATTATGACCATGTTTTTGTTTGATCAGTCACTGTTCGTTTACTTTAGTGCTTAAATATATTTGGCAGGTTTTGCAGCATCTTTACACTCTCTTTTCTTAATATTTAAAGAAACAGTGGCTTGCTATCTTATTTAAGTGTGAATCCTCTCCTTTCCAGTCATAATAAAAACTTTAAATAATTAAGGGTGGTGTTATGAACCCGCTCTGTCTGCCCTTTGGTCACTCTCTGTTTTCTGTCTGTGTGTTTGTTTTGTGTATGAGCACATAGCTTAGTCTGTGTTAGTGTTTGCTATGTGCTCTCCCAACTCCACCCCCTCATTTGCATCTGATCCCACCTCTAAGGTGCATCCAAAATTGAGCACACTTCTATGCCATTTTGCAGTGTAAGTAGTGCAAGTAGTTAAAACTGAATATGCAGCAAAAAGAAGTGTACTTTTACTGCACTTTTTTTAACCATCAAAATGGTGTGTGGAATGTTGGACACTCAGTGCACGCAGCTTGCCGTACATAGCAGAAGGGGCAGAGTTACCAGGCTACACTGCTGGTCTGACAAAACAGTTGTAAATAATGAAAAATGTAGCAGCTAGCAACACTTCACTGGATACAGCACCTTAAACAATGACGACTCTTAAGTCATTATAGATATTACAGTTTCTTCTTCTTCATAAAAGCTGCTATGAAACAAGGTGTGTTCTAAAAGTCGCTATACAAATAAAAAATTACTTGACTTGACTTTGACATTGCTTTACCATCACACCAAGTTGTGTGAATATGTATGTTGTTGAAGATACAAGTGTTCAACTGAGATTGGCTAACGCCCAAAACTTGCAGCAACACATCACATGCTCTTGAAACATCACTACGGTAAGCTGTTAAACAGCGAACGCTTCCGTGAAGCAAAACATATTTATGTGTTCCATTTGGGACGATACTAAATGTAACACTACTGTTAAAAACGCATAAAACAACAAGACCTGGGCTCCAGCGATTGATGGTGAGTTGGCTGGATTTTCTCTGGTATTTCGACAGAAACTATAATTTGTCACGGTGCCTCCAGAAATGAAGCTTAAACTGTTCACAAATATGTGTACACATTACCCTTGATCAAATAAAAAGCTACTTCACTATTTGTTAAGGGCTGTTTTCTTCCTACAACAATACTGTAATCAAGTTAGGCTATGAAACAAATACAAAGGGAGTAACAAATAGAGATTTATTTATTTTACCTCAAAACAAAACAAAAAAAATGAAATAAAATATCACCTTCTTTTTAGAAGAAATAAAAGGGAACCAATTTTTTTAAGGTGTCAGTAAATTACAGTTCTAATGAACTAAAAGGGAAAAAAAACAGTCTCAGGTGGATAATACCAGTTGTTACAGTTGTATACCTGTATGAATTCAAAACTGTAACTTGAATCACATTCACACTTTACATGCTGAAATGTTCATAAACCAAGCGCTTGGATTTCGTTGGGGCCCAAATTCGGTGGTGCACTTAGTGTCAGTCACTAATGGATGACGCAGTTTTCAACGTGCATAGACACACTGGTTACTCACTCAGTTACTCTGTTATAGCAAAACTCTCCAACTGCACAGAGAAGTGGTTACGTGAAGCTTGAGTCCTCATCTCCTCACAAGGAACAGGAAAACAGTCCAGTCCAACGCTGAAATAAGTGATGCGTCCCACACCAGAAAATGGCCGGCGACTTCGACGCACGAAAGCTGTTGTTCTCTCTACTTCAACCAGTTGTAAAGTCTATTTTCGGCATAGAACCGCCTGAAAATACTCCGATGCTGTTTGACTCTTCTTGGTCCTTGACTCCCGAGAAACAATAGAGAAACACTATAGTCCTTTCCGGCGAAACATAAAATGACGGCTGCTATGATGATCAGAGCAGACTTAACGCATTTAGTCTTTTTTCACAAAGAAAACGTTCCCGTTATCACAACACATATATTAATATAACTGAATGTGATCTAGGACGCAAACACTGTCCCTAGATATCCTTTAACAGCATATCTTTCCGTAACTCTCTTCCTTGCTCGAACAGCGCGCTCCTCCTCTCTTTCTGATTGGCTGATAGTGAACAATCCAAAACTAAATGGAACAACTCATTGGTTAACATTTGAAATACCTCAGACTACCGTTACATGACAATATGCAAATTCCCATGTATTATAACAATGATAAAAAAAATACATCAAAATTAAAATAAATGAGTACAAATATTCACAGGGTTACATCAACTTAGAAAATTAATCCAATATATGGCTTAGTGCATAGTATATCTTTTAAGTGCATAGTGTATAGTGTGTCACTTGGGACACAGCTCTAGTTTAGTCCTCATTATGTTGGGTAGGGTTGCACCAACTGTGCGTAAGGTCTCATGTAAGTTGGGACGTAAAGTTCACACTAAGGGCTTAGTAACTACTAGTTAGTTTTAAACTAAGTCAGTCCTTAATTTGGTTGTCCCACCTGTTCTTAATGTAAGACTTAACTAGTAGGTCATAAGCTCTCCTTAAGTAATGTGTAGTTGCATAATATGAGGTTTGCCTGTATTGAACAGCCTTCAAATTTGTACAAAATAGTGTTAAAAAGCTGTGAACTTCAATTTGATCTTGTTATGGTTGATTTTCCAACTTTGTTTGCTCACATAAATGTCAGCTGCAATAAATGATATCTCCAATAAAATATGATACATAATAAAAGTAGGTTAAATTAGGGGTGTAAATCCTTTCATCCTGATACAACCTTATATCGATTCTCTTGAGCTGCGATCAGAGATTTGCAGATACTTCAAAGTCTGCCTACAATGCGATTTCAATTTGTTTCGATTCAGGGCCATGTGATCGATATTCCGATATTATGTGCCTATTTTACACAATCAATTAAAATTTTATGCCCTCAAATGCAACCAAAATATAATCTGAAAATTGTATTGAGCTCTCTGAAAAGTGCAAATTTAGTATCCACATTGGGGCATCCACAACAAAATAAGGTACTTCAGATGTTGAAAAAAATTATACATGTGGCTGCTGGTAAAGTACACATGGTCCAACAAATAGAAACTTGGGGTTGTTTATTGCTTTTTTTTTATCTGTTTTAGATGTTTTTTTGTAGTAAGAATGTCAACAAAATCTAATTATAAAAGCAAAGTGTCTTTGAAAGATATCCGAAGCATTACACCATTCAATGAAAAAAATATATATAAAATCTCTTTGTGTGAAGCATAAAATAACATTTACATTAAAACACCAGTAAACATAATACGGCAGTGGCAATTTTCTGTAGAGAAATACAACATTCCTAAGAACTCCAGTACAACCACTGGAATATCGCCATTCAGAGTTTCATCTAAAGGTTTTACATAGATTTTAGATGAGAAATGTCTGATTATTCACCCTAAGATCTCTAAGTATGAAGTATATCCTCTTCACGACCCTGCTCTCCCGTACGCTTGAGCACTGTGAGCCACCTAGTGACTCTTTAAGGCCCCTACACCCAATTTCCCACATTTGTGTGTACTATAAATATTACACAAATGAATGCCTCTAACCGTTACCAGGCAACATTCTACCCTGCATCTGAGTGAGTGCTGATTCTCGGAAAAGAACAGAACACAAACTAGCTAATATCTGTGAAACTGCTGCAGGACTTGTAGAAGAAATAGAGTCCAGGACAGTCCAGCGTTTGGCCTCATACTTCTATGAGGTGCAGAAACAGGGGGACTTAACACGCTAGGAGCTGAATCCATTACATCCTCAGTTTCTGAGACCCTAGCAGGCTCAGGCGCACTATTGTTAGGGACAGAATTGACTCAGTTCAACGACAGATGGCCGGCAGGGCAGAGAGCTTAGATCAAGAACCATACCTGCATGAGACCGTTCCTCCATCAAGACTACAACATCATCTGAGTCTTCCAGCTCCGCTTCCTCTGAGGAGTCGGACTTGTTATCCAGGGTCTTCTGCATCCTCCTGGGTGCAGGAATAGGAGGATTCACACAAAGCCTAACGTCCACTCTGTTAACTCTCTTGGTAGGTCCCCCCTCCAATGGCTCCACTGTGTAGGTGTTGTCGAGAATCTGTACTACCCAATAAACCATTGGACTCCACGCATCTTGGATCTTGATGCGGTTTAACATCCTCTTTCTTAGCTACACAAGAGCACTGACTTCAATTTTTGAACAGCAAATTCTATCTTTCTGCAAGGCAATGCGATCGGAAGCCTTCTATTCAGAATAATCCTTTGCTTTGGTATGCGCATCACTCAGTCATCTATGGAGTAACACGTCATTGTACATACCCACCCAAAAATATCTGTTCCTCAACAAGTGAAATGGTCTGTACTTATATGGTCTGCACTTATATAGCGCCTTTTTAACCATAGCAGTATTCAAATTGCTTTACACTGCATCTCATTCACCTAAAATCCTGGGCCGATTTCTCTTCCCAGTCCAGCCCTGATTAAAGGGCAAAATGTGTCAACTTATGCAAATATTTTTAAGACAGCAAGATGATTGTTTGAGTATCAAATTAATATAATGCTTATTGCTTATTCAAAATAACCACTTTAGAAAAGGTTGAATAACATCTTGTTCATTTCAATCACACTTGACATTTCATTTCATCTCAAGTATTCTGGATCAGTCAATGTGAGCCCACTTTAAACATTCTTCATAACAAATTTCCCACCACTTAAGAAAATACATTTGTTTAATGGGGGCCTTTAGCCCCTGCAACAGGGGGACTTTATACCCCATATACTAGCCCCGTTGTGCCCTACCTTTTATTACCGTATAGCCTAAATTGCTAGCTATGAAGTTAGCCTTAGCCAGACAAAATGCAACTTTATTTCAAACATATTTAAAATATAATTTTCATCACTGAATAATTTCAAACGAAATACATGATAATTTGAGATGTTGAAAAAATGACAAGTTCTGAAAAGCATGACAAGTCTCAGTCTTATGATTTATATCCACTGACTGCAGGAGTTTAATAAACTGCTAAAGTGCCCATATTTTAGAAGAAACGTCTCAGACTTTGTGCTGCTGTTTACTTGAGCTCGTCTTGAAAGATAGGATGCTATAAGCCTCATCACACAAGGCTTTTTGAAATCTTTAATCGCCGAGTTCAGCTGCAGTTATTATAGCCTGCACATAGACAAAGTGTGGCATTACAACGTGTCTGTGACAGAGAGGGGGGCACAATTGCAGCTGTTCCTCGCAAGCTGTCTCTTATTGTGCGTCTTAAGCTTAGAAGCATCGAGGAAATTGCGTTTAAGATTAATATTTTATTCTTTAACTGCACTTGGGCCATCACAAATAAACGCTTTTATAAGAGAGAAAAAAGTTATTGACGTTTACCGACTCACCTCGAGCGGAGAAGGAACGCTGCAGCAGGACTGAGAGAGAGAGAGAGAGAGAGAGAGAGAGAGAGAGAGAGAGAGAGAGAGAGAGAGAGAGAGAGAGAGAGAGAGAGAGAGAGAGAGAGAGAGAGAGAGAGAGAGAGAGAGAGAGAGAGAGCGCAGCAGCGCGAAGCAGCGCGAAACAGGACAGTGGACTCTAGTATGTGTGGCTTCACTAGTAACTACTGAAAAACAGATGTTTAATTTCAGGTGTTGACCACATTATTTATGTAGTTTTTTGGCGCGTTCCCTTAATAACTACGAATATTAAATGTGTTTGGATGATAAAACTGTTTTTTATATCTTCTCTGGATATAGATATTCGACTCTACTAGCTCTATTGTCAAGTGACTTCGGCTTTGGATGCATTTGTTCTATGCATTTCCTTTAACCATATAAATTCTGCTTGGTGACCGGTGCGCCTGACCGAGCCAGTGCAGCAGTTCGAATGTTGCGATTTCTTTTGGATACTCGATTTTAAACGGAATGTTAACTTTTATTTGAAGTCTCAAGCATGACATATTTCTCCGGGAACAGACAGAAAATCTGCAACTTCTATTCAGTTTGGTAAGTTTTTGTAAAACCTGACGATATATGAAATATATGTGATTTGCGAGTGTTGTAATAATATCTCAAAATACATTGTCATAACTGTAAATTTAGGGTCTATACAATGTGTCTCGATTATATTTCGGAACGTTAAAATCACAGACAAAATTTAATCCATTTATGTGTAAGTAGTTCAATCAAAATATTGCTGTATATTAATTCCGATAACAAAAACTATAATGCCACAGAAAGCAGATGTTTCTTGGGGGAAAGATGAACGTAAATGTATTATTAAAAGTAAATTACATCTTGTCTTGTTTGATCTGTCCTAAAGAGGGCTAATACCAGATTATGTAACAAGTTAGTAAGGTGATTTGTACAGCAAATTAATTCAGACCCCCTGAGACAAACAGCAGATGTAGGAAACATCAGCCCTTGACACTGATGTAAGGAAGAACACCATCAATAAGCAGCTTATAAAATGTCTTGAAGATTAAAAAATTAAATCTTCAAACAAGTGTTTGGTTTAAAATACCCAAACCTCATAGCACATTCACATTATCTTTTTCTCTCCTAGCACCCCACCAACACCATCAGTGCAATTTACTACAGTAGAATGAATGTAGCCCTCAATAATGTTTAATAATCAGGCTTAATTACCAGGACTGCTGATTCTGTCAGGCTTTGTTTTTAAATGGATGCCACCTTACATGGTCAACCCTTGTTAATGGACAGTGGTGGCTCAGTGGTTGAGGCTCAGGGTTACTGACCAGGAGGTTGGGGATTCAAGCCCCAGCACCACCAAGACGCCACTGTTGTGTCCTTGAGCAAGGCACTTAACTCCAGGTTGCTCCAGGGGGATTGTCCCTGTAAGAAGTGCACTGTAAGTCGCTTTGGATAAAAGCGTCTGCCAAATGCATAAATGTAAATGTAGGTCATGGTCATGAACAGAATCCTACAGTGTGTGTATGTTTGTATTTGAGTTTTACAGTCTATCAGAATGTATAAAGCATTACAGGCAGTGAGATAATTTATGAACTGCAGAGCACAACTGGGTGATGTTATTAACTGCACAGCAGAACGGCAACACACTCTATCACTTATGCATAATTGCTCTCTTCTCATCGCTTTCTCTTCTTCGCCTTTCTTTGGCACCCTACCTCTCCATTTTGTCACTTTCCCTTATCTCTCTCTCTCACACACACACTTACAGAGCACAGCTGCAGCATGGGAGATAGACAGATAGTGTGAAAGGGAAGCATATGTGCAGGCTCTTTGGATGGCCAGCATGAAGCATCAGCAGATAGCCGTGAACTCTCAGAGTAAATCCTCTATCCGAACTGCCACTGAATGACCAGCCATTCACTCAGGGTGGTTTGGTTATTACCTAACATCAATTTTCAGTTTCAATTTCAAATCATTAAAGCTTCAATCGCCAGATTATGTTTTTATACAAATACACAGACATGTATTTTTTCCGGCTATTCCTCACAGTGTACTGTAGGTGATTTCACAATCCTTGTGGGCACATTTGGTCCAGGTAAAACCTGAGACACAGAAACACACATTTGTATACATTTTATATCATGATGGAGACTTTCCATTGATCTATATTGTTTTATACTGAGCCCATACAAGTAAAGCTCAGTTGACAGTATTTTTGGCATAATGATGATTACCACATAAAAAGTTTTTGAATTGCCAAAAAACAGCCCTAATCTGAAACATGCTATCATCCTCCATAGCGCGTTAATTTCCGGTCCTCAAATCTGACTGGACGAGAAACATTCCATGAGTACTGATGTCTCGGAACATCAGCACTCTGACACTTCACTGTTTATATTACTCCATTGTTCTGAACTAAAGAGTAAGAGCAGTGCAGATGTGTAAAAACCTAGATGGGGCTCTTTACATTTATTTTTGTGCCATTGCAAATTTTATCCAGTAGCAAAAGACAATTTTTGTGTAAAAATGAGCCAGCTAGGGTAATGTGCATTCAGTCAGTGGCAGTGCTGTCAGTAAGTCAGTCAGTCAGTATTTTCATTCATCGGCACTCCTTGATTTATTGATCATCATATTTACAGGCAAATTGCCGTAATTTTAATAGACATTTCTGTTGAAGCAAAGAATTGTGGGTTGAGTACCCACCTCATGCATCCTCCGAATTCCAGTGAAAGAATGTCGCATTTGAAGGCTGCATTCAAAGTGTCCTACACACTTTTCTGAAATGAGACAGCCTCGATGACGTATACGGCAGACAAATGTGATCTCCGGAGGACATAGCCTTCCAAATGAGACACAGCCACAGAGAGTCTCTATGCATCTTGATTAATACTACACTTCTAAAGTTGGAAAATAGCTTTAAACTAACAACTTCAGCATTAAGGCTCATCACAGCTGAGAACAGACTTATTTATTACACAAACTCAAGGTGCTTACATCTTACCAGAGTTCCCACATTGAAGAGGACATACTGTTTAAAATGGAATGACACTTGCACACCGGCTACCTAGAAATAGGGAGGAATACTTGGATGGCTATTTTTTCAAAGAGAAAATAGGATGCATTTGACCAAAATGTACAGTCAGGTCCATAAATATTCAGACATCGACACAATTCTAATCTTTTTGGCTCTATACACCACCACAATGGATTTGAAATGAAACGAACAAGATGTGCTGTAACTGCAGACTTTCATCTTTAATTTGAGGGTATTTACATCAAAATCAGGTGAACGGTGTAGGAATCAGAGTTTCCGCTAGAAAAAAATGGTGCCGGTCAAAGTGACCAGCAGAGGTTTCGTTTTACGGACATTTTGATGATATGCCGGTCAAATATATCGCCTCTTAATTAGTCAAGTTGAGGAAAACTGGAGGCAGTCTATGTAACTTAAAAAATGACATAATCAGGCCGTATAGAATGCAACATATTATTATTAGCTTAACTTTCAAATAGACGAAAAAAAAAAACATGAACGTCCGATTGGCGTCAATCAACGCCAATTGTTTTTTACTGTGGTTTCACACACATTCACTTTTTGAAACATTGAGGCACGGATGTACCTAATACAAATAAATAAAACATCTCCAGTTAACTAGCAGATCATTCATTTAGTCCGTTATTAAATAAGAGATCTAGCGCTGAAATCTGTTGTTTTTGAAATCAAGCTGAGCGCTCGTGTCCGCTGCTATCATTTGCATGGACGACGCGCTGCGCGAAGTTGCGCAATCTTCACTAGGACGCTGCGTTTCAATCTATCGCCGTTGCGGAGACTCTCTATTAATTCGGTGAAATCACAAAATAAAATGCACACAAACGTGTCCCTGCTTGATATAGACTGTAACCATGCACTGATGAACATAGGCTATTCAGTTTTGATGATAGAGAAAAAAAATGCACGAATGCGCGGATTAGAAGCACTGATCTATCTATAATGAGATGTTCCTGATTCACCATCGTCTGGCCTCTGAAAAAAGCTTTTAAAGCTAGTCTGCCTGGGCCTGGCCATATTTGAAACGTCTCACTCAATCGTTCGTTGTTTAGGTCTATATTGCAGCCGTTTTAGGCGTGCGCTTTATTTGAAATGCAGCATGCGATGTTGTTTCATAACTTTCAAACGATAGAGCCTGTTCCTTTATAACATAGCAAGAGATCGGTGTATTTTTGCTTTATACATTTTAGGCTTATTCTCAAATTCAGATTGTGTTAGGGGGACGGGATTATTAGGCAATTTTAATCAGACAATTTGACCGGAGAGATTTAATTTTGTCGGACATTTAATTTTTTTACCG
This sequence comes from Xyrauchen texanus, assembly GCF_025860055.1. NCBI lineage: Eukaryota > Metazoa > Chordata > Actinopteri > Cypriniformes > Catostomidae > Xyrauchen > Xyrauchen texanus. The sequence continues at coordinate 19,373,764 of NC_068297.1, read as the reverse complement.
GCCAATGTCCGGTAATTACCGGACAATGGAAACCCTGGTAGGAATTACAACAGTTTGTATATGTGCCTCCCACTTTTTAAAGGACCAAAAGTAATGGGACAGATTAACAATCATAAATCAAACTTTCACTTTTTAATACTTGGTTGCAAATCCTTTGCAGTCAATTACAGCCTGAAGTCTGGAATGCATAGACATCACCAGACGCTGGGTTTCATCCCTGGTGATGCTCTGCCAGGCCTCTACTGCAACTGTCTTCAGTTCCTGCTTGTTCTTGGGGCATTTTCCCTTCAGTTTTGTCTTCAGCAAGTGAAATGTATGCTCAATCGGATTCAGGTCAGGTGATTGACTTGGCCATTGCATAACATTCCACTTCTTTCCCTTAAAAAACTCTTTGGTTGCTTTCGCAGTATGCTTCGGGTCATTGTCCATCTGTACTGCGAAGCGCCGTCCAATGAGTTCTGAAGCATTTGGCTGAATATGAGCAGATAATATTGCCTGAAACACTTCAGAATTCAACCTGCTGCTTTTGTCAGCAGTCACATCATCAATAAATACAAGAGAACCAGTTCCATTGGCAGCCATACATGCCCACGCCATGACACTACCACCACCATGCTTCACTGATGAGGTGGTATGCTTTGGATCATGAGCAGTTCCTTTCCTTCTCCATACTCTTTCCATCACTCTGGTACTGTTAGGAATGAGGCAGTGAGGAGAGAGGATCTAAATGCAGGCTTCTTTATTATTAACAAAATACAAAACAAACACAAAGGAAAAACCATCGATGGGGAAACAAACATAAACTAAGAACTCAGGCAGGGAAACACAGATCAGGCTTGACAACATTCAACGAACGACAAGGAGTGAACAAAAAGCAGGGCTTAAATAACCAGGGAGTGATGACTGAATTAGACACAGGTGAGAACAATGAACAAAATGGCAGTGGTGATGGCAGGTGGATTCTGGGAAGTGTAGTACATTTAACAATGACAAGTGAAACCCAGGGCAGACAACAAGGGAATCGTGACAGGTACAAGTTGATCTTTGTCTCATCTGTCCATAGGATGTTGTTCCAGAACTGTGAAGGCTTTTTTAGATGTTGGTTGGCAAACTCTAATCTGGTCTTCCTGTTTTTGAGGCTCACCAATGGTTTACATCTTGTGGTGAACCCTCTGTATTAACTCTGGTGAAGTCTTCTCTTGATTGTTGACTTTGACACACATACACCTACCTCCTGGAGAATGTTTTTGATCTGGCCAACTGTTGTGAAGTGTGTTTTCTTCACCAGGGAAAGAATTCTTCAGTCATCCACCACAGTTGTTTTCCGTGGTCTTCCGGGTCTTTTGGTGTTTCTGAGCTCACCGGTGCGTTCTTTCTTTTTAAGAATAATCCAAACAGTTGATTTGGCCACACCTAATGTTTTTGCTATCTCTCTGATGGGTTTGTTTTGATTTTTCAGCCTAATGATGGCTTGCTTCACTGATAGTGACAGCTCTTTGGATCTCATATTGAGAGTTGACAGCAACAAATTCCAAATGCAAATAGCACACTTGAAATGAACTCTGGACCTTTTATCTGCTCCTTGTAAATGGGATAGTGAGGGAATAACACACACCTGGCCATGGAACAGCTGAGCAGCCAATTGTCCCATTACTTTTGGTCCCTTAAAAAGTGGGAGGCACATATACAAATTGTTGTAATTCCTACACCGTTCACCAGATTTTGATGTAAATACCCTCAAATTAAAGCTGAAAATCTGCAGTTAAAGCACATCTTGTTCGTTTCATTTCAAATCCATTGTGGTGGTGTATAGAGCCAAAAAGATTAGAATTGGGTCGATGTCCCAATATTTATAGACCTGACTGTATATTAGGGGGCTAACACACTACAGCATCTCTGATTAGCAGTGGCAACAGACAGACACAGGTCAATTTCTCTCTCTCTCTCTCTCTCTCTCTCTCTCTCGCTCTCTGTGTCTCTGTTGCATGCTGGGAGTGGGTCGATTTGAGAGTGAAGCGGTGGAACGAGTGTGGAAAATTGTGGTGTTTTTTCTAATTCTTACTTTATTCCCCTCTTTAGTTAATAGCAATACAAAGTAAGGAAGAGTTGCGGTTATTTGGCAGCGCTGCGCGGTAATCGTCAGTAAGTCCGTATGGCGTCTGATCCTGTTACTGTACAAGGAACGCCACACCTGTCCCTTCGAAATGGGTGTAGGTGTCTGCCAGAGCCCGGCGTGAGTGTCGAAGATTTGCTTGTTGTAGTAGGAGAATCCGTTGGGTTTGATAACATAATTTCAGCTTCGCGGATGAATAAAGCAGTTGTTGTGTTTTTAAAAACAGAACAATTAATTAATCATCTTACAGAGAGTGGCATATGGGTGAAAGAAACGTTTGTGCCCGTGACTCCCTTAGCGACTCCTGCAACGAAAATCACAATTTCAAATGTTCCTCCTTTTGTTTCAAATGACAGTATCGTAAAAGAATTGTCGCGGTATGGAAAAATCGCAAGCCCGATTAAATTGATCCCATTGGGTTGTAAAAATACGGCACTCAAACACGTTCTTTCATTTAGAAGACAGTTGTTTATGTTTCTCACTTCACCCGAGCGCACTTTAGAGATTTCTTTCCGTGTCACTCACGGAGAAAACTCGTACATGGTTTATGCAAGCACGGATAATCTAAAATGTTTCGAATGTGGGAATTTAGGACACAAACGTTTCTCCTGTCCACACAAAAAAGTGGATAACGAACAACAGCCAGAGAATGATACACCGGCAGGGGATAATAATAACAACACGATCACTGCCACGGAGGTTATAACAACAATAACAACTACAACACAGAAACAAAGTACAGCGGAGCAAACTGAAAGGCCTTCAGAAGAGGTAAACGGGCAAGTTGAGGTGAGTGAAAGCGATATCAATACAGAGATAAGTGAGAAAGCTGGGTGTAGTAATACTGTTTATATGCATTCAAGTGATGTTTCTCAGAAAATGGAAGTTATTGAGAAAGTGATTGAGACAGAAGTACAGGAGGTAGAGGAAGGCTCAGGTGATGAGCTGGATACATTGTCTCAATGTACAGATGATGGTATAAGAGATGATGAACAATGGTCAGAAGGGTCTGAGATGACAAAAATAATGAAAGAAGACCTTTACACTGTGGATCAAATCAATGCATTTCTTGATGAAACAAAAGGCAAAAGCGTTGAAATAAGTGAATTTTTTCCAGATTTAGATAAATTTGTGGCATCTGTTATGTGGGCAAGGAGAGTAAGTAGTCTTGTTGAGCTCTCACAGCAGAAACGTTTCAGGTTAAAGAAACATATAACTGCAATTAGACAAGGAAAAAATAAAGGAAAAGCGAAGCTAAAGAGGAGAAAAAATATCTAATCACTATGGTTAATGCACTTTCTCTCTTCCTGACTTGGTTTATTCTTATCTTTCTTTTCTTTATGGAGGTTTTACGGGTGGGATCCCTAAATGTTAATGGGATGAGGGATAAGAAGAAGAGTGACACACTGTTACATTTTATTAATTTGAAAAAACTAGATGTAATATTTTTGCAGGAAACTCATAGTGACGTGAATAATGAGGTTGATTGGGGACTTTGGTGGAGGAATGAGTGTGTTCTGAGTCATGGGACGAACTTGAGTGCAGGAGTTGCAGTTCTTTTTTCTTCTTTTATTAAACCAAAAATTCTGTCAAAGAAAGAAATTGAGCCAGGGAGATTATTGACAGTTAGAGCTGAGGTTAATGGTCTTTTTTTTGTGTTTGTTAATATCTATGCACCTAACAAAGGACCTGATAGGATTGATATTTTTAATAAATTGCGAGATTTTTTAAAACAACAGCAGGACAGTGATTTAATAATTCTAGGGGGAGACTGGAACTGCACACTTGATTTTTCTGTTGATAGAAACGGGGAAGAACCGCATGTTCATTCATCTACTGTTTTATCTAATATAACTAAAGCTCTAAATTTTTCAGATATGTGGAGGGAAAATAATCCCTCAGTAAAACAATATACTTGGGTTAAGGTCAATGATGGGAGGATCTCTGCAGCACGTTTGGATAGAATATATGTATCAAACAACATGAGAAATAGAGTTGTACATACAGCTATTGTGCCTACACCAGTTTCCGATCACAAACTTGTTACTGTTGAATGCACTTTGGTTTCCACACGACATAAAAGTGTTTATTGGCATTTTAATGTAAAGTTGCTGCAAGAAAAACGTTTTTGTGAAAGTTTTATACATTTCTGGGACACTTGGAAAAGTGAAAAGAATAGGTTTGAGAATATTATTCTGTGGTGGGAAATTGGCAAAGTGCACATTAGAGAGTTTTGTCAACAGTACACTTCTCATTCATCCATGTGTTTGAAACGAACTCTTGAGTTGCTTGAGAAAGAAATCCTCGTTATTGAAAAGAACGTGATGGGAGATAATTCTGCTAATTTACAAGAGTGGTCTGAAAAGAAAAAAAAACTGAATTCTATTTTAAATGAGAAGGCCAAAGGTGCTCTTGTGAGGAGTAGGTTTTTATCAGTGAAAGATATGGATGGCCCAACCTCATATTTTTTTTAACTTGGAGCACAAAATTGTACAAGAAAAACAAATGTATAGATTGAAAAACAGCAATGGTCATGATATTACTGATCCTATAGAAATGCGTAGATTAGCAGTTGATTTTTATTCTCATTTGTATGCCGTTGAAAACACTGATGTGCAGAGTCAAAACGAACTGTTGCAGAATCTTCCCTGTTTATCATCGGAGCAGAAACAATCTTTAGAGTCTGGACTCACATTTGAAGAAGTGAGTGCCGCAGTAATGGGACTGTCTTCAGGTCGTACCCCTGGTATAGATGGACTTCCTGGCGAATTTTATAAACATTTTTGGACTATTATTGGAACTGACCTTCTTGAAGTACTAGAGGAAGTGTTTCATGTAGGGTTTCTTCCTAAGAGCTGTCAACGGGCAATTTTAACATTACTGCCCAAGAAAGGAGATCTCACATTATTGAAAAATTGGAGACCTGTTGCAATTCTATGTTCCGAATATAAAATAATATCTAAGTGTCTTGCCAACAGACTAAATAAGGTGTTACATGAAATTGTACATAAAGATCAGTCTTACTGTATAAAAGACAGATGCATTTCTGATAATCTGCACTTGGTACGTGATGTTATTGATTTTGCCCTGAGTAACAACATCAACATGGGATTTTTATCTTTAGATCAAGAAAAAGCGTTCGACAGAGTTGACCATAATTTTCTTTTTAATGCCCTGAAGGCCTTTGGATTTGGAGATAGTTTCATCTCAATGATTAAAGCACTTTATAACGATGCCACATGTATGATTAAGATGGCAGGTGGTCTTAGTGTTCCTGTTAAGGTGCAGAGGGGTATAAGACAAGGTTGCCCAATTTCAGGGCAGCTTTATAGTTTAGCCATTGAACCCCTCCTTTGTAAATTGAGAAAAGAGTTAATGGGTATGCAAATAAATTCTATACATTTAAATAATGATATAAAAATCTCCGCATATGCTGATGATATAACAGTTGTGATCAGAAATGATAAAGATGTTCATTTGTTAAAGAACATTTTAGAGAATTATGGTAAAGCCTCTTCTGCAAAGGTGAACTGGGACAAAAGTGACGCTTTGTGGTGTGGCTTGGATGTTAAAAGACCCCTACTTCCAAGTAATCTGCAGTGGGGAAGACTTGGTTTTAAGTATTTGGGGGTATTTTTAGGAAGGGAGAGTATATAAAACAGAATTGGGAGGGCCTGGCGGAGAAGGTGTGTGCTCGGTTGTCTCGCTGGCATTGGCTGCTACCCCAGTTATCCTACAGGGGAAGGGTGTTGGTCTGCAACAACCTTGTAGCCTCATCTCTATGGCACAAGATGTCCATTTTGGAACCACCTGAAGAGCTGGTAAAAGCTATCCAAAAATGTTTAATAAACTTTTTTTGGTCTGGTCAACATTGGGTAAAAGCACCAGTTTTGTACCTTTCTAGACAAGAAGGAGGCCAAGGATTAGTGGACATAAAAAGCAAAGTAATGGCCTTCAGAATACAGACAATTAAGAGACTCCTTTATGGGAAGAATGTAAGCTGGTCGGGGGTAGCCTGTGCCCTCTTGAAGAGAGCAGGCAGGATGGGACTAGATCGACATCTCTTTCTTATGGATAATCAAAGTTATGATTTGACTGGACTTACACCTTTTTATCATTCTTTAATGAAAGCATGGAGGATTTTCTGCATTTCAAGGAACTTTAATGACACTCAAAACTGGTGGTTGAAAGAAGAACCTTTGTTGTATAATCCTGTAATGGATTTGGAGATTTTAAAGTTACCTTCTATGAAGAATGCTCTGGAAAGTGCTGGGGTTACCAAAATTGGACATTTGATGACAACAGAAGGATGGATGTCTGCTGAGACGCTGGCTGCTAAACTTGGTTTTAGATCAGTACGCATTACACAGAGACTGTTGAAAAGTATTTTGGATTTTTTACCCCAAGGTTTTAAAAATGCTTTGGAAACATCTGATGAAGACAGAGACTCTTTGTTCCCGGAGATTACAGTTGCACCTGCTGTTGGGACATTTCAAGAACTAGAGGGGGCTTTGCTTACTTTTAGAACTCCCCAACTGGAATATTTTAGTGATACTGGGAAAAAAGCATGCGATGTGTGTAAAGGTTTCACATCTTCATTCTTTGGAAGGACTTAAGGAATCGAAATGGCAGGATTTTTTTGGATCACATATATCCCCCAAGGGTAGCTGGAGGACCTTGTACAAGCCTCCCATTGAGAAAAGGACTGGAGATCTTCAGTGGAGGACTGTGCATGGTATAATAGCTACAAACAGACACAGAGCACACCTTGATCCACAGGTAGGGGTGGGGTGTCCTTTTTGTGGAGTACCGGAAACTGTTTTTCATTTATTTGTTCAATGTGTGAGACTTCAGCCTTTGTTTTTTCAATTAGAGGTCTGGTGTCAGATTTTTGGGGAAGTGTTTTCACCTGAGTTCTTTATTTACGGGCCTAAATATAATTGGAGTAGAAAAGAGGCTCATGTTCTAATTAACTATTTGTTTGGACAAGCCAAAATGGCAATTTGGCTATCACGGAAAAAAATAATTAATGGTGAGGGGTTAACTGACGTAGTGTTAATTTTAAAGGGTTTAATAAAGGCAAGGATAAAAGTGGAATTTGCTTTTTATCATCTAGTAGAAGACCTGGAAACCTTTATAAATACATGGGGAGTAAATCAATGTATTTGTGAAATCGCCCCAGATGGTTTTTTGAAGATTAATGTTTAAAAGAAGGATCATAATGTCATAATGATCAAGAATGTATGTATGTATGTATATGTGTGTGTGTGTGTATATATATATATATATATATATATATATATATATATATATATATATATATATATATATTATTATTATTATTATTTATTTATTTTATTTTATTTTATTTTGTATTTTTTTTGTATATAAATATGTGCATATATTGTTTCTTTTTCGAAAGCATATAATCTAAAGATGTATATACATTTTTAATCTTTTGAAAATAAAGAGACGTAAAAAGTCTCTCTCTCTCTCTCTCTCTCTCTCTCTCTTTTGCACAACTGCGGCCGAATCATAGCAGTGCTGATATAGGGCCATATTGCACTCTTGCTTGTGTGATATTGCTTATATATACTCTGCACCCATCTACTGAGGTACTTCAGCTTGGGAATTAACATTACTTGCGTTTGAACATCATATTTACAGGAAAATTGGCATAATGTTTTTAGACCTTTCTGTTGGAGCAAAGAATTGTGGGTTGTGAGTGCCCACAATGCATATATGCATCTGCTCACAAGCTATGGAATGTTGCATTTGTGTAACCGTGGCAACATCTCTGGAGAATGGGGGTGGGTGTGGTAAAGTAATCTAATCACATGTCAAGTTTCATTTTATTTAGACTTTGAATAACATATTATATACAGTATTTTGCTAAATTCTATATACCTATTTATATGCATGAAAATGCAAGGAAGAGCTAATTAGGCTGTTGAACACATTGCAGAAAAGGGCTTTTAGGTTCCAGTGTGTGAATAATGCATGTAATTTTCTTGGCAATCACATGAATTTAGCTTGTGAAATTGACTTAGAACGGGCATGAAAAAGGTATTTGGATATCTGCTGATCATGTACATGAAACAGTGGTTCAACACAGAAATTTATTCCTGGATTTATTATAGAGGGGTTGAGCTTGTGTTAACCCAGAAAATTACATAAAAGCAAAAACACTGTCAGCAATTCGGAGGAACTGTATCCAACATGGGTGTATATTAGAAATCGTGTGCTTTATTTAGTGTTATTGAAGAGCAGTTAATCTCTTTGATTTTTGCCAGTTAAAGGAATCAATGGAAGTTGAATTGTGTACAGTTTTGGATGGTCGAAATGCAGATATGTGAAGATTATAATTTTACTAATGTATACATTAATTTTTCTGTTAAAACGTATAAGTTTTAACAGAAAAATTTATGTATACATTAGTAAAATTATAATCTTCACATATCTGCATTTAGACCATCCAAAACTGTACACAATTCAACTTCCATTGATTTTCATACTTTAATGTTTAAAAATTGGCCCCTTTCAAGTTGAAATACATTTTTGTGGTAAATAACATTATGCCACAAAAGCTGTCGATTGAACTTAACTTGTACTGAACCTTCCTTTATTTTGGGATTTTGTACCAAATACTGTTGGGAGAGCGGGTCACAAACTAACAAGTGGCTAGTTGTAACACATGGTTTAAAAGTTTCCACATATACTGATAAGAAAACATCTTGCATAGCCTTTTAATTCCTAGCTAGTTAGCAGATGTAGCCAGGTTTATATCACAGTTGCGCTAATGGGGCACGTAGTAACACCGTTACAATGTGCCCCAATTAGGACAAACTTTATGCAACTTTAACTCATTTAAGCATGCATTTTGCAAGCGCGTGTGTGTGTGTGTTGTGTCGTGTCATTAATCTATGCTGTGGCTTGTTGAGTATTCATTGTCAAGTTGTTGCTATATTATGATAAGGTTAATACATGGCTTTTATTGACATAATATTTTAGTTAGTCTTCTAGGCATTTTAATTGCAGATACAATTGTTAGAGGGGGATTTAAAGTTATGTTACAACATGTCCTGCCTTATGGTAACATGTAACATTAATCTTTTCATGTAGATTGTGAAAAAAGTATTCGCTGTGTTTATGAAAAAAAGACCACATATTTGTACCAGACATATGTAAAATGTATGTGAATAAAGAAAAATACTTTAAACCCCAAGTGCATTTACACAGATTTAAGAAAACTAATTGGTGTTAGTTTGTGCCCCACTCTCCTCTATGCAAATCTTCAATGTGTAACCTCACTTCCCTGGATACAAGAGTGGCACTAGTGACTGACGCTAGAGGCTGTAGATTTTACCCTCCTTGTTAGCGTGCCTGCCTCCCATGCCAGAGACGCTGGTCAAGCCCCGCTCTGAGCGGGCCGAGCAGGACCAGTTACAGTGGTGCCGTGACCCGGATGGGAGTGAGGTTTAGGGGATTGAGTGTAAAGGTAGCCAGCTGGTAGATAGATGTGCAGTGTATAAACCTCACTCCCCTGGCCTCAAGATGTGCACTAGCGACTGACGATAGAGGCTGTAGCCTTTAGTCTCCTCATTAATGCCCTCAACTCCTATGTCAGAGATGCGAGTTCGAGTCCTGTTCAGAGAGGGTCGAGGAGGATCGGTCAAAATACAAATAAAATTATTTAAATATATAATATCTTAGACATATAGAGTAGACAACAACTATCATATTTTACATCTGCCATCACATATAGAGTAGTAAGATAAAAAACAAAACTGTTCAATCTGATTTAATCCAGTTTTTCTATTTTTGTTCTTCTTAATTCATCAACAGTACACCACATCTGTCTTTAGCTGAAGTAATTCTTGAGCCCTATATATTAAACAAAAAAAAAACATATTACCATTGGTATAATCTTTATCTGGGATTTTGTAGAGGTAGTGTACTTAATAAGATAAATGCAATATTACCTCGCATACAAGTGCATTCTGTCCACTGAATCTCTTTCTCTTATCAGTATGTTAATATATTTACCTAAAAGCCAGGTTGTTCCTTGATAAAGTTTCTGGTTCTCTGTTGTTCCACATTCATTGTGATATATGGACATTTAAATAGGTCTAGATGTAGAGTTGTGTAATTCATTTTTTCTTCCTTCAACTTGTTAGATCTCATAGATTTTCTAATTGTTTAACCTTGAGTATGTGACTTCATTGTTCTGATTACATAATATCTACCAATCATTAGCAGTTACTACCTCACTGTTCTATTTCTGTCCAGTCATTAGAGCTAATTTCTTTCCATAAGACAATCTATGCTCTGCTAAGTAAATTCTGCTGTTCTGCTTAAGTTACTATATGCAGGGTTGTGGAGTAACGGAATACATGTAACAGGATTACATATTTAAAATACAAAATATTATTAACTCTATGTAAGGGTTAGGGTTATATGTACAGTATCATGCTACAGTATATGATGTATATGAGTTATGCTACATTCCATTCAACTCAGAAAGTCAGAATTTCTAACTTCCGATCAGGACTTCTAATTTGGAAACTTGTGCAGAAATCTACGACTCCAATTTTGCTGAGATGTAGGTGCATGATGTCCAACAAGGTCAGCACCAAGTGAGAGTTACTGATAAAGGTTACTTTTATAAATAGCATGCATAAATGTGTTAAAGTTCTAACATTACATGATAATAAAACTTGTTTAGCTAACAGTGGCAGAAACAGGTGTACAAAATATGATGAATTCATATAACTTTTGTTGATAATTGTGCAAATGCTTGCATTGCATAGCATGTGATTGCAATTTGGTTGCTTTGAGGTGTCTCTGTTGACAATCAAACACCTGCTAAGCTAATTGGGGAACTGAAATTGTGTGTCATTATATGAGCATCGTGCAGTGGAATACATTTATTGTTAGAGATCGGAGATATAAAATCAGAATTTCCCACATCCAACTTTAAATGGAACCTCACATTATAATGTGAGGTCATGAGTTGTTCACCATAACTGAATGTTTTTTTCCCCTTCATGGTCTTTATTCAAACAGCATAATACAGAGCTATCTAATTACACATTTTTAGCTCAGATTCTTTGTGATAAAGTGCAGAGGATGTGACAATTATGTAGTCATACATTCTATGTCAAGGCTCAACTGGTGATTGCATCTTCATTGGCCTTTAAGACTGGGTGATCTAGAACAACAGCAAATTCAATATCAAACAGATCACCCTCACCACTGAGAAAAGTCTCTGAAAAACATGTGCACTGCTGCAAGACTCTCATGTGAAGAGTCTAAGGTGACTTCTGAGGGTTTATCTCAGTCTTCCATTGTACTTGCAGTGCAGTCATTCCTTTCTCTGAATTACAAACACAGACAATCTCGACACAGTCACCTCACTCAAGGTCACACTCTCTGGCAGGAACACATACATAGAGTGGCACACATGTGTAGAGTATTAAGGAACATGTCTCAAATTAAACCCCTGTCCCATTTTACTGTTCATTCCAATAATTAAATATAAAACCCCCCTGCTCTTTCACAAATGTTTCTTAATTTCTAATTGCAACCTGATTTCTTTGAGCACTTTTGAGTTGCTGAAAATGCATGTGTGTGAATATGAGAGAGGGAGAGATTTTGGTGCTACAGAAAAAAATTATTACTTTGTTCAGTAAATCGTTTCATCACTGCCTTTCAGTGTAGAAATAACAGTGGACAATGGGATTTCAGCCAGTCTTTGAGGAATAACAGTGAGCCAAAAGATTTATATCACTGAGAGCCAGATACATGTTATACACAGAACTAGAGAAAATCACACCGTATTTTATCTCCAGATCCCAGGGTACCTACTGATGTTGATCAGATTTCCTGGAAAATTGTCTGAAATTAAATGCAAGCCCATGCCCAAGAATTCCTATTGAAAGAAATTATGACAGATGATCTAAATATCTGATTCAGCAGGTTAGAGTGCTGCCCAGGCCCTCAGCTTTCAGCAGTAATGATTGAACCATACTACTAAAATGTAATAATTTCCCAGGCCTCTCCATGTCACTGCAATCTCTGTTCTATGGACCCTGACGTGATGGAAGAACTCAACATGTTCATCATGCATGCAAAAGTGTATTTCACAACTCCACTAAAACCAAGTTTTTCATTATTTTTCAAATGCTGACCTTCAGAGAAGCCAGAGTTTTTTTTTTTTTTTTTGGAGTAAAGCTAAAAAGAAACTATCCATCTGAGATGAACAGTAAGTCTCATCTTCTTAGGAGTGGTTGTGGGGGATAGTTGAGCGCTGGCTTATGAATGGAGAGCGAGATTAGGAGATGAGAACGGTAAGGATCATCACCTGGCAATGATTGTCTCTAACAGCTGTTTGTCATTGCAGTGAGAGTTGGAGACAGATTTAAGAGCAGGCTGGATGCCAGTGAGAGAGAGAGAGAGAGAGAGAGAGAGAGAGAGAGAGCTCCCACACACACCCCAAGACTGTGTTAAGCTGTGAGCACTGAAAAGTGTGATTATTGAGTGAAGTGCTGAAAAGCCAGTTTTGTGTTATAAAATAAATACAGTTTGAGTTGGATTTGTCATCTCCCGCTTCCTCCTTGCAACCCCATTACGAACTTTGTTACACTGGTGCCGAAACCCAGAAGGATGTTTTCAAGACTGTCACAAGCGTCCAACACACACATCATCAGGCCCTCCTCGAGCCATGCCCCCAAGACGATCCAGAAGCCTTCCTGGAGCTCTTTGAGCAGACGGTGTGGGCCTGTGGATAACACTGTTGTATGGAGAAGCCCAACTTGTGGCACAACTGTTACCATCAAAGAACCTCCTGGTGTATACTGACTTGAAGAAAGCTATCCTGCAATGGGTCGACCAGACACCCGTGCAGCAGTGTCAAACATTCCACTCACTGACCATTGGCGAGCATGGCTACCCGTTTGCCTTCACACAAGCGACAATGGTGTGGGTCCAGTGCCACCACCCAGTGTCATTCCAAATGGCCAACCAGCTGGCAGAGGACCACAAGGTGGTGTATTCGGGAGCCAGTGAGCCCCGAGATCCTTCTCTCTCTCTCTCTCTCTCTCTCTCTCTCTCTCTCTCTCTCTCTCTCTCTCTCTCTATCTCTTGTCCCCTCCTTCCTCTTCTTTCCATCCGGAAACGTGGAGTGCCCCCTCCCAAACCGAGGTCTACACTACCTGACTGTTTCCCCAGCCCCTCTCTACTCTCACTTCCAGGAGGTGGAGCCAGGGCCATCTACATCAGCTCCACATCAGGATTATGTAAGAGAGGGGGAAGTCTCGCGTTCCCCAGGCCTTAGAGGTTTCCCCACTGGGGATTTCCCTCTGGAGCAGACGTGAGACAAGACTCTTAGGCATGTCTTCGACCAAGTGAGAGTAATTGATGGTCAATGACTTCAGCCAGACATTGCAATCCCATATCCGTACTTTACGATTATACAGTAAATGGCCGGTTGGATCGAGTGACACAGGACGCTCAGGCAAAAGAAGATGCAACCCAGTTGTTGATACTGAAGAGCCATCTGGAAATGTTACTCCAGATAGCTCATTATAATCTGATGGCTGGTCACTTAGGGCAGAAAAAGACACTGAACCATCTAATGGCCTGTTTCTATTGGCCAGGCATTCACGGGGATGTTCACAGATGGTGTGCAGCATGCCGTGACTGTCAGCTGGTGAATCAGCCGGACACCCCAAGAGTGCCTTTGCACCCACTTCCTTTCATCGAGGTCCCCTTCGAAAGAATTGGCATGGACCTCATCGGGAAATTAGAATGGACAGCACATGAGCATCGTTTTGTGATGGAATATGCAATGCAATATCCAGAAGCAGTGCCTCTACACAACATGTCAGCACATAGTATTGTGGAGGCACTCATCAGAATTATCTCCCAAGTGAGGATTCTGAAAGAAATCCTCTCTGATCAAGGCACTACATTCATGTCACTTACACTACGTGACCTGTACGAATTATTGGGTATTAAATCGATTCGGACGAGAGTGTACCATCCACAAATGGAAGGCTTGGTCAAACGGTTTAATAAAACTCTGAAAAACATGATTTGTAATTTTGTGCATGAAGATGTGGCTTGAACCCCTGTTATTCACAGTTCAAGAAGTCTCGTAAGCCTCCATGGGGTTCTCCCCATTTTAATTATTGTATGGGTGTAAGCCTCGCTGTGTTTTAGACGTTGTGGTACTGGAGAAGGAGTGAACTTAAAAGCCAATCGCGGCATCCTGGTCACTTGCGGAGACCACCTCTCACTGTCACAAATCAGCAAAAAGAAATCTCAGACGTGTTCTCGCCCCTTCCCAGTTGTACAAACCTCATAAAACACCATATCGAAACATCCCTTGGGGTAGTGGTACGCAATCGTCCCTATCGATTACCCAGGCACAAAAAAAAGTGGGAACAAAGTTCGGAAACAATTGAAGGCCATGCTCGATATGGGAGTAATCCCACAGTGACTGGGCAAGCCCGTTGGCGCTGGTTCCAAATGCGACAGCTCAGTCTGTTTCTGTGTGGATTATAGAAATGTCAATGTGGTGTCTAAATTTGATGCATATGCAATGCCTTGTATTGAAGAACTGCTCGATTGGTTGGGTGTGGCTTGCTTTTATTTGACACTGGATTTAAAGAAGGGTTATTGGCAGATCCCCTTAACACCAATGTCCTGTGAGAAAACGGCCTTCTCCACTATTGGCTTACACCAATTCGTGACCCTTCCATTCGTTTTGTTTTGTTCCCCAGCACCTTATGGACCAAGATCTAAGATCACACTCTGCGTACGCCGCTGCCTGAATTAAATCTGGATTAAATCATTATATACATTAAAGATTGGCAGCAGCATATGCAGCATCTGAGGGTGGTTCTGAGGCCGCTGTGACGGTTAGACAACTATGGTCGCAAGTTCCAGCGTTACCAATATTTGGTGTTTCCCTAAACCGTAGTTCTCCACCTGTAGTTAGATGCATAGTTGCTTATTATTTTGCCGTGTGGGCATAATGACTTCACTGAGGCTTCTATATCTTTAATACCATTTATATCTTTCACTATGTAATACATTTCATAATAGCATTTAAGAGAAGTGTTTATTTTTGTGTTTATAAAAAGTGTAGTTTTGAAACGTAATGGAAACGAGAATGCAGCCTTCCATATGCAGTTAAAAACTGTAAAGAAAAAGCTTTTTCATACACTGTATCTGTTGAAGAACATGGCTTGCGTCCATAATGTTAATGCATAAGTTGCATTCTTGGCTGCATTCCAAATGCGATAAATCAGCCTCCGAAGGGCACTTCGAAGGGATTATAATGGGAATGTTGTAAGATTGCTTCAAACTGAATTTTCAATAAAATTGCTTAAAAATATGTTTAAAATTACTTCTTTTTTTTTAACATCTTTCAGCCCTCCAATGTTCTCACAGTGAATGGTAAAGACTTAGGGAATAGGGGATAGGAATAATCAGTTTTGAATGGAATGCACCCATTGAAGAGAGCACATGTGAACTACAAAGTCTGATGTAGAGGGAAATGGCATTTTTGAAGCGCAATGCATCTGTCTCATTACATAGTGCACACTGCTTTAGTGTCTTCAGCAGTTTTCTGGTGTATGTATAAATTAGAGTTGGGGTACTCGATTTTGGACTTGGACTTGAGTCTGTGTCACAAGTCCAATTTTAATGGCCTTTGACTTCCCACGGACTCAGATGCATTTTTACTCTGACTTGACTTGGAATCGAGCCTTTGAGACTCTGGAATTGTTTCAGAGTCCAGCTGAGTCCATGACAATTGTGATAAAAAAAATTATTAAAAAAATTCAGAAATGAATGTACACAGCATGCAGCTGTATTATCCCCTGAAGTCGTGGACGTAGCCAGAGTTGTTTCACTATGTTTAAGCAAACACACGCACATACACATACACACGTGCACAGGTACACTCATCAGTCAACCAATACGCTTGAATGTTACTACAGAGACTACCGATGTGGCTGACATGACAAAAACATAAAGACGGGTATGTATCCAGTGTAATAGAAACTAAACAAGATAGATTTACACAACACGGGACCTGACAACTGGTAAAATTGCATGTGGTGTTTGTGCAGCCAAGGAGCCATCATGGTTAAAAACTTAAATCAAGAACATCAATGAGTTAAGTCACCCACATCATGTCTCTCACAGTTAAAAACAGCATATCGAAAAAAATACATAAACATTTTATTAATATTGGATATTAAGTCTATTTAGGCGTAATATACCTACACACGTATAGGCTTCAGTAGACTCTTGTGGTCCATGCAGTGTTGTCAGCTTAAACTGGTCCATAATAGCTTGAGGTTGTTATTTTTTGCTTGAGGACAAAACGTTAGCATACAGCAACTGTAAACAGATAAACAGAACCTATTTATGATTGATTGGCTATTTTCAAAGCACTGACGAGCTGCTTAAAATGCATTCTTTTACCATTCACAACATTCAACCATGCACAATAAAATATAAGGATATTTTGGGCTGTGAAATGCTTTGTTTATAATTTAATTATAGACTATAAAATAATGTGTGAAGCTAAACTTCATGTTACGAGATTAATTTATTTGTTTATGATGTTTTTATTTTAAATTTTTTTTTATTTCTTTTTATTGTAAACCACCAGGTAACTTAAGCACGTCTTTTTTTATCCTACATGAAAAGGACAATTATGTAAAATTTTGATTCAAAATTCTTCTTTTTCATGATTTGCGGTTCAATTAAATTTTCTTTGGTATTTAAAGATTTCAAACTGATTGCAATGGAGCTGCCACTCAAGCAAAAATCAATTATTATATTTTTTTTTGAATCTTCTGTGGCACCTTCAGAACTGTCCTGCATTGTGCAGTTTCCAGCAAATTAACTAGATAATCACATCCATGATGACATGGTCCTAATATTATCAATGGGCTTTTCCAGTGTTTTTGGATGTGGCATTTGCAATCAAATCATGAGACATAACTTCTCAGGGAGTACTAATTACTACTTGTCAACTAATTTGTATGTACTGTATTTTCTCAAATCAGTCAGCAGATAGAGTATTATTTCTTTAGATCGCTAAAGAAGAAGTTATTACTCCACCCCTGCTTAGCATATAGGACACAGATTATCTCTTCCCTTTATGTCCTTGTGGTTCACTGTTTTGTGCACAGAGTTTCTGCATCATGACAAAACCTCCCACTACTTCCTAGTCGAAATCACATTACAATCCATCATGATCACACAGGAAGGTGACAGGTTGCTACCGAATGTTCCGGTATCCTGACATCAACCCCATTCTGCTGAGTTACAGATTAGTGCCATCTCCCAGTAGACCTTTTCTAATTCATCAGTTCAAATGTGTTCACCTTTTCCTATGGCACAGCCTCAGAGACACAGGTTCAAGTCCTGTGTAAACCAGAAAGTAATCGCATTCACCAAGGATAAGCACAGTTCAGAGGTTGCATTTCCCCTTTAAGATTATATGTTTACTTCTTTGATGGTTAGGGTTAGGTTGTCTGGTTAATAATTATGCATTCCTGATTACTGTATTACATTATTTAAAAAACATAAAAAATGTCACTTTCATCGCCACTCTGTAGACATTTCACCTGGAAACTGGAGTTCACATGTGCCTAAGTGTTCAACAGCACTTCCAGCTTCAGCCACTGGGGCAGTGGTTGGAATTTCAATAATCACAGACCAATTTGAGCTTAAGAACTTTCGACCTACTGTTGAGAAATGGCCTTCTTCACACAGTCAAAAGAAAATTTGTGCATATCTGTTGCATTTTTTTTCACGGTTGAGGGGCGTCCAATATGTTCCAATCACGTTTTAAACATGAGCGTTCTGAAGTAGATTTATAAGTTAATTATTAGTAGTAAATCAATCATTAATGCCAACCTTATATGAATATGCCACCTGAGATTTTGCTTGTGTTCGACCATTCGAACTTTGAATGTTTAAGAAGACCAAGCACTAGCAAATAACATTGTGTGAATGTAAGTTATATTATATTATTTATGTAATATTGTGCACAGGAACAATATTATATTTTCCCTTTCATAGCTGTTTGCCTTTAAAGTTTCCCGAACTTTTCTCTGTTCTAAAAACAATAACTTCTGTCCAAGCTTCCTAATTTTATGATGTACTGATGTACAAACAAAAACAACAACTTAAAAGCATGGTAAAATACATGATAATGTCTGAAATATACATTTATTATATACATTATTATATAATGGAATGTGTTCATGTGAAGGCACATATAATATATACAATGCCATTACAAAATTACCTTTAAAAACCCAAGACTTAAATTGATTTTATTTCTATCAATTTTTCTCTCAGCCTTTCTTGTACATCTTTCATAGATTTAATATGACAATAAAATAAACTAATACATATTGTCAGTAGTGGTTAAGCATATAGATTCTATTAGGCTTTATAAGGCATGATTTGTGATTTATGTTACTGCTGAACAGATTTGACCTGCAATAATTTAATTAATATTTCCATTAATTTCAGATGACAAAGGCTCTGAAGAAGGTACCAGTGTGAGAGAAATGTACAAAGTATTGCCATTGAAAGTGATAATTACTAAAGTTCAGCACTATATTTTACATTGAGTGGAAAGTTTTCATTCATATTATACATTTTAAAAACTATCAGCCGATTGATCGGCTATCGGCCTGTTTTCCCATCATAGTCATCATATCGGCAAAACCCACTATTGATCAACCTCTATTATTTTCCTCCTAACTCCATATACAGCACTCTGAAAGCAACATTTTCCTCTTTTTGATGCACGCATTGATTCTCAAGGTGATAATATACAGCGGCTATTTCCAAGGTAAGTGAGGCTCATTGTCCTCGCAGGAGATCATAATGTTTAACAGTGTGCTGTTTTGCGACAAATTGCTGACATTTTTAAAATGGCATATCGGATGAAACTCTAGATGTTACTCATTTGATACAAACAGGTTTCAATGTAAAAATGTAATGAGGCTTCTTACCAGATGTAGGTTTGTTGCCATTTCTCCCAAAGATAAACTCTACTGAGATCGGTGCCATGTTGTTTTGTCGCATGACAAATGACACATGACATAAGACCAGTGTTGGGTAAGTTACTCTAAAAAAATGAATGACTAATTACATCTTCTACAGTGTAATTAGATTACTGTAATAATTACTCTGTCTGAAAAGTAATTGCATTACTTATTACCATTACATTCTAAAACCCATATTAACCTCGACCAGATGAAAAATACAAGGATAGACATGAAACTGTTATATTAATTCTTTCAAATAAATTATATAAAATTAAATAAATGATTAATGAACTGGCCAAGGAATTTAAGGTGGCAGCATTCAATTAGAAAACATATATTTTAACATAAGATGTTACATTTTTATTTTAAATTCACTATTGTTTTATATAGAATTGTTCTATAGGCTACACAGTATTTAACACCATTACATCAGAAGGAACTGTAACTAAATTACTGAAAAATTAAGCGTAATCTCTTTATTTTTTAAATAAAAAAGACATTTAAATACAGTAATTAATTACTAAGTAATGCATTACACCCAACACTGCATATGACATATGACGTGCATTGAAAGTTTAAATCTTTAATGAAAGACCAGATTGTCCTGAACTGAGATCAGTGGGTTTAAAATGAAATAAAATTATGCGTAGCATTTGGCGAAGACCAAACACAATGCACGAGCATTAGGACTCAGGGTCGCACAAGGTTAAGCCCTTCTGTGTTCTTCAGCTCTACTCCAAAGCGCTGCCTTAATACTATTCTGCATTATGGCTTAAATAGCTACATTTATTCACTACACAGCAGTTAAGCAGGAGTTCTGCAACATAGTTTAGTCAGAGGTTTACATAATCTTGGTGGTTTAAGAAGGCAAGAGATGAAAAAACACATGATCATTAAGAATGAGCTTCTTAACCACATTTTAAGACATTGCAGCACTTGAATCTGCATCTTTTGACTTGCATAATTGTGGATCTTCAGGTTATTCTTTGTTTCTGCTTTTTTGGATTCAGCTGGAATTATAGAGAAGCTGATTGAATGGCCGATTAGAGTCGACAATCATCTTCTGTTTAGCTCAGGAAGGTTCCAAATCTGAATGTGATTGAGGACATTCCCATGAACAGATCAAAGCAGAGTACATGCTCGACACATTCATCTTGGCAATAAAAGAAAATGTATTTTATTACATACCCCTTTCTGTTTAATACAATACTTGGAATCTAGACTAATGAATGTACAGAGTACAATCATTCCGTTTGTGCAATCTGTCTTGTCATTCCTTGAGATAATTCGCAAGTTGCCTGCAGTCTGTGTCACTTGGATTGAAGCCCAGATTTCAATCTCTAGACACACTTCACCTGGTCATCAATATTTATTTCTGAAAAGAAAACTGCCACACTGCCTAAATAAAAAACCTTCATGCTTATCATTTGGCTTTAATGGTTGGGTTCATAAAGGCCTGATGAATCGCAGCTACAGGACATTCACACTTAGAACGAAAAGGTCTAAAGGACAAGAAAACATATTTACAGAGTTGAGATTTTATTGACTGAAGAGACCACAGTGCTGTGATACAGTTGCAGTGGTACAGCAAGTGTTTGTTTTATGTTTTTCACTTACCTTGATAGTATACCATCACAATTTAATGCGCAAGAGTTATACATCAGTCTATTTACCTTTAATTTAACAGATGTTTTTCATCCCAAAGTGACCAACAGTGCAGAAATTTCAGGGACAGTTCTCTGGTGCAGCATTGATGGGCATTCTCTCAGTACACGTTACCATCACCTGGAATCAAACCTGCATTGTCAGCCCATAGCCTAATATACACCACGTTGAGAGAAATCACGCAGAGATCAAATAAATTATAAAAATTATGTATTTTTCTTGGCTCTTTTTTATGCTCTATTTAAATAAAATTTTGTAACTGTATGATGAAAATCCCTTTGATAAAACAGAACTATGGAATATTAGCATGACACATTTCGTTACCAACAGAGCAATTCAAGCTTGAAGTAACACCTTCATATTTTTACGAATCGCTGTCAGTAGGGGTATGTCAGGTAACAAACCACACTTACTGGAACACAACTCTGAATGCAGGGGTCTTGAGACGTTTGTGTGCAATATTTTGAAACCTGAGAATGATGCTCAAAGTGATTGCCTGATGCATGTGACCAACAAATATACTGCAGATGCAACGTAAGAACTGTGACAGAAGACGTGACTACATTGGACAGATTGACAAACTCAATAGCAAAAATTATTTCTGTAGACTTGTAATGACATTGATGCTGTCCATGTGCAGAGGTTTATTAACAAATTAAGAAGAGTCAGACAAATCCATATATCTGTAAACAGAATACAGGTGTAGGGTATTACATATATAATTTAGAGATGTGGACTCAGTCGTTAAAATGGGTATTTTGCATGCATTTTACCACCATTGTATGTAGGGTAATTTGCACCCATGCTAAATTTCGGAGGGAATTTAGGTTCTTGAAATATGTGAGCTATGAATTTATTACCTAATAAACTGTCCTTATTAGGTAATTAAATATATAACGGAATTAGTCGCGTACAACAACCATTATAAATTAGATAAATAACAAATAACTAGATTATTTGGCTTAACAGATTCTCCACCATTGAAATCGTAATACAACGTCTAGTTGTATCAACTCACAATTTCTACTGTAAGGAATTAGCTTTAATAAGTGAATTATGATATTATTCTCATGGTTTATTGAAAATAATATCACATGTATTTAGGTACAGCTTTGAAGTGAAATCTTTCAGAAACAGGGATGAGATTATTTATCAAAACATACCACAGTCAAATCGTCTTTGAATACAGACAAACTTTATTGCTATTCTAAACATAAATCTAATCTAACACATATATGCATGAGACAGGTTGGTGAGTAGTTAAGGAATGTGAAATAACTGATCAGTACAGTGAAGATGAAATCTATGGAGTCTATCGACAATACCTTAAGAATCATTTCATCCTTTGAGTCTACATCGATTTGCTATCGGATTACCCAAATTATTTGATTAATACACCAGCACTTTGAGCACAATATTGGAGATGTACTTGCTTGTATTTGTGGTGTTTCCTTGCGTTCTTTGAAAGGTTCAGAAAGATTCTTGGCGCTTGGTCGAAAGTTCATTCCGTCGATGTTTTGAACTATGTAAGATTGGATAATTATTTTCTGTATGAATGGTGAGGTTGGCTTTGAAGTGGAATCCGGAGGATCCGCGACTCCAGTTGGGTTTGTGAACAGCAGAGAGTGAGAGATTTTCTAGGAACTTTGAGTCCCGAGCTTCCTTGAGCCTCAAATGGCATGAGTTTGGTTTCCGGTGAAATGCAGTGCAGTGGTCGGAAGAGCAAACATGGAGGAAGAGTTTTCAGAGAGCAGAGTCAAGAGGAAGAGAGAGAGTTCTTCCTGTTTGGAACTATTTGAACTGAGATTGTCCTGCGCCAATCAAAAGTAACTTTTCAGAGTCACATGGTCAACTGGGCTGTCTTTTCGGACAGTTGAGTTATGGTCCTTTGTTTCAGACTCTTAAAAATGTCCCGCTCAGAAATAGTGCATATTTAATCATGAGCTTTATATCTTGAGAATGGTACAAGATACATACACAAACAAATGTTTACATACAAACTTACTAATTTAAATTACTAATTTACATGTTATACATATAGGTAATAAAACATAAAAATCTCTGGTTACAAAATCATATTGGTTTTACACATCATTGCATTTTATCAAGTTAAACCTTATAGTTACCATTCTTAGTAGAATGAGATAACTCATATAGAATTAAAGGTTATATTTATCAATTATAGGTGATTGCACATCACTACAAATATTTTAAAGTTCCATCAGTCTATAATCATTAATTTGTCAGGTACAAACGTTACCACAGTTAAAATTGATTTTCAGCATTATCTAGCAAGGCTAGATTACGATGAAATATCTTAGAGTTGTGCAAATCTGACGGTCCTTGTAACCTTACAAAAGAGAAGTCTGCTTTAACTCTGTGTGGAAGCTCAGGTTGCAGAGGGGCCTTTTTGACCAATCAGGATGCCTGGGCCATTTGATTTATGACAGTGAAGAATTCCAGGACTGCAAAAGGTTGAAAAATCTAGATTCAAGTCATATCATTTCAATTCTTCTGCGTGTATAATCCAACACAGGTCACAAGACAGAGAAGCAGTCCAATCAGGACAACAATCCAAATCGCAAACACTGAACACAAGAATCAAGGGAACAATCCAAAATCCATAACCAGATGTACATATATAGAGTAAACTGATATAGGAATGCTCAGAATTGATGTTCAGGCCAACAATGCTTCACACAGAGTGTAAAACAAGCCAAGAAATATTTATAAGTACATACAGTTAAAGTCAGAAGTTTACATACACCTTAGCCAAACACATTTAAACTCAATTCCTGACATTTACTTGTAGAAAACATTCACTGTCTTAGGTCAGTTAGGATCACTACTTTATTTTAAGAATGTAAAATGCCAGAATAATAGTAGAAAGAATGATATATTTCAGCTTATATTTCTTTCATCACATTCCCAGTGGGTCAGAAGTTTATATACACTTTGTTAGTATTTGGTATTATTGCCTTTAAATTGTTTAACTTGGGTGAAACATTTTGTGTAGCCTTCCACAAGCTTCTTAAAATACATCCACAGGTACACCTCCAATTAGCCTGTCAGAAGCTAATTGGCTAAAGGCTTGACATAATTTTCTGGAATTTTCCAAGCTGCTTAAAGGCAAATTAACTTGGTATATGTAAACTTCTGACCCAGTGGAATTGTGATATAGTAAATTAAAAGTGAAACAATCTGTCTGTAAACAATTGTTGGAAAAATGTCTTGTGTCATGCACAAATAGATGTCCTAAATGACTTGCCAAAACTTGTTTGCTAATATGAAATCTGTGGAGCGGTTAAAAAAATCTGTGGAGTTTTAATGACTTTTTGACGTTGCTCTTATTGAAAGAAATGATTACTTTTATTCACCAAAGTGGCATTCAACTGATGACAATGTATAGTCAAGACATTAATACTGTGAAATATTACTATTACAATTTGAAAAAAAAATTATGTTCAGAACTTCTTAAACTACTTCAAAGAGTTTATCAAAAAGTCCTCCATTTGCAGCAATGACAGCTTTGCAGATCCTTGGCATTCTTGCAATCAGTTTTTACAAATACACAGGTGAAATTTCACCCCACACTTCCTGTAGTGCATGCCATAGACGTGACTGTCTTGTCTGGCATCTCTCACACACCTTACAATCTAGCTGATTCCACAAAAGCTCAATGGGGTTAAGATCCATAACACTCTTTTCCAATTATATGTCGTCCAATGTCTGTGTTTCTTTGCCCACTTAAAGCTTTTCTTTTTGATTTTCTGTTTAAAAAGTGACTTTTTCTTTGCAGTTCTTCTCTTTACTGTTGTACATGAAACTGGTGTAGAGCATGTAGAATTCAATGAAGCTGTCAGCTGAGGACATGTGAGGGATCTATTTCTCAAACTAGAGAATCTGATGTACTTATCCTCTTGTTTTGTTGTACATCTGGCCTTTCACATCTCTTTCTGTCCTTGTTAGAGCCAGTTATCCTTTGTCTGAAGACTGTGGTGTACACCTTTGTATGGAAAAACATTTTTTTGGGTCAATTTCAAGCATTGTATAGATTTCTTTCCTCAAACAATGATTGACTGATGAGTTTCTAGAGAAAGCAGTTTCTTTTTTTGCCAGTTTTGGCCTAATATTAACCTTAAGACATGTCAGTCTATTGCATACTGTGGCAACTCAAAAACACATAGACAATGTTAAGCTTCATTTAACAAACCAAATAGCTTTCAGTAGTGCTTGATATAATGGCAAGTGATTTTCTAGTTCAAAATTAGCAGTTTGATAACTCAAGTATAAGGTGTTGGAGAGATGGCTGTTGGAAATGGGGCCTGTCTAGATTTGATCACAAATGAATTTTTTTAAATAGTGATGATTTACATCATGTTAATTTGTGATCAGTTGAATGACACTTTGGTGAATTAAAGTACCAATTTCCTTCCAAAACAGAAAAATCTGTACATTATTCCAAACTTTTGGCCACCAGTGTAGTAATGAAACACAGGTGAATACAATGAGTCCATGATTTTCAAACATCAGGAGATGAGGCCCTCCTGTAGTGAGGAGAGGACATAGCAGTCTGAAATGTTACAAGACTATTGTCAAGTTTTCCTCAATGATATGGAAATAAAACAAACAATACATTGATTAATCAATGCTTTACTTGTCTAACACAATGATGTCATTAAATGATCTGAATTACTATATTTACAATTCCCCTTCTGTCACTCACTCAATGTTGTGTCAATTGTAGTGACACAAAGGGTCTGAGAGTGCCTCACATACATCTGAACTTGAGAAAAGGCCAATGTCAAGTTGGCAGACAGAATTTGCATGCCCCGCCCCCGGACATACGGGTATAAAGGGGTTCGGGGGGGTGAATGTCAGACAGTTATGTGATCTGCGAGCTGTGTGTCATGACTGCTTCACCCACCTCTGTAAGAGAGCTTTCTGTTGGATCTGATGGCGCATTCCAGTGGCTTTTTCCTCTCTGCATGCTGTGCAGACTCTGCCCCTGGGCGCTTTGACAGCAGTTCTATACTAAAAGAGTTTGGTTTCTCTAAAAGAGTTTATTCTCCTCTAAAAGGGTTTTTTTCTGGTATAAGAGCAACAAACACGAGCGAGCGTTGAACGTCCTTTTCGGGACGCGTCTTTTTAAAGATGCCCTTCCGCCACTGTGTAGTTCCTGGATGTGGCCGGTATCTCTCCATATCCGATGGTCATAGACGCTGCCTCGTGTGCCTGGGTAGCGATCACACTGAGGCAGTGTTTGTGGATGGTTCATGTTCTTACTGCGAGGACATGACCATGGCAACGTTGCGGTCGCGGCTTTCGTTTCTCAAAACGAACGCCACTCCAGCTGCCCCCCCACATCCTTCCCACGGGATTGAGGATGACCCAGCTGGCAATGGAGGCGATTGGGGATGGCAGTGGGCTCAGTTTCGCCTAGCAGTTTTCGGCGGTGAGGAAGCAGATGGAGGCCATCTCTCACATCATGCCGCAGTGCAGGCCACCCCCCGTCTGCTCACCCTGGACATCCCCCTGCAAAGAAACCACCGGCAGCTCCACTTCAACCTGGCCCCAGCTCTTAGCCCCAGCGTCGAGCGCCCCACAGGCGGGGTACACCCCCATCTCCAGGACCTCTTCTAGGGCCCATAAGATCCCTAAACACTCCTGAGATGGCACACCCAGGAAGCCAGACATTTGCTCCCGAGCTGGTAGCAAGACCACTCCGTCCCCGGTTGAGGGTCAGGAGGAGTATCCTCAGTTCTCCCTTTTCATTCGCCCCCTTTGGGCTGCGGTATGCAAAATCAACAATAAAAGAGCAATTCCCTTACTTCCTGGCAAAACCTTGCAAAACCTTGCAGTCCCGGCTCCCCGGACGCGGCCATCTCACCTACGGACCCACAACTTCCCAGCACAGGCCAGCGGTGACAAGTCTCGAGGACATCCCTACAGGACATCCTCCTCTGTCTACAACCCGTCCCCTGCCCCAAGTAAGTGCTTTGAGTTTTTTCTCAGCACCCAAGCCTCCCAATGCAACTATTACCTGCTCCCCCCCACCGCAAAGCCCCACCCAGTATGTCCAAAACAATCATCCCGTTAGTGCCAAAAAATGTGGTGGGTTGTGGCCAATATTGGACCTGCGAGTTCTCAACCAGACTTTACACAGACTCCCGATCAAAATGCTCACGCAGAGGCGAATTCTAACCTGCATTTGTCATCAAGATTGGTTCGCGTCAGTAGACCTGAAGGATGCATACTTCCACGTCTCCATTCTGCCTCGACACCGACCCTTACGGCTTGCGTTCGACGGCCAGGGGAATCAGTACAAGGTCCTCCCCTTTGGTCTGTCCCTGTCCCCTCGAGTCTTCACCAAGGTAGTAGAGGCAGCCCTTGCCCTGCTATGGGAAGTGGGCATATACTCAATTCTCAAAATACTCGACGACTGGCTCGTCCTAGCACACTCTCGAAAGTTACTATGCGCCCACAGGTACCAGGTGCTCGCGCACCTCAGCCGTTTAGGGCTTCAGGTCAACTGGGAAAAAAGCAAGCTCTCTCCGATTCAGTGCATCTCTATTCTCGGTTTGTAGTTCGACTCGGTTTCAGCACGCCTCACAACCAAGCGCGCGCCGTCAGTGTTCATGTGCCTGGCTTGCTTCAAGAGGCTCCTGGGTTATTTGGCATCCTCGGCTGATTTGATTGATGCATATGAGACCACTACAGCACTGGCTTCAGACTCGAGTCCCGAAATGGGCATGGCGCCGCGGCACATACCGTGAGTTTATCACCCCTTCCTGCCATCAGACTTTCAATCCTTGGACAGACCTCCGTTTTTTGCGAGCAGGAGTCCCCCTACAGCAGGTGTCAAGATGTGGTGTGGTCACCACAGATGCCTCTCAAGTCGGTGAGGGGATATGAGTTTTTGGTACTGTCCTCGGGTCTGGGTCAAGATCAGGCCAGCACTATGCAATTGTTTAGAGCTGGTCTGAATGAGCCCATCAGGTCTTGTGTCCCAGAGATGGGTGAAGGAGGAAGTCTTGCCACTATGATCAAGTTTGCCTTGAAATGGGATGAGTTTATCTCAGCCTGTGCCTCGGAGGACTTCCTTCCTTCATCCCAGCTACACGCGGTTGACAGCCAGGAGGCGGAGACCGTTACTTCTGCATTGAATCTCTGGAGGAGGAGGAGGAGGAGGAAGCAGAGTAAGGTGGCCATTCCCCAGTTGCTGCCAGCATTCCCGGCCACGGAGGCCGTTCCCCAGTCGATGCCAGTGCTCCCGACCACTGAGGCTGTCGACAAGTCCGTCCTGTTCCCTGTCACCGTCGACGAGCCCTTCTAGATCCCTGAGTTCATAGAGCTTGTCCAATTCCCTGAGGCTGTCGACGAGCTTGTCCAGTTCCCTGAGTCTATCGATGAGCCTGCCCATTTCCCTGTGACTGTTGACAAGTCTGTCCAGTTCATTGTGTTCATCAAGTCTGTTAAATTCCCTGAGGCTATCGATGATCCTCTCCAGTCCCCTGTCACCGTCCACAATCCTTTCCAGTCCCCTGTGACCATTGATGATAATTTCCAGTCACCAGCATCACTATCCAGTCTACCCAGGATCCTGGGGCCTCATTCCTACTTTTGGGTCCTCAATCCTGATGCATTCAGTGATGGTCATTGCTTGAGCACTAATCTGTCTTGAAGAATTTTGCTTGCTAGAATCCACATCCTTCAGAGAAGACAATGCAACTGAAACTGAAAATCTATTTTACTGACTCCATAAATAAAATGCAGAGCTCACTCATACCAAGTTTTTTGTTTTCTTTTTTTAAAGACGTTTTTTTATGTGTGTGTGTGTGCAAATGTAACTCTTATCGGACCTGACAGGAGAGGAGAAAGGTTAGTCAAAGTTCTTAGTTGAGATCTGGATTGATTTGTATTGCATTTTATAACCTACTTGTTTCAGCTAGACATTTACTTTTCAAATGTACAATTATGTCCCGAGCAGAGGCTTACAATGAAAATGGATAACTTAAACGACCCGATTATAACTTATTGTAAGAAGCAAAGAAATATAGCAGATATATCTTTTGATGAGTCTTGGACATGCAGTCAGCTGCAAAGTAAACTTGGGTTGCCATTTACCATTGTGCCTCATTCATACCACACACTTCCTTTTTGCATTTTAAAAACATCTGTCCTGTGTATAGCAGTCCAGCTTGTTCCAAATGCCCTTCAGTCAGTATGCTCAACAACATAATTTTTAATTGAAAGAGGTGTATATATACATTCTGAGATGCTATTCTTCTCACCACAATTGTACAGAGCGGTTATCTGAGTTACCGTAGACTTTGTCAGTTCGATACAGTCTGGCCATTCTCTGTTGACCTCTCTCATCAACAAACTGCCTCTCATTGGATGTTTTTTGTTTTTGGCACCATTCAGAGTAAATTGTCATATATATATATATATATATATATATATATATATATATATATATATATATATATATATATATATATATACAGTGGGTATGGAAAGTATTCAGACCCGCTTAAATTTTTCACTCTTTGTTATATTGCAGCCATTTGCTAAAATCATTTAAGTTCATTTTTTTTTCCTCATTATTGTACACACAGCACCCCAAATTGACAGAAAAACACAGAATTGTTGACATTTTTTAAAAAAGAAAAACTACTTTCCGTACCCACTTTATATATATATATAAACACTACTGTGCAAAATTCATAGGCACATAAGATCTTTAACAAAAATATTTGTCTTGAGATGATTTTGTACATCTTAAGCTGTAGTGTGTCAATAGGTAATATACATTTTAGACTCCCAAATATACATAATAGAATAGAGACCCCCATTGAACAGCAAGTAAGTCTGGGATTACATGAAGAGACAGAAACAATTGAGACTTCTCCAAGAAGCTTGGAACATCCTATCTGCCAACAGGAAAAACTGTGTCCAGGTTTCCCTTGGAGTATTGGTGCTATTTTGAAGGCAAAGTTGGTCACACCAAATATTTATTAAGCTTTTTTATGTTTACTGGAATTTGAATGATATTAATTGAAAAATGAAAACTAATTATGGCAATAATTTTTAAGAAATCCTCACTATGCAACATTTAGTGTCAATGTCAGTTTAATGTGGTGAGATGGGATGAGAAGAAGGGCAAAGGCAGCATTATATATAATGCAGCCTTTGCCCTCCTTCTCACCCCATCTCACCTCATTAAACTGACATTGACAGTGCCTTTACCCTCAGGCCATAGTCGCGCCCACAACAACTTAATCTTCAAAAAGGACAAAGTCTGTATTTGAAATTTAGGAACTGTCAGTCTAAATTAACTCAATAAAAGTACAAACCAATTACTGTTAGATCACAAGATCTGCCTGAACACAGAGATTACAGAGACACAAGAGTCGAAGGGCGGAAATTTGAAAGCATTAGTAATTGAATTGTACTTTCCAGAGACACATCAAAAGCTTCTGTTCCATCAAAACCTCCTACAATTACAAGTAGTTCTGCCCATAAAAGGTGTTTTGTAAAAGAAGTGTAAGGTTGTGATACTTACCTGATGAGTCATCCAGAGTGGTAGAAAAGGTAAAATTTTTTTATTTTTCTTTATTTATTTTTTTACTCTGGACCAATGTTCCTCCTACACAATGGACCTGCATCTACGAAGATAGAGGACTGAGTCATTTATGAAGTATGTGCATTAGCTTTGCGTCCACTGATAGATGTCACACAGGAATGCACGATGTGGAGATTTAAAAAAAAACGTGGGTTTACTCACTTATAAAAGCAGATTTTGAACAAATACACATTTGGTGCATTTTGTTCTGGCTTTCAATTCAAATTTGAGGCACACCTAATATGAATGATGCACCAAATACTGGCTTTTTGATTATTTTTTCTTTTGTTTTTATTGTAAAAAAAACAGCCTTATTCTCAGATGTTTTGCCCTTTAAAATAGCATAGAGGACACAGCTCATGCTTTTGTCACATTTTGATAAACTTCTCAGGACATCAGTATAAGGCTTGGCTCTATTTCAAGGGAACTTTTGTGGAGTTATTTTGTCTTGCTGTCTGCAGCTGTATTTGTAAATGGTAGGAAAAGGGCTTTCCCTCCTAAACCTTCAAAACAAAAAGTTGTTTTTAGTCACATTGACTAAATGGTTCACAAGTCCATAAATTTGTCACAGCAAAAAATAAGTAATTGGAAGACTTCGATTTAGGCTAGCGGAATACTGATGGGCTATTAAGAAAGAAACTTTGATATTGTTGTTTAAGAGAGATTGTTATCTCTCATTAGGGTTTAGATAGGTGGTGAATAGAGTTATTTTTACAAGAATTACGAGTACTGATACATCATATGCCATATTCATACTCCACTGACATATATCTCATCACACACAAGACTGACATCATTCATAGGAACCAGAATGACCCACTGCTGCCACAATGCTTTTTTGGGCAGCTTTTTTGGGGGCAGTGTTGGGGTGTTCCTCATAATGTCCACAATCATCTCCTCCATTTTAAGTGTGTTCATCTCAAGGTTGTTTTGACTGCACCAAACAGACTGTTTAACTACAGACTGTAGTTTCTGTATGCAGACTCATCGTCATCTCGGATGAGGCTGATGACATGCAGGTGAAATGCCGTCTGGGCCCTGTGCTTTCCTTGTTTGTTTTCGAAAGGCACGGCACACATCATCTTCACAGATCTTAATTGCAGGTTGAGTAGTGGGAGGGGGGAGGTGGGGGTTTGCAGGAGGTGTTGGTGTGAATTGAAGGTTAGAGTGGGTGTGGGGTGTGAGATTGGGCCTTTCAAATCTACAGTAGAACACATTCAGGTCATCAGCCAGTTGTTGGTCCACCACAGGGTTGGGGGTAGGAGTCCTGTAATTCATAAGTTGTTACATGTCACTCGACACTGATGCAGGGTCGTTAGCTGAAAACTTGTTTTTCAGTTTCTCAGTGTATCTTCTTTTAGCCACTCTGGTTTCCTTATTCAGTGTGTTCCTGGCCTGATTGTACAAGACTTTAACCCCGCCTTCTGTAAACCATGGTTTGTCATTGTTAAACGTTAAATAAGTCCTAGTAGAGATGTACATATCCTCAAAGAAACTGATATATGATGTAACAGTATCTGTTAGCTCATGAAGATTGGTGTCTTCAGCCTCAAAACCATGCCAATCAGTGCAGTCAAAGCAGGCTTTTAGTTCCAGCTCTGCTTCATTGGTCCAAATCTTTACAGTCCTTACTACAGGCTTAGCAGATTTTAGTTTCTGTCTGTAGTTTGTAAGAAGATGAACCAGACAGTGATCAGAGAGTCCCAAAGCTGCTCTAGGGATAGTGTGTTATGCATTTTTTATTGTTGTGTAGCAGTGATCCAGTATATTTCTGCCTCTAGTGGGGCATGTAATGTACTGTTCACGTGTGCGGTTTGGTTTGTTAAAATCCCTAAGAATAATAATAAATGAGTCCGGGTATTGTTGTTCCGTGTCTGTGATTTGATCAGCCAGCTGTTGCAACGCAGAATTCAAACATGCGTTTGGCGCGATGTAAATGAGGAAAACTCCTGTGTCGAGTAGAAAGGCTTACAGTTAATAAAGAGTGCTTCCAAATTAGGACAGGACATCTTCTTTAACGTTTTACATCTGCACACCAACTTTCATTGATGTAAAAGCATGTTCCACCACCTCTCGTTTTCCCCGTAATTCGATCTGCTTTGAACAGCTAAAAGCAGATGTAACGTGCTGTCTGGAATGGCGCCATCGTCATGATATGCCATCAGCTACAACTGGATTTTCTTAATGTTTTAGCATTTCATGCATTAAACTCAATACTTTGCACTTAATGCATCACTGTACTTGTCTCAGGATTGTAATAGTATTGGCTTTGTATTTGTTATTTTATAAGAGGGTAGTAGCAATTCTTGATGTGTGATTTAACCTTACAGTACCTTCTTACATGTCATTTTGAAGGGATAGTTATGAAAGTAAATTATGTAATTATTGACTCACTCTCATGTTTTTCCAAACCTGCATGACTCTTTTTCTTCTGTTGAACACAAAATATATTAGGCACAAAGTTAGGCTCAGTCACTATTCACTTTAATTGCTTTCTTTCCCATACAATAAAAGTGAATGGTGACTGAAGATCTCCCTTTATGTTCCACAGAAGAGAAAAATAAAATGAAAGTAATATGAAGGTCATTGCACTTTTCTTAGTAGGAAGTTGTAAAATCTGACTTTCTGAGTTGAATGGAACATAGCACTACTTTTCAAAACTTGATCCGACACTGAATGCTCCAGCAGCCCAATAAACTCATAGAAAACTCCTGATGTTGGTATAACAATGCAAAAATCACTAACCAATTTGCTTGAAGTGAAAATTGGTCCTCCTTTCCTGATTAATAAATTAAGCAATCACACAGTCATTCAGAACAACTCATGTTTTTAAATCCATAATGTTCTCTTTCTCAATGGCAATAGCAGCAGTAATGACAGTCGACTCATCAACAAAATCTTGCGCTCTTCGCTTTCAAATTACATCACTTAAAGCGTGATTGCGTCACTCAAGGCCAGCTGGAAGACCAGGACATATCTTAAAGATCACACCCACCAAGAACAAATAAATCAATCTGATTGGCTGATGAATCTGACAATCTGACTTAGTTGCCCATTAATTTGCACTGTTGATGGATTCTGTAGAAATTCTGAAGGCCAGAGGGGCTGGAGCTCAGACTCACATGCTGCTTTGGGTATGCTATTTGTGAAACAGTTCTCAAGCTTCACTTATAAGCATCAATGAATAAATTCTGACTGGAAAATCTTTTAGTTTTTCTCTATTTGTTTGTAGATTAATTAAAAGTGGAAAGCGATTAAAAATGCATAGACAAAAAGATGTTTGTGAAAGAAAGGATGAAAAATATGTATTTATTTGGCATGTTAGGCCAGCAGAAAAGGCTTTGCTGGCCCTGAGAATTAGCCACTGGTTTAAGTGTGAGCAGTCTGTCAATACTGGCAATACTGTTGGTGCCAACACATTTTGTGCTGTCTGAACATCTGTTTAATTAACCTGACAGCCTCACAGTCTCCCCTTCTTCATATATTGTTCAGGGTTTTTAATTTTGTTTTTCTTGAATTTCACCAATTACCCAGAACCAAACAAAGTTGAGACAACATTGGGCTAACATTTGGAGCATTGTAATACCCTTGAGTTGGCCTCATTAGCGTGCAGACCATTGGATCTGCTGGTGTGAAGATAATCCGCTGTTGTTTCCAGCCGTCGCACATGAAATTTATACTAATGATGACACTGTTTTACAGAGATACATGCCAGAACAACAGCACAACATTCTTTCCTTTATTTTTATATTATTAATCCCCCTTTGTCTGCCAGTCATTTGCCAGTGAATCATACATGAGTAAGTCATTACAGAAATATTTTTAGGGGGTTTCAGCATGGTAAATTTGGCCTGCAGAACATGCCTACCATGAAATGAAAACGTTTAATTAATTGACATAAGCATAAAAAACATCAATGTAACACTCAAAATGTAAACTAAAATAAAATAGACTAAAAATGATCACAACTTAATTTTAGTTTTTGATACACAGTATTTTATACAATTTTTATCCATTACAACTCAGATTCCTTTTATGGCATTAAAATATACTTGAATTATATCACATTCAAATTAAATAACATAAAGTATAAACTTAACTGCAGGACACTATTTTCTGTTGATACAAGTACAGCTCCTTTATTTCAAACAAGAAATAAAATCTGACAACAATCATACCATTAATTGAGTTTCTTAAAAAATAAATGCAAATTTTTAGGCTGGTTCAGCTAATGTGAATCCACATTCTTGATGAAAATGTCTAGGTTACTATTGTAACCTCTGTTCCCTGATGGAGGGAACGAGACTTTGTGTCGAATGAAGCAACACTAGGGGTCTTTCTTTAAGGCCTTGGTTACCTCTGAACTTGAGAAAAGGCCAATTAAAAATTGGCAGACAGAATTTGCATGTCCCTCCCCCGGAAATAAGGGTATAAAAGGAAGGAATCGTGTATCTGTCCATTCTGGTTTCGCACTTAGGAGCTGAGAATAAGGTTCGGCCATTACAGTTGCTCGGTACAGCATCGTGGCCGGGGGGACACAACGTCTCATTACCTCCATCAGGGAACGGAGGTTACAATAGTAACTTAGACATTCCCCGTCTGTCACTCACTCGATGTTGTGTCGAATGAAGCGACACTAAGGGTCCCTATTCAGTCACGCCATGCGCTGAACCGTGTACGTGAACTGCTGATGCAGGTGCAGGCAGGCATCCTGCCAAAGCAGCAGGCTTCGTCAGACTACACGTACCCTTCCCCAACGGCCAATAAAAATGTCATAAACATTTAGGTTCACGGCATCCCCGAAGGGGGGGAACAAGCGGTGTGTCAAGCATGGGAGCAGGCCCCGCCAGCCGCGCCTTTTCTCTCTCTATGTTTCTCGCATAGAGTTAAAGCGACACACCGGGGTAGGCGTTTTATTCCAACTCCTATTCTTTCAGGCGGAAAAGACACCATGGAGACCACATCCTGCCCAGGTTAAATGTGGCAAAACAACCATGTCAGAAGCTGTATCCCATGGTCATGTAAAAGATGTTACTGTGTTTCAGAAGGGGCAAATTATTGGCCTGCATCAAGCAAAGGAGATTGCTGAAATCACTGGAATTGGGTTAAGAACAGTCCAACACATTATTAAAACCTGGACGGATCATGGTGAATCATCAACTTTGCGTAAAAAAATGCGGTTGGAAAAAATATTGAATGATCATGATCGGAGATCACTAAAACGCTTGGCAAAGACACAACGTAAAATATCGACAGTAGAACTCATGGCTTTGTTTAATAGTGATGAGAACTTACAGGATTGGGACAAAACAGCTGTGTGACCACAAGAAAGCCATTTGTTAGTGAAGCTAATCAGAAAAAATGACTTCAATTTGCTAGGGAGCATAAAGATTGGACTGTGGAGCAATGGAAAAATCGAAAAATGTGGTCTGATGAGACCAGATTTATCCTATTCCAAAACGATGGGCACGTCAGGGTAAGAAGGGAAGCACATGAAGCGATGCACTCATCATGTATAGTGCCCACTGTACAAGCTTCTGGAGGCAGTGTTATGATCTGGGGTTGCTCCAATTGGTCAGGTCTAGGCTCAGCAATGCTATGTAGCAGTAAAATTAAGTCAGCTGACTACCTCACACAATAATTTCACCTACTGTTGCACTTGTGTACATGGTAGTGTGACAATAAAGTGATTTGATTTGATTTGGATTTACCTGAATGTACTGAATGACCAGGTTATCCCATTAATGGATTTTTTGTTCCCTGATGGTATGTCTTTCGGATGTGCTGTAGAAGACTTTACGAAGAGGTCTGACTCTCCCAATGTCAATACTAGATCTCGGCCAAAAATGTATGCAGCTCTGGATGGAAATAAATGTTGTGACGTTGCATAAGGTTGTCGAAGCCTTGCCACGATGAATGTGTGCTGTAATCAAAGCTAAAGGTGGTCCAACTAAATATTACAGTATGCAACTTTTGTTTTGGCCAGGTAGTGTGTATATATATAAAAAACAAAAAGCTTTTGTATTTAAATGTGTACATCATTTATTTCTACACTTGCCTTCATGTTTAAATCATATTTATACATTTCTACTCCCTAATTGCTGAATTATTATTCTTGGTGTTGTTGCTGTTAGGCAACTATTAATCATATTTATTCCTACACTTCATGTATAAATCATATCTATGAATTTGTACTCCCTAATGTCTGAATTATTATTGTTGTTGTTGTTGCTGTTAGGCAACTATTAATCAAAATAAAAACTATAAAACCAGCAATGATAATGATAATATTAATGATTTTAAAAATAATGGAATCTGAGTAAATAATTATTAGACATTTTATTAAATTCATCCATCTGCTCAATAGCAAGGTTTGGTAGCAAACCTCTGAAAACAATGCACAAAATCAACAACATTACTAACTTTCTTCAAAGCTTGTTTTTATTTTTTTTTTTATCTTTTTCTATGTCTCAAGGGGCTGGGTGCTCTGACACAGGGCCAAGCCTTTATGGGGCCCTAATCAGGATTTGATTTGGGGGCCCCTCGGTGCTGCCAATACAATTGACCATTGTCAATGATTGATTATTCGCACACTATACCAGTAACAATTTTATTAGTTGTAGCTCTGTTGTTTACATCATACCAATGTCTGCCTGGCATGTTTTTTTACCCTTCGGTTTTTAATTGTAAAAGTGTGGTCAGGTGTTAATTTGCACTTTAATATTAAACGTTTTACAGTACTAAGTGGCATACTTAATGCGGTGTACAGAAAAGTAGAAAAATAAACCAGCAGACAATACATTTACTGTATACAAGTTAGCCACTTTAATTGCTTTTTGTTCAAAAAATTTAGCAATGTCCAAAAGTACAGAACAATCAACTACAAATAAAATAACTTAAGATAAACAGAACTACATTAATAATTATAAATATTAATCTCAGGATATTCTTCAGTAATCTGAGCAAATACAAAGGCTGCTGTGCTTTTAACATACCTGCCACATCCGCTGAGGTTGGAACAGACATGGATGGAACAGTAGGCTCAGAGGATGCAGGTACTGGTATCTGTACACAAAATCAACAACTCTTTAATCTATAACTAGCTAATTGAGGCATAATGATATTGGAATATAATAGCAAAGACCCCAATATGGTAGTCTAATGGAAATAATGTTAAGTTGTTATCAGTACCAAGTTTATGGAACAGAAGCTTATTTTTACACAGAAGACAAAAACTTTAATCTAAAACTAGCTAAGTAATATGTTGTATTATAATATATTAAGAGGTTATTTACAGATGATTAATCCTAATCTGTTTTCCTAAAACAAGAATATGCTACCTAGGCTATGTTAACTAAATAGCCAGCTAACGTTAGCTCGCAACATAGCCTAGCTACTTAACATACCTTTATCTCGCTGTTTTTTTTCCTTTTATCTGCACCAGAGGGATATGTTCTTTTTTGTGACATTGTTGTTTTGCTGCCTCTTCAATCAACTAACTGTCTGACTGTGCTTGTATCTTGCAGCCCGTTAACATAATATTGCATTTGATGTTGCGCTTTTGCATAATTACCATTGCCCATTGGCATAATATATCACAAAAAATTATAATAAATAAATTAGGGCTGGGACAACGCGGCGACGTCATCGATGACGTCGACGCAAAAAATATGTCGACGCAAAAAATACGTCGACGCAAAATATGCACGTCGATTCGTCGGATCCAAAACAAAGATGGCGGCGCCGGCGAGTAGTAGTAACACGAGTGGCTCCTCAGACTATCAGAAGTGCAAGGCGGCATGCACTCGTTCCTCTAAATTATGGGAATTCTTTAATTTAAAAGGAAACAATTCCGTGATATGTCGTCTTTGCAAAATGGAGATGGCCTTCCATTCTAGCACCACGGCAATGCACCAGCATCTGAAGAGGCGCCACCGGTTGCAGCTGCAGATGACAGAGCACCGTAAGTTTTTTTCAACTCCCCACTTTGCACTCGATGTTGGAGTAGGCTATAATACGTTGTCGACACCTAAAGTTTTCAGCTATAGCTATTAATAATGCGCTTATAGCTATGAATGAATGTCGTGAAAAATACATAGAGGACACTGACAACGCGCTGACAGACAGGACCAAGCAGGTAACATTTAATAAAGTCTCAACTTTCAAATTTGGTCATTCAAAGAAAATTAAACCATAAATAGGCATACTATTTTGTGGCTCTTTAATGTGTCGTGACAGATTGCCTCAGTTAAAGCTGCTCGTGAACCGATCATCTTTTCCTTGGTTAATTTATAGCATCAAATAGGCTAAACATGAATGTAGCCTACATCAGAAGGACTGTCGTTTTATCCGCGGAAAGATGTCAGTACAGTAGCCTACAATCCATTATTCAAATTCAAATCCACCGACATTAATCTTCTCTCCTGACTACTTTGTCGGACAAAAATGGCGTATTATGATTGATTGATCAGATCGCCAGTCAATCAAACTCCCGGCAAATGTTTTTTTTTTTACATTTTATACACCCCCACCCCCGATGAAACCGGTATTACCGGTGTTGTCACAAGTCCATTAATCGAATCGGACTGAAAAAATGAATTGTTAGATTAATCGATGCATCGAAAAAATACATTGCTAGATTAATCGTTTAAAAAATAATCGTTTATCCCAGCCCTAAAATAAATAAATAATCATAATCATGGGGGCCCCCTGGTGGCACTAAGCAGCAGCTTAATTCGCTTATGCTTTGGCCCGGCTCTGCTATGACATGTGTGCTTACTACCCCTGGAGTCGCGAGTTCGAATCCAGGGTGTGCTGAGTGACTCCAACCATGTCTGCGAAGCAACCAAATTGGCCCGGTTGCTAGGGAGGGTAGATTCGCTATACTCCTTGTGGTCACTATAATGTGGTTTGCTCTCGGTAGGGCACGTGGTGAGTTGTGCGTGGATGCTGCGCAGAATGATGTGAAGTCTCCATCCACACTATGTCTCCGTAGTAACACCCTCAACGAGCCATGTGAAAAGATTGACAGTCTCAGACGTGGAGACGACTTTACGGCCTGAAGTGGCGTCTGTTTGCTCAGTGGTGTTCTTCCCGTGGTGAAGACCCCCAGAGATGCTCAGTTGGATCAGTGCTTTCCTTTCTGCAGGAAAAGTTGGAGGGTATGTAGCCTTGAAGGTGTATGTAGCCGCTATATCGGCACATCACGATGCAGTGGAAGGTAAGTATTTAGGGAAGCACGATTTGATCATCAGGTTCCTGAGAGGCGCAAGGAGGTTAAACCGCCCCAGGACGCACCTCGTTCCCTCGTGGGACCTCTCCGTGGACAGCGAAAGGGAAGCGCTGTCTCCAAACAGAGGATCGCCCACTAGGTTGTCGATGCCATCACAATGGCATACCATGGCCAGCACGTGCCGCCCCCTGCTGGCCTATGAGCCCATTCTACCAGGGGCGTTGCGGCTTCATGGGCGTTGTCCCATGGCGCCTCTCTAGCAGACATTTGTAGAGCCGCGGGTTGGGCAACACCTAACACCTTTGCGAGGTTCTATAACTTCAGGGTTGAGCCAGTTTCGTCCCATGTGTTATCAGATGACACAAACAGGTAAGTTCGGGTCAGCTGGCCGGGTGTATCACTTGTGCATAGTGCCTTTCCCCTCCCTTGAGGTGACGACGTGTGCTCGTTTCCCCAGTTGCGTTCGCAGGAAGTGTGAACCCTGGACGTTCTTCCTCCCTAGCCTAGCGGCCGTCGAGTCTTCGGAGAGGCTCGCTGCCGCCCCGGTACGGGCGTCACTAGGCCCCCGTACTGAGGTAAGTGCGCCACATGTGCTGGTTGTCCCCTTCGGCAACCCTGTGTGATGTATATCCCGCAAAATGGTTTCCCTACCGGTAAACCGCGTCTTACTTGGACAGAGGGCCCTCTGCCCTGGGTCGCCGTGTTTGTAGTAACCCCTCCCCACCTTTGGGTAGGGTCTACCACAACGCCGTTCCACATGATGTGCTTCTGCTGTTAACCGGTAAGACCTTGTGTGTATTCCACCTAAACCCCCCTCGGGGCCGGGTGTGGTCTCCGCAGTGTCCTCCTCTTTGGAGGGACACCCCCCAGCTTGGACCATATATATTTGGCCCCCAGCCGAACGATTCCGTTCCTTTTACAGGGGAGAATAATAGAGAGAAGGCCCTGGCTGGGCCAGACAGTCCTTATACTTCTGAGCAGTTAGCCGTTCCCCTAGGTGCAGGGGACCGCTTCATGCCTGCCATTGTGTTGGGGGTAGTTATGCGACAGCTTGCTGCGCTGGCTACGAGGCACACAGAGGTTTGCCGTCTCGCACCGCTAGTCTGCGTAACTCGGTTCAGCTCTGTGGCGTTTTCCATGGGACCCCTAGTGTCAACTCAGCGACACAACATCGACTGAGTGACAGACGGGGAACGTCTCGGTTACTGACATAACCTCCTTTCCCTGATGGAGGGAACAAGACGTTGTGTTCCCGCTAGCCACAATACTGAACCATCCGCTGAAAGCGCCGGGTCTTTGGCTTGGCTCCTCAGTGCGATACCAGATGTGTATTTGCAGCATCACTCCTTTTATACCCGTATGTCCGGGGGAGTGGCATGCAAATTCCACACACCAATTCTCATTGGCCTTTTCTCAAAATCAGAGATGACCAGGCTCCGCAGGAGCGACCCCTAGTGTCAACTCAGCAACACAACGTCTCGTTCCCTCCATCAGGGAACGGAGGTCACGTCAGTAACCGAGACGTTTGTGTCTGTAGTTGTATTTATGTACATTTCATTTTATACAATTATGCTATTGTGAATTCAGAACACAAGCTTTGAATTATTGTCTATGAGTGCATTTTTCACATCGGTACTGTAAGTGTAAATTTCAACAATGGACAAAGTTTTACTACTGATTTACTTTCATAAAAAGGTGACTGGTTCTTTTAACTTTAAGGCAGGATATCCACTACTTGTGCCACCATATTCAGTGTTGTGATTTTTCCCATTCATAAATACTGTATATCAGTGACCCGTCTCATTCTATACACTATCTAACTAAACTAAAACTAGAAAAAAATTAAGAACATGGAATAAGTCATGGAGTAAAATGTAAAAAATAAATAAATGAAACAATCGAAAAGACTATTTAAAAAGGAAATAGAAATGTAAAACTATAATACTCCTGCCCGTATTTTTATTCACCTGTCATGTACAAGCATAACTAAGGGAGCATAATGTATGTGGAGGCCTGTGCTATTTAATGTTGACGAGTTTGAACCCACAGTGTCATTGTTGGGATGCGTTAATCATGTGTTCATCCTGGCATCACCACATACTAAAAAAGTGTTGAATCTGTCCAATTGGAATATATGACCTATGCTTTCAATGGTATTATGAAAATGTCATGTTTCATACATGAAGGGCAGAAGGAGAATTTCAATTTCATATCTGAATATTTGTCCATAAAAAGCATCACATAGAATATGAATTCCACCACAATTATAAATATTATTTTTTTAATTTTTTATCTTGTTTGACATGTATGGCGGTATGACATATTTGACATGGCATGCAAGAGGTTTTTCTATAAATATTCAGGTATACGCATGCAAGCTCTTACTGTGTGTAACTAAGCAAACACAGGAGAAGAAAACTGAATACTAGAATGCTCTGCAGTGTACACAGGGGGTTGTTAATGCTCAAGTGAAGATGCTGGCAGCTGACATGACTGATGTTTGACCTGACAGCAGTCGAGTGAGCTGTGTGATTCGGGTTATTTTTCCCACAACACTTGCAGGTGTCAAAATACATTGTTAGTAGGACTCAGGAAATGGTAGCTCAGTGGTGACAGGTTCCTCCCAATGCACAATACTCAATATTACTCAATTCTCAATCAAAACATGAGCCTGAAAACTAGAGCCATGGGCATTTTTTTATTGAAAAGGTATGGCAAAAGTAATGAATTTCATTTACATTTTAAGGAAGGAGGTTCAATTACTTTATTAGTGCTGCTCCTTAAAATTGATTTTTATCATGGAGGGTAAGGGTTAGTGCTTGCAAGAACAAAAATCTGAATAAATTTTGAATATTTTCAAACTTTTCTCATGTAATCTGCAAAATGTTAGGTTTAAAGCTCTAGGAATTTGAAATGTAATTTCAACTGTAATGCTGTTATTTATACAATATTTATACCATGTATGCGCCACCGTGTTCAGCCCCAGAGGGGGGGGACTGGGTGACTCGGGGAGTAGCAGAGGAGACATTGCGCTGTTCATAGAGGCGAAGAGGTCCTCTTCTGCCCAGGAAAAATCTCATCCACTACCTCAGGGTGGAGTTTCCACTCCCCCGTCGGTATTTTCTGTCTGGACAGTAAATCTGCTCGCATATACGGGCATCCAGGGATATAAACCGCCCTGTGTGACAGGAGTTGCCCTGGGCCCCAAGGAGAATCCGGCATGCCAGAAATTCAGCTGACATGAATGTGGATCTCCCTGATGGTTTATGTAAGAGACTACCGCTGTATTGCCCACCCGCACCAAGACATGGTAGCCTCAGGAGGAAGTGTTTCAGGGCCAGAAATACAGCCATCAACTCAAGACAGTTACTGTGACAACCGAGCTGATGACCTTATTATTCCCTTTAGGCTGGACGACCACTTAAGGCCGCTACCCAGCCCATCAGGGAGGCGTCTGTCCTTAGCAGCCTGCGACAACGAGACGCACCTAGAGTGGGACCCAAGGTAAGAAACCGGGGTCTGAACCACATAGAAAGGGAATGAAGCCTAAATATAATATAATAATATATATATATATATATATATATATATATATATATATATATATATATATATTATTATTTTTTTTTTGCCACCAGACAGAAATCTGTCTTATAGTTTGGAGCATTTGGGGGGAGGGGGGGATCTCTTGTTCGCGTGGCCAGTCTAGCTGTAGTCTGGCCACAGCCCGAGTAACCACCTCTAGTAATTTCTCAGCCGCTTTATTATTATGCGTGGAATGTACAGAGGTTCAGCGCCCCCCTCGTGAAACGAAGAGGCGCAGAGGCGTGCTTCAGGCTTACGAGGATCAGCTGGATCTGGGGAGAGAGCGAGCGATAGGGACGGACCCGTCTTTCACTCCTCAGCCAGATATATGCGAGAGCCCCACGATGAAAGAGTGGG
This sequence comes from Xyrauchen texanus, assembly GCF_025860055.1. NCBI lineage: Eukaryota > Metazoa > Chordata > Actinopteri > Cypriniformes > Catostomidae > Xyrauchen > Xyrauchen texanus. The sequence goes on along the minus strand of NC_068297.1, from coordinate 19,330,091 downwards.
CGCTGACTCCCGGAAGTAAGTGAGGCAAGCGTGAAGCATTTTGCCTGAAAGCAGATCGCAATGCGCGCACCCGCCCCGCCCCAACGCGAGAGCAGCATGCTCTTCCCCCAGACAAACAAAACAAAACTGATGCAAAACTGACATCGTTTGTCTTGACTTTCTGTCATATTTATATATATATATATATTTATTATTTTTTTTGCCTTTTTTTTTTCATTTTGATAGCAAGAAAGAGAAAATAGAAAAGGTTCACTGTGCACTGCCTAACAGAATCTAACTCCTAACAGAGGAAAGACAGTTTGACAGGCTCGTTATAACACACAGCATAGAATGGCTCTGAAGACGAAAAATCTGATAATGCACCGGTGACGCGTCTATTTATAACCACTGCGCCAGGTGCGTCCAATGATTACATCGGCCCCCATATTGCTTTTAACCAATGCACAAATCGGAAAAATGTAATATTTTATTTAAAACCATGTTTCTCAAATGTTTGATTGGGTGAGCAAGACTCCAGTTTGGGTGGGCTCAGCCCACCCCTGCCCATGCCTACATCCGGCTCTGTTATTGCTTAACCCTAAAAAGTGCAAGCATATAAAGGTTCCTTAATTCATTGCTATTTTCCAACACATTTGGACCCACATAATACACTTCCATGTTTTTTTGTTTTTCTTTTTTCTAAAATATTACATTTGTTTTCAATTGTATACCTTGTAGAAATTATGACAATAACATTGAAAAGATAGGAGCGTTTGCCTGGAGGTCAGCTGCCTTCTCAAAAAAAAAAAAATGCTGTCGTGTTACTTTTAAAGAATGTGAGTTGATGCCAGACTATCTGGCATCGCATATCCTCAGTATTTGAAGGGACCCCCTTTTCAATATTTTACACACAGGTTTGACAGACTCACTCTTCTTAAATATTTGGATCCCCCAGGATACAGAAACACTATGACTATAGTTATTTTCTCAGTGTTGTAGGCTAATTTAAATAAATAATAATTATATACAAAATAGAACATTGAGTTTCTGGATTCATGACCATTTAACACATGCTGTCTTTATACAGTATGTTAATTAATGAATGTAAAACGAGGCAGGACCAAAACCCTTTGCTTAGTTTGTAGCCTTAATCAAAATCTGTGTGGTAAATTGTGTGTGTGAATGTGTGAATATGGGTTTTGCTTTATATCAGCTAATGAGTGATGATAACTGCATTTGCATAATATTAGAATGCTTTCTCTCCAGAACTTCTCAATACATTTCCACTAGTCCAATTTAAAGTGTAATTAGACCCAGAAGAACATAATAAAATCATAAAGTACTCCTTAACAATCTCACAATTCATTCTCTCTCTTGTGCTCTCTTTTGCAGAACTCCACTTGGATTGAGTTAACCTTAAGCAGATGTGCATCCACAGAAATAAACTCAGATTCTACTTCCCAGCTTGGCACCTTTCACCTGGAATAACTCCTCCCTGTGGACAATATTCAAAACCCAGGACTCTTTTGTCATGTGGAAAACTGCAGAATCACCTTTATAAAACCTACTGCAGCCATCAGTGGAACTTTATTGGAATAAAGGAATATTCTGAACCATTAGTCTGAAACACAGGAGAATATATACAAATATTTTCCAGCATTTCATAGGAGCAGGAATTGAGGGATATCCTGTTCTTATGGTAGACTAAGGGACACTTAACACAATAATGAGGGGATAAGACCATCAAGGCACTGATTTAAGGCTAAAGGAATATATGTTTTTTACAACAATGGTAATGATGAGCACAAAGGGTAATACAGGTTTCTTGTTTGTTCTGTGGCATTTAACTTTCTGTGCATCTGAATATTGCACAAAAATAAAATAGAAAACATGAATTATGGTTCACATTTATCACCCTTGATCTTCGCAATGGTGAATCACCATCAATATCTACTCCTTCTATTGCATGACAGTTTTAATGGAATAATTTAGCATTCATGCCAAAAGAATCATGCACAGATGATAAGAACCACTGACAGAGCACTGATGTTTAACTTCTAACAGTAGTTGAACAATGCAATATGGAACAGGTCAACAGCACAGATGACTTTTCCCTCATCAATGCTACGGTCAGTCCCACAACCTTGGCACCCTGGGATGATTCAACACTCCTTGGCCTTCAGATTTCCCTCTCTGCAATGCTAGCGTTCGTTACTTTAGCCACTGCTCTGTCCAATGCTTTCGTGATTGCCACTATCTTTCTGACACGCAAGCTACACACTCCCGCCAACTTTCTGATTGGCTCTCTAGCGGTGACAGACTTACTGGTGTCTATTTTAGTCATGCCAATCAGCATTGTGTATACGGTCAGTAAGACTTGGACTCTGGGCCAGATAGTGTGCGATATTTGGCTATCATCTGACATAACTTTCTGCACAGCTTCAATCCTGCACCTTTGTGTGATTGCATTGGACCGATATTGGGCTATAACCGATGCTTTAGAGTATTCAAAGCGACGCACCATGCGCAGAGCAGGACTGATGATCGGTGTAGTGTGGGTGATATCTGTTTCTATCTCCATGCCACCTCTCTTCTGGAGGCAGTCTAAGGCCCATGAAGAGCTTACGGAATGCATGGTCAACACTGACCAGATCTCTTACACACTCTATTCCACTTTTGGCGCCTTTTATGTCCCAACAGTCCTCTTGATCATTCTTTATGGGCGAATCTATGTGGCGGCTCGTTCCAGGATCTTTAAAACGCCAGCAACTAGTGGAAAACGCTTCACCGCCGCTCATCTCATCCAGAATTCGGCAGGCTCTTCGCTTTGCTCACTAAACTCCACCACTAACCAGGAAGGACATCTTCATCCTGGAGGTGGAGGAGGTGGTGGTGAAGGAGGGGGGTCTCCTCTTTTTGTGAACAGTGTGAAAGTGAAGTTAGCCGATAGCGTTCTGGAAAGAAAGCGTCTTTGTGCCGCTCGGGAGAAGAAGGCCACCAAAACTCTTGGGATTATCCTGGGTGCGTTTATCGTGTGCTGGCTTCCGTTCTTTGTGGTTACGTTGGTGATGGGGATCTGTAAAGACTGCTGGTTCCACCCTGTGCTCTTTGATGTGTTCACTTGGCTGGGGTACCTGAACTCCCTCATCAATCCAATCATCTACACTGCCTTTAATGATGACTTCAAACAAGCCTTCCACAAACTCACTAAGTTCAAAAGATGCTACTAAGGGAATATGGCAAATCTACTCCCTGTGTTTTGACAACTACATGACTTTATTAGCTGATTTCTCCTAAAAATATAGTGCAACTTTTGTTGTGCGTCAGCCGTGGAGGACTTTCAATACTCATTCTCCTGCATTTGTTTTCAGTGAACTTCTCAACACACTCATAGTGACTGGTCGCTGTAGAATACTCTTTCATGAAATCTTATAAGACGGCTTGTAAAATCATGTGCCATATTGTTAATGCTTCCTTGAATTTATGAATGCATGCTAAGAATCTCATTCCTGCACCAGAGAGCGACATTCTACTGTCTCTGTAACAATAGATATTTATCTTTTTTAAGCCTTATTTAACAGAAAGAGAAATTCATTTTAATTCATTTAATCTGAAAGACAAACTTTATGGTTGCTGTTCCATTAGGAACAAGAAATATACTACCTGAGACTCTGAGGACATTGCTGAGAGTTCATGGACATTAGCATAGACTTCCTAAATAAAAATATGAATTAATTACATAACATAAAAACAGCTTTAAGTTTCTTGTTTTTAAAATTTTGTGTGAAAGAGGTTCGTTATCAGTTTCCCGATATATTTTTTTCTGTCAAGAGTTTGATGAGGTTAAAAATCCTGAACATGAATAACAGGATCATTTTAGCATGTGTTATGTCTATATATATTGGGGTTCAAAAATCCACTTGTGAAAATGCTTTGAATGCTGATGCATTTTTCTAATTAAAAAAAAAATTCTATTACAAATTTTGGTATGAATTTGAGAAAAAATGTTGCATTGAATAATTTAGATGATAATTTTGTTGTAATGACAGCATGCACTCGACATTGTTAGATATTCTTGTATTTGGCTGACCAGATATCGGGTGGGTTACCAAAGTATTAGAGTTCTTCTAATACATAAAGAAGAGTAAGCAATACTAAGTGCTTATGGGGAAAATTGTTTATTGATGTCGATCTTGTAGCATTCTTCTTAATCTTAAATTCTGTCTGTGTGACAGACCTTGTATACCTGGAGAATAATAGTGTTTGCACCTCCCTGGAAGGCTCCCAATAAACCAGACATACAGGATATCTTCAAATGTTCCTCCTGGGTAGGGTTAATTGAGATTCTGGCCACCTTTTGCCTACGTCCCATGATGCTTAGCATGAAATGTGGGCGCTACTTCCGTAATCAAGTAAACACAGTTGTTGTTGCGGTGTATGTCCATTCATTCTTTCATTGTGGAGTTGGGATTTTGAGGAAAGGGTGTCTTTCATGATGACATACAGTACTTTTCATAGTGAGGATGTCTTAAAAAATAATGTCATAAATAGTTTTCATTTTTCACTTAATGTCATACAAAGTCCAGTAAACATAAAAAAGCAAAATCAATATTCGGTGTGAACACATATGCCTTCAAAACAGCACCAGTTTTCCAGGTACACCCGGACACAGTTTTTCTTGGTTGTTGTTAGATAGGATGTTCCAAGCTTCTTGGAGAATTCGCCACGGTTCTTCTGTCTATTTAGGTTCTCAATTGATTCTGTCTCTTCATGTAATCCCAGACTGACATGATGTTCAGTTTGGGGATTTGTGGGGGCCAAGAAATCTGTTGCAGGGCTCCCTGTTCTTCTATTCTAATCTTTTCTATTTGCAAAAGTAATGTTTGGGAGTCTAACATTTATATTTCCTGTTGACACACTAAAGCTGAAGATATAAATAACATCTTAAAATAAATGCTTTTGTGAAACATCTTATGTGCCTAAGACTTGCACAGTACTGTATATCACTCACTATGTCAGTGTATTACTGCATGATAATAAACTGTAAGGGGGTGAGCATGAGGCGATACTCTGTATTCCGCGACTACTACCGGGTCCTTGAATAACGTATAACTTGCAAGTAATGCCTTAGTTTAGTTTTTACAGGTGAGAGGTGGTGCTTCATTGCCATCTGGGATGCATCGGAATGACATTTAAATTTGATGTGGCCATATGCTTTTTTGACTACCTCTGTATGTGTCTTTTTGTGATCCAATCACTAAAAGTTTTGCACCCTGTTTGCAGCTATATATATTGCTGACCATTTGCAATCAGATCATCTGAAACGTGTTAATATCAGCTGTAAACAGGGTCTAAAATTACTTTAGCCAGAGCTAGCGAATGCTATTGAAAGAATTCTGGTGGAAGTCTCACCAACATTAATTTCACAGTAAGACCCCCAGGAATAAGATAGACTAGAGATAATTAAAATACACAATCCTTCAACATAAACTCCATATTGCCAATGTCACACATTTTCTTGTTTTATTTGTGATTAGAAATAATGTAGAATCTTAAATATTTCCTAAAAAATTATTTTGAACCACATTGAACTGGTCAGTTAAGGGGCTTTTTTTTTAAAGACAACATGAAGCAGTAGAAAAAATAACAAGTGGAGCTTTAACTCATATTTAGGACCAAAATAATCTGCAAGTGAAAGAAGAAATATATTCACAAAAGCTTTAAACATAATAACGCAGCCTTGCTCAATCTATCAGTGGGAAGTGAACCACCTCTGACTGTAATGCTTTATATGAATAACGGCTTCCAGGAAATTGTCAAACTTTGCCTTCCATCAGTCTTTTTATGATGAAGGTCAGCTATGGTGGTTCAAAAGGTTTTTTGATAAGAAAACACAGCAATAAGAGGCTGCAGGCTTGAGTCAGATATAGGCATAATGAGGCATATCTCCCAAACATGCTGCCTGCTGCAGGTTCCCAAGCAATGTTAGAGAGATCACGGAAGAGCTGTGCTGGGCTGTTCAGTTAAGATGGATGGTTTGTATATTCACAGTTTGTATATCAACAAAAAGAGCCCTTCTCAGTTATGCACACAGCAAAGATGAGGTCACACCCCATAAAACAGTTGTTTAGAGATCCATTATTATTCACAATCATCACAACTATATCTAAATATAAAAAGAATATTGCTTTATTTTCCTTAATTATTGTTTATGGCATCGAGTAAGGAAGATGCAAATCTAATTTCGTTGTACTTGTGCAATGATAATTGTACTTATATAATGACAATAAAGATATTCTGTTCAATTCTATTCTATTCTAAACAAGCACATACTTTCACCAGTATATCAAGCATGTGTTTGGTACATGATAGGTGATATGATATGTGCTTGCCTTTACCAGAGTTCAGTCATCAGTATAAATGGACTGTAAAATATCTGTGACTAGTCGGTCAGACTAAGATCATACTGATGCGCACATGTTTGTTTACGAGTTGCAGAGGAGGTGCATCAAGAATGTTGATCCATTGGCCCTCATCCTGAATTCTTCAGACTCTATTTCAGTGCTTTACCTTTATTTGCTTTTTCATACAACAGTAAACAAAAATGTCTTTAAAATCAAACATTGAAATGTATTTATAAAAAATATAGCAAAATGATTATGATGACAGGCTGAATAGGAAATTTGATTTTTAAATCTTTTCATTCATTTCTACATTTCTCATACAGACGTTTCTCTCGGCAGCCTCTGGGTCATATTTTCTTTTACCTCTAGTAGATTCATTGCTTGTTTTTGACGATGAGGGCATTATCACGCAAAATGTCCAGAATGCCAAATTTGCTAGCTTGTTTAAGTGACAAATGTGTTTGTGCTAAAGTACTGTTTGAGTTTGACTGGATGCACAGCAACCACCTTTTATGTCAACAACAAAAATTATGTGAAGCCTTTCCTCCTTCAGACGAGGAGTGAGGGTCTACACTCGGGTTTGTTGAACAACAGTGAAAACAAAACAAACAGGAACAAATGAAACATCCACGGTGGGAAAACCGAAACTAAAACATGAAAACATCAGGGGCACAAGAACAGGATGGATACAAGGCAAGACAGGCAAGACAGGCAAGACAGGCAAGACATCAACTTCTCAACATGAGCAAACAACGATCGGCAAGGGAGTGGAGGAACAGCGGGGTTTAAATACTCAGACATGATGATAACAAAACGACAATCAGGTGAGAACAATGACAGAGTGATGAGGGCCGGGAATCATGGGAATTGTAGTTCATAACAAGTGACAAGAGAAACACGGGGCAGACAACAAGGGATCGTGACACCCTACATGAGAACAGAACTGTGACTCACCAGTTGAGAACCACTGATTTAGCCAAGAGATAGAGAAATAGGGATGAATCAGAGAGCTGATTTCTCTGTTTAATGCATACAAGTAGAATTGGTTAATCAAATTCCAGTAAACTCAGGAGAAAATTGTGTTGCTCAGAGGTTGGTGTTGTTGTTGTTTATTATTATTATAATTATTATTATTATTTTAGTATCAACTTTGGGTCTCTTTAAATTTCTCAGTAGGAATACAAAGATACCGAAATGAGATAGGTAAGTGTTAGGGTACAGGTAAATGAATGTGGACAGCACAGCTCAGATAAATTGGCCTTGGAAGAATTTGATGAAAAATGTTTGCATTCATAATGAAATCTCTGAGTTTTAATTGCAAACGTTGGTATCTTACCAGTTCTGAGGACAGTGTGTGGCATTAAGAAATTTGTGAAGCATAAGACTTAAGCAAAAGTCTTCCTTTGCTCTCTCTGTTTTATCGCATTGCTGCCTGGGAGAAACAATTACAAAGGTTTTACACATTTTCTCATTTGCAACTTTTCTTTTTCATGGGAACTATTCTATATTTTTTATACACACCTTGGTTAACCCCAGATTTCTAAATTGGATTGGTACATCAGTAATATATGTCCTTCGTTATTCCTTTCTGCCTCATAAATTAAGACATACATTTTGGAACAGTAGTAGTAAACAGAGTCTCCAAAACCTTTTCTCAGAACTTGTTTAACTTTTCTTGAAACAACTTTAATTAAATTAGTGGATGTATGAATTCAGTTACCCTCAAGTTCAACATAACTGTCTTGTCATAATTGTGAACAATATCTATTGTTTTATCATTTGAAACCTAACAAGCCTCTTTTTGTTAAATGTTTTGCTTGAAAAGTATTTGCCATGTAAAGGGGTCTTTACACAACAGAGTTACGCCTGCTCTGAGCCTGCTATAAAATGTGTAAAGATGTTAAAGATAGAAAAAATTAAGCCAGCTCTGACCCACCTCAGCTCCTAGTATCAAAGGCAGTTCTGATGCAGCTTAAATTCTGTGTAAAAATAGAGCATATATTCAGTGGTGGAGCTAGGGGGAGGCCTGGACCGCAATTGCTGTTTTAGTCATTTTTTGGCACAATTTATATATTTAGTGGTGAAATAATCTCTACAAATGTACAAACTTAACATGTCACATTATATTAAAAAATATAACTTCACATTCTCATTAGTTTTATATTTCTGTTTTTATTATGTTATATTTAAAACATGAATCTCATAACATTATTTATGCAGTTGTTATTGCTGTGTAAATGCATTAAATTTAACATTAAACTGTCTGTTTTAAAAGCACCTAAATGCCACATTAGGTGTAGCTTCTGTAACACTTTTGCAGTGTAAAGATGGCTTTAATGTCCAAATATTTTTGCAGAATGTTAGGGACTGACAGCCTCAGTCGCCATTCACTTTTATTGTATGGAGAAAACAAAAATCAGCATCTACAAATTACCAATTTGCCCTCTTGGGTTCCATGAAAGAACAAAAGAAAATCATAAGAGATTTGGAACAACATGAAGATGAGTAAATTATCTTCTCTCTTCTTTTTCAGCTGAAGCAGGGTGTTGTGAAAGAGCACTCATTCAATAAGTGAAAGGTAATCGCTGGTGGCACTAAAACACAATTAGCTTGAAATGTCCTGAGTTCAGCCTTAGTTTAGAAGAAATTACCAAAGAGTTTCAGATAATGGTAAGTTTGCAGTGGAAGAGGATGGAGGGGTTCAGCATGCATTCAACCTCATTGGGTGGCACATAGAGGAAAAAGAGATAAGAGGAAATCAAAATACAATTAACAAACAAAACACACAGACCCATAAAAGAGATGCAGATTTAAGAGGACAAAATAGACATTAACAAACATTCACACACATTTGCATGCACAAGAAGTGGGCATCAGGGACCACCACACACACACAGACAGACAGGACGAAAAAGGACAGCAGAGAAAACAAAATTAGTTTGCCCTTGGAGTGCACATCAATCAGGCATGACCCTCTGCAGCTGGAGAAAAACAAGCATTCAATATAAAATATTAAGTGAGTAGAGAAATTAAAAGTTTTTAAACCTAGTTCTTAAACTCATTTAAAGCTGAGTTTAGGGTGTAATTTCAGCATTACTTATCAGCATTTTCAAATGCATTTCCTGAAACAACACAGAGTTGTCTTTACATATTAAACTGGAATAGAAATAATTGTAACATTTAAAAAACTACACACTTAAACTTTTTAATGCTTCCTTGTAGTTTATCAATGCATGCTAAGAATCTCATTACTGCACCAGAGAGCGACATTCTACTGTCTCTGTAAACAATAGATATTTATAAACTGCCTTATTTAACAGAAAGATACATTTTATGGTGAATTTATAGAAAAAGATCTGTTTCTCACCTAATTTTTTGGTGAAATAACCATTTAATGTAGAGATGCCACTGGGTATGTCTTACTTTGCATGGGCAAATGTTTCAATGGCTTTCAGTTGCACAATAAGTGAAGCAGCATATAAAACAAAAATGTGAATGGACACTTAAAGTTGAAGTGTGTCACTTTTTTATGTCAAAATATGTCCTACTTTCCCAGTTTATTGTTCATTGACAACTATAAAGTAAGCCATTTGTGGGTTTACCTCCCGAAAAGTATAAAGACTAAGCCTCCCAGGCACTATCAAAACATTGATGTTTATATTTTGAGCGGCCCACTGTGTAAGTTTGGGGCCTGGATACTTAGCTGTTCAATATAAACAACCATGGTAGACTTGTACAGTAGAAAATTAACTTAGCTTCATCTACAGATGTTAAAGCCCAAATTTGAAGACTTGCTAAAAGACACAGAGACAGAGAATGGAATAAAACAAGAGTGAACATTGGCATCACATTTACAAGGTGGAGGACACTAAAACACCGCTGTTGGTGCAGCTCCCATCTACTTGAATGGGGAAAGACCTTAATCTTAAAAACGGTTGGTCATGATAACGATCAAAGAGATTTTTGACAGCGAAACTTCACAGCTGCTGCATGCTGTCACTCGAGTCTCGTTCAACACTACAGCAGCAAGAGTTTCTTCACTCCACACAATGCCTTAATTTTACACCAAGACAATGATATATTTCAATATTAAAGTTGCAGCTCCAACTTAAGAAAACTTAGGTAAGTTTTAGAGATTGTGACAATGTGGGCTTGTCTGTGTCATTTTTATTTTCATTCATTAATTTTGAGCATGAATCTGTAATTGTGGGCTCTTATGACCTGAGTTTCTAAGTTTGTATTGTTTATTTCAGTGCTGCAGCATATCAGTGCCCACTGCATAAATCCTTGAAAACATCCGCTTTCAGTGTAAATATATTGCCCTGCCTAATGCGATTGTGAGCATTTCAGCACGTGCAAGGTTGGTACATGCACAGCATTTGACAGATGTGGGCGGCTTTGGCTTATGGAAAACAAGCTTCCTAACACAGATTTAAAGTGCAATTTACCCTTAGAGTACAGAACTAATTATCTAAATTCTTTCGACACTGACAATGCTGGACGTCACTGAACTAAATTCACACAGGACGTAAAAAGCTGTGAAATAACGACAGAAGGCATGAATAAAGCATTATTTTTCGTCAGTGTATAATTAAACATTATATATAACTTGGGACTGTGTGATATTGTTCACGTTTTTCACCATAATAAATACTAGAAAACTTCTCTTCTAAATGACAGATTCATCCAACTCTGAGAAGCGTCCTTAAAGTGATAGTTCAGCCTTAAATTAATGTTACATCATAATTTCCCGCCCTCATGTTCTTCCAACTCTGTGAAACTTTCTATATTCTGTGGAACCCAAAGGATGTTAGACTGAATGTTAGGGACTGACAGTCTCAGTCACATGAAAAAAACATGCAGTGAAATGAAACGATGATTACGGTTAGCAGGCGGTTTTGTAGGGGTGGCAGGGGAGCCAGTGCCCTCTTTCAACAAGCTTGCCCCCCCCTCCCCCCCCTAAATTTGGAATGGTATTGCACCAAATAATTTTGGGTGCAATGTGTAGTTTGTACTATGGATGGCAGTAATGAAAATCCCCCCTAAATTTGGAATGGGATCACGGCAAACAATTTTTGGTGCAAAATAAAAGTATTTGTCAATCACACAATGAATGAGATGTTAGATGTCCAGAATTTAGATTTAACCCTCGGGGGGCTGGATTTTTTCTTCAGCAGCGGAAACAACTTAAAATTCTCCGTCATTTTGTGCACACAGATAAGTGTAAGACATCATTAGAAACTATACATGGTCTACTTTTATTTGTGTACACTCACAATAACAACAAAACCTTGTGCTTTTGTAAAATAAAGAAAATGATAAGGGTGCGCTTTCAATTCAGCCGTCTCCGAGAGCATCTTTCTGAAACACGTCACAAAAATGAACTGAAACTCTGCGAATACTTATCACACAAACCTGAAAACATATGTCTAAAGAAAGCTTAAAATGTCTACTTTTAATTAAAACACTTATTTGTCTCCTCAGGTGTGCAGGTTATTTCACTGACTTAATTTTTTATTTATTTTTTCAAAAACCATGCATAAACGATATTTTCTCAAAAATACAAACATGTACTTACATGTTGCTCACATATTATTGTAGCCCAGTTTGTGCTGAATACATTGTAATCAGACTTTAGCCATTATTATGTTTTTAAGCAACTGAAAAAAGCACAAATGTCAAGGCATGTCAAAACTTCTCCAGGGCACAAAAACACCATCAGACCCTAGGAATATCCTGACCAAAATTGAAAATGTACTTGTTATTTTCTAAATCTAATATCGTGTCAGCTCATGATTTTCTGTCATGCTCAACAAAGGACAAAATATAATAAAATCACAGTAAAAGGAATCAATATGACTTATTCTATACTGTATATTGATTATTTGTGAGTTTTTTCTATTGCCCCCTTTTTGAGCCTGACAGTCCATCACAGTAAAAATCACTATTTCCTTTTATTTGATATATTTCCTTTCATTATATCTACACACTCAAATGGGTTTTAAACGGCTTGTACATAATGATAGGATTTTTTACATTTTCATTATTTTTCCCCTTTGTAGTTAAAATGAAGAGAAAAAACCTACAGGACAAAATGTCCTTCTTTAATAAGAAAAATAAATATAATGGTCAGTCAAGAATGAAGAGAGACGATGCTTGTGAAAAGAGTCAGAAATACATGAAAGCTTAGAGAAAGAAGAAAGTCCAGAAGAACAGAGATCCCATCAGCAAGGTATTTTAGTTGTGGAGAGAGTCAGAGAGGTCTGGAGGCAGAGAGCAGACAGACAGCAACCTGGAGAGTGAGAGCACTGAACATTTAGAGCAAGAAGAGAAAATATATGAGGCTGCCGAGTGTGACTTTGAGGCAGAGTGTGAGCACGATGAGCCCTGTGCATCTACAAGCACATCATCTGAACCGTCAGGTTTGTCATGGAGCTTAAAATTGTCAGTTGCTATAGGCCAGTTTTCTATAGACATGTTTAGGCTGATTGAGATGAGAATACTCCGCTTTAGCTCTTTTTGTTTTTCCATAAACATTTTTGTTTTAATCATATGAACTTGACTTACACCTATGGAATGCTAAATAATGATTCACTGTAACTCTTTCATCTTACACAGATATATCCAAGAGTAGAGATCATCCACCTGTGCTGCCACTCTTAACAACATATCCAAAGACACTGATGGGGGACAGGAAGAGGAGCTTCAAAGCAGAATGGTACAAGATTTATCCCTGGCTTGAGTACTCCAGAATATTAGACTCTGCATATTGTTATGCCCGTCGACATTTTAGCCCTCCCAACAGCCCAGTGTCAGTTTTTGAGAGTGGTTTTAAAAAACTGGAAGAAGGCAACCTACAAGGAAGGGGGATTTGCAATTCATGCAACATCAGAGCGCCACAAGCAAGCCGTGGTTGCATTTAAAGACTTTACTTGTGAAATAAATTAACATGAAACATTCATTTGATTTTAAATTGTTTTATTAGCCTACTTCAAGAGATTGCAGTTATCATGACATGGTAAAAAATGACTTGAAATAATCCTGAAAGTAGGTTAAAATACATGTTAAAAGTGTGCCCCCTAAAAGCACAAGTGGCTCAATAATATTAATAGCATTATTATTATTGTTATTATTACTCATTCTATAATGCATGTTAAATGTGTATCATGTACTGGAATATAGGAGAGTAAACATTATGTTATGTGTGAAAGTAACTAGTTACTACTTCAGTATTCTTTTTGTTGGATACTTTCTTACTCTTACTCGAGTAATTTATAACATACAATTTTTTTATATATATTTTTTACTTTTACTTGAGTAAACTTTTTGGCTACTCTGCCCACCTATGGACTGATCTTAACTGTTTGACTGAAAGTAAAATAGCTGTCGGCCTGTGCTGAGTGACTCCAGATGAGACTTGTCCTCCGCCACCCAGATTGAGTTGAGTAACCATGCCACCACGAGGACCTACTAAAGTAGTGGTAATTGGGCATTCTAACATTGGGAGAAAAGGGGAGATAAAAATAGCTGTCGGCCTCAAAGTAAATGGAGCTCTAGGTCACACCTACCGATGATGTGGGCCAATGGCAGTAAGAAGGTTTTTAGCAGCCATTGAAATGTTTTCCTGATAGTTTGCTCTGATGAGCTGTTACGAACCACCAAAACTAATCCAAAAACACCTTTGTATTGGCCAGATTTTGATCTAAATTATGTCAGAAATGTTCGTGCTTCGATTTCTTATGTAGTGTGCAGGTGCCTTAAGCAAGCTATATGTAGGTTAATATCACCTAAAAGTGTAACAATATGGGTCTTTGTCACTATCAAAACATCACTCTTTGTGATTTTTGTTTGTTTTAGCAGTACGCCCAGCCCAACATAGCAACATCGACCTTTGTACAATGGGCAATTAAATTTGGTGATGCTAGTGGTGCAGTAATTACCCACTTCAGCTTTAAAGTTGTCCTTAAATTTTAAGCTGGGATTGGCAAAGGTATTTTAACATAGAAAAAACTACATATTTTACATTTAATGTAACTTATTCCATGATTTAAAGACAGAGACAAGAGAAGCATTTTACATAAACCATCCTAACAAAACAACAGGTAATTATCAAGCGTTCCAGTGCTGATGATCAGCGGTGATGGAATTGTCTAAAATCTGTCATATCATGGAGTCATCCTGCTGAGGAAGGTTGGCTGACAGATGGGAGGTTCTCGGTTGGAGTTGCTTCTAATAAGACTCCCTCTCATACCCAGTTATTACAAACAATCAGGGGGACACCACATGCGCCTGACAATGTTATCTTGACAAATGACTTGATTAGCCAGCAAATATAAAAAATAAAGATGAAAGTGTGTGTGTGTGTGTGTGTGTGTGTGTGTGTGTGTGTGTGTGTGTGTGTGTGTATGTGTGAGCGTGTATTTATGGACCAAATGTGCCCATAAGGATAGTATTTTTGACCTTGTGGGGACATTTTGTCGGTCCCCATGAGGAAAACAGCTTATAAATCATACTAAATTATGTTTTTTGAAAATGTAAAAATGCAGAAATTTTCTGTGAGGGTTAGGTTTAGGGGTAGGGTTAGGTTTAGGGGTTAGAATATAAAGTTTGTACAGTATAAAAACCATTATGTCTATGGAAAGTCCCCATAAAACATGGAAACCAATCATGTGTGTGTGTGTGTGTGTGTGTGTGTGTGTGTGTGTGTGTGTGTGTGTGTGTGTGTGTGTGTGTGTGTGTGTGTGTGTGTGAATGATTGATTGATCAATAGCCATTGATTCAGAGATGGAGATACTTATAGATCAAAAGATTAATGTAGTCAGACATAAAGGTTTCACTGTTAAGTGGAATAACGTAGACCACAGGAATAACAAGCATTGCAGGATGTGCATCTTGCTCCAAATGATGTCGCTATTAAATTGTTGCATCAATTTCATTCTTGGGTAGAGGAGGCTGTTGGTTATAACAATGAAGAAAACTATTTGATGTGATCCAAGCTAATGATTTCAGCTTGTGCTTCACTAAGAGCTGTACCCTTGAAACAGTGTGCAGTATCCTTAATTTCTTTTTCTCACAAAGGGGCTTTCTTCAAATAAATGGTTCACCCAAAAAACATATTGTTTACTCACCCTCATGTCATCCAATGTGACTTTATTTCTTCTGTGGAACACAAAAAAAGATGTTTTGCAGAATCTGCTTTTTTCCATATAATGAATGCATACATTTCAGCTTACTTCAAAAAGGACCAAAAAAATAAACTGATTACATTGTAAATTCGGCAGCAGTAAGTTCCCCTTAACAAACCCCCCGGGATTTGTTAAATTCTTAATGAAGAGATGGGAGTAGTTGGGATGGTGGTGGGATGCTGGAGGAAATGTAGCAGCATGTTGTAAGCAGCTGTTTATATACGCTTACTCTGGCAATGCAGTTGATTGACATGCTCTTCCCCAACTGTATTATGAAACTCCATTTCAGTAGTTCACAAGTTAATGTAATCCTGCCATGAGGACAGTGTAAACATGTTTGGCTCGATATCCCTGGATGAGTCTCCGAGGCTCGAGACTTGACCCGACCTCAATTACCCCCAAAAGAAGCCAAGACCAGGCAGCGAGTCGCTAGTGTCGCAGCCTCGTGAAATACAGAAAGTAATGTGTTTTGGGTTGGAATATTGAGATGCTAAAAGGCAGTCACTACGATTCCATTCCCACTCCAAAAGGAATGAGACCTTAAAAGGCATGCAGGGGGAGGATGATATAACAGATGATAGAACAAGCAGTTGCTGCTTGCTGAGGCAACATCACGCTAGGGTTTGCTTGGGGGATAGGAAACTGAGAGCTACAGGTTAGGTTGAGAATGAGTAGAGTGAAAATTGTTGGAAATTCTGAGTAAAGAGTGGCGGTTGCTGCCACATGGAAATGAGGAAAACAGGTTCCTGTTGAACTGGAGGACTCCGCAATCATCATGGCTGGAAGACCACTCCCCCAGCCCCTCTGGAGAAAGGCGGTAAACCTCCCACCGCCTAGGCAGGTCTGACCGAAGCGAGAGCGGTCCCCTGCCACTATAGGCGGGCCTACCCTATCTCTGACTTGACCTTATGCCACCTCTAGACGCAAGTCATTTAACAGGAGGGGCCATTGCAGTGAATTGGCTAACCCCACAGGTGTGGGGCTCGGCTACCACTCGTGCGGGCGAGCCCATCCTGCATTCGAAAGGGTGAGTCCACACAGCAGTACAAACGGGAGAGCCCACAATATAAATAAACGTGAGTTAGCTCAGAAAGCATTCACACCGGAGAACCCTCACTGCAATTTGAACAGGAGAGCCTTTAATTGCATGTCAGTGGGAGGGCCTTCACAGCGGTATGAACGGGAGGGCTTCCAGTCTAGCCAAGGGGGCCCTCCCAGCCTCCAAACGGGAGGGCCCTCCATGTGTATTGACGAGGCTTTTTGGAGCGGTTGGAGCACCTGCTGCATTAAAATGAAGTGATTATAGTTGCTTTAAAACGAGAGCCCTCCCCCTCATAGTGATATGAACAGGCTGAATCCTCGAGTGCATTCAATTGGAGAGCATATGATTCATGTGAAAATGGTTTATGCTTTATTTTAATGAGCTCACTCAGTACTGCGAGCGGCTGATTCCACAGGCATGTGCCCGCATTGATTCTTGTGAAAGTGATACAGTATATGTGGCATTTAAATAGCAGCATCTGAACTGCGTGTTTGCACTGCTTCTGATATGTATTGAGCCAATAGCAGGGGGTGCCGCGGTTGCAGTGTAGCCAAGCTTGTGCGCACTGCCCAAGCAGAGGATTTGCAGTGAGGTTCCGGGGTGGTACGAATGAGTTAGAGGAGAAAGGGACTTGCAGTTGCAAAGTCAGGGCTAGTTACGGCTGCGGTGAGGCATAGACAAAAGGGTCTTCAGCTGCAGTGGATTGGTATGGCCGAAGGAAGCTGAAGCAGTCGGAGACATATCGCATCAGTCTGCAGCTTACATTGCATCAAGTTTGGGCAGGCACCTGCGTTCTGCTGAGATAACGGCCTAGCCCTGCATTCTGATAGTGTTTGTCTATTGTTGGAAACATTGGAAGCAGGGATACCACTACTAGCTGCTTCCAAGAGGGACAGGTTTATAAATAATATAACATTTTCAGATAATGAAAACAGTAATATGTAAAACATGCATTTGCAGAAATGACTAGCATTAAATGGCACTGGTGATTGGGATAATAGACGAATACATGAGCCTGAATCCTAAAAACGGATCCCCTTATAAGCACTTCTAGGAAGATATTTCAAACTTTTAGATATTTTTTCATGATAAAAATATCTGTTGTGAAAAACTGACTGAAATGCTGGAGTGTGTTGGAATACTGTTTGAATTAAATTGTTACTCTTTTGTTTCCCTTACATTAAATTAAAGCGATAATTGTTAGTTGACTCTGGTTACTGTAGTTAAAATACGGTGGCAAATAGTATCTGACATTATTTGCACCAGGATGCAATTAGTATCTACCATTATTTGCACCAGGATGCAATTAGTATCTACCATTATTTGCACCAGGGCTGGGTTGCAAATAATATTTGTACTGGGGTGTAAATAGCATATACCATTATTTGCACCAGGGTGAAAATAGCATCTGCCTAAAAAAAAATCCACAGTTTTAGAACAATGTGTGGACTAGCTTACGGGACAAATCGCATCCCCTATTGATTCGATATGGGACGCATCATTTCAATACAATCCTGTATTTTATGAGATGGGTGGCAAAGTTAACTGGAGGTCTAATACATTCTCATGAGCAAAGTGTAGAATGTGGAAAATCGGGAGATTATCGGGAGAAATTTTAAATTGTAAGTACTGAGGGGTGGAAAAACAGGAGAAACACAGTAAAATTGGGAGAGTTGGCAGGTATGAAGGTAACAGATAAAAATGTAAGCTTTTACTAACTGATTAGCTTCCTCTTCATGGTAGTTCTCATCTTATTCTCACTTCCACATATTCAGATTTGTGATGTTGTGATTGGTCATGTGGCATGAGAACCAATTGTGTTTGGCATCAATGACTTCAAACCTGACATGATGCAAATTATATATTTGAGAGCTGCAGTGGAGGTAAAATGTTCAGCGTATAATAATTAAAAAAAAATTTTTATATATCTCACACAAAGCTATTGTATGGTTTCAGAGGACTTGGAGCATGAGTTGTACAGACTGCTTAACTTGTGTTTTGTGTCCTTTTTGGAGCTTGACCGCCCAAATATTAAATAGATAGAAGATTACTCATTTCAAAATATCTCTTGTGTGTTCCACAAAAGGCAGAAAGGCATATGAGTTTGGAAAGAAGTGAGGGTGAGTAAATTATGAACTAACCCTTTAAGCATGTCTCAAAAGAAGTGCAACAAGCACTTTAAGAACTTCCCCTGCTAAAACTGATTCTGAACAGTGAAAATGAATCACATAGTTTTAAATTATTCTTTAACTCAAGGCTTAATTTACATGTGAAATACATGTGAAGGTTTTTTATGAGGGTTAGGTTTAGGGGTAGGATTAGGGGCTAGAATCTATAGTTTGTACATTATATCATTATGTCTATGGAGAGTCCTCATAAGGATAGCCGCACCAACCCATCTTCAATGTTGCCATGCCAATACCTGCTATTTACAGGAACATGCGGTGTTGACAGTTAGCCCATAATTCACCTGGATCTTTGCTGTCTGTAAGGCATATGTGATATTTTGAGTTGAAGGACCTTTTCTGTAAACTTTTGCTGAACCCATCCATTTGGGTCTATAATACATAAAGCCATTCTGAGATAATACGATTTTCCTTTCTGCCATGACCTGCCTTAGTGGGTCTGTCAAAAGCTGATATATGTCTGTCAGGTATTTCAATGGCATTCATATGAATGAAATATGGACAGCCACAGAAGATGACTAGAGTCCTGAGTACTGAGTCTCATCCCATGGAGTTGAAAATATGTACAAATACTGCTGAAGTATTAAAACCTCAACTGTATGAACCTATCAACAGAAAATAACTTTTTGTGCGCATTATGCATAATTGGACAGAGCCTTAAAAATAAACAAAGACAGTCATTATATATTACTGTTTTAAAGCTAAAGTGTGTCATTTTAATAATAATTAGGTGTATTATTAAAAAAAATAATAATAATAGTGTCACCAATGTAGTGATTGGAAGTTCTTTTGGATGGTTCATTTAAATGTAATATGATTCAGCGGTCATTATCATGTAATGACATCACTAGTACATAATTCTAACATCCCTGTGTCAAGGTATTCATGGGAGCCGGAACGTTGTTATGGACCATGCATAGCATGAACGGCTAAAGTCGTTGCGCAGCATCTCCAGTACGTGAATGGGGTCCGAGTTGGGGTGGCAAAGCTCATATTTAGGGTGGCAGCTACCACCCCGTGCCACAGTTCTGGCCCTGCCCATACAGGCTACTAGTCGACTCATTCAGCATTTTTTTTGTATGTTGTTGCTGATACACACGTTTTTGAAATTCAGATTTCTTGAAAATATTCATCACAGTTATCTACACAATTTATTAAGTCTAATTCAAAAATACTTTAAACTTTAAAAACGAATATATTATTGTGGCAGGGCAAAGGGCGGGACCGGGTGTGTAGGATCACGACCCGGCCCCGCCCTCTGCCCTGCCACAATTATAAATAATTTGTATTAGTAACAACATTGAGTAAAATTGCCTATTTAAAGGGATAGTTCACCCAAAAAAGAAAAGTCCTCGTTCTCCCAATGGCCAGTCGGCCTCTAGGAAGAGCTACATATTGTTTGTTCTTTTCGTCAATCTTGTTCAACAAGAAAAGGGGCCGGATGAATTATGAATAAAAGGAAGTGATGATCACTATGAGTATAAATTATTTTATTAGCTTACATATGGATCGCAAAGTAATCCTAGAAGAAGGAACGATGGCTTGCACTACCCAGTTAAGCAGTCTGATTCATGGATGAGGCAAACAATGTGGACTGCATCTTGAGTCCACATTGGTCCGCCTCTGATAACGACATCGAGGTTTACGCTGACAGCGTAACGTGTTTCATCAGGAAGTATGTAGAGGATGTTGTTCCGACCAAAACAATACGGATATACCGCAACCAGAAACCATGGGTTAACGCCGAGGTTCGCATGGCACTCAATGCGCGGTCCTCCGCTTTTAATTCTTCTAACACGGAGGAGCGTAAACAAGCCAGTTATGTCCTCCGTAACACCATCAGTGAATCCAAACGCCAGTACAGGCACAAACTTGAAGGTCAGTTCAACACCACTGACTCTAGAAGCATGTGGCAGGGAATTAATACCATCACGGACTACAAACGGAATAAAGACTCCGCTGTGAACACCACTGCATCTCTCCCGGACGAACTTAATACATTTTATGCTCGTTTTGAGGACAGTAACACCGCCCTCGCGGAGAGAGCACTCGCTGCTGACGCTACAGAGGTTGATTCACTCTCCGTCTCTGTTGTGGATGTAACCCGATCCTTCTGACGGGTGAACATCCGTAAAGCCGCGGGCCCAGACGGCATTCCAGGCTGCGTCATCAGAGCGTGCGCGAATCAACTGGCAGGTGTTTTTACGGACATTTTCAATCTGTCCCTCTCCCTGTCTGTAGTCCCCACATGCTTCAAAACATCAAACATTGTGCCTGTACCGAAGCAAGCCACAATCACTTGCTTAAATGACTGGCGTCCTGTTGCTCTGACCCCCATCATCAGCAAATGCTTTGAAAGGTTAATCAGAGATTACATCTGCTCTGTTCTGCCCCCCCTCTTTTGACCCACTGCAGTTTGCCTACCGCAACAACCGCTCCACTGATGATGCCATTGCATCTACACTACACACTGCTCTCTCCCATCTGGAAAAAAGGAACACATATGTGAGAATGCTTTTTGTAGACTACAGCTCAGCATTCAACACCATAGTGCCCTCCAAGCTTGATATGAAACTCCGGGCTCTGGGCTTAAACGACTCGCTGTGCAGCTGGATCCTGGATTTCCTGTCAGGCAGACGTCAGGTGGTTAGAATGGGCAGCAACATTTCCTCATCACTGACCCTCAACACTGGAGCCCCGCAGGGCTGTGTTCTCAGCCCCCTACTGTAGTCCCTATACACGCATGACTGTGTGGCAACACATAGCTCCAATGCCATCATTAAGTTTGCTGACGATACGACGGTGTCTGATCACTGACAATGATGAAAGAGCCTACAGAGAGGAGGTGCACACTCTGACACGCTGGTGTCAGGAGCACAACCTCTCCCTCAGCGTCAGTAAAACCAAGGTGCTTGTGGTGGATTTCAGGAAGAAAGACAGAGAACACAGCCCCATCACCATCAATGGAGCACCGGTAGAGAGAGTCAGCAGTTTCAAGTTCCTCGGTGTCTACATCACTGAAGAACTCACATGGTCCGTCCACACTGAGGCCGTTGTGAAGAAGGCTCACCAGCGCCTCTTCTTCCTGAGACAGCTGAGGAAGTTTGGAATGAACCACCACATCCTCACACGGTTCTACACCAGTACTGTAGAGAGCATCCTGACTGGCTGCATCACTGCCTGGTACGGCAATAGCACCACCCACAACCGCAAAGCCCTGCAAAGGGTGGTGCGAACTGCCAGAAACATCATCGGAGGTGAGCTTCCCTCCCTCCAGGACATATACACTAGGCGGTGTGTGAAAAAAGCTTGGAGGATCATCAGAGACTCCAGCCACCCGAGTCATGGGCTGCTCTCACTGCTACCATCAGGCAGGCGGTATCGCAGCATCAGGACCCGCTCCAGCCGACTACATGACAGCTTCTTTCCCCAAGCAGTCAGACTGTTGAACACTTGATCTATCACGATCAATAATTAGCACTGCACTTTATTCATCTTATATCTCACACTGGACTGTCAACATATTCTCCTCAATATACTACTTCATATATATATATATATATATATATATATATATATATATATATATATATATATATATATTTCATATACTCCTTATTGTATTGTATAATGTGTGTATTGTTTACTGTACATTGTATATAATTATTGTGTTGTGTAAGTATGTGTACATTTGATTTGTAAATTGTGTTGTGTAAGTATGTTGTTTATTGTAACTGGTATATGTCTCGTCACTGTCATGACTGCTATGTTGCTCGGAACTGCACACAAGAATTTCACCTACTGTTGCACTTGTGTACATGGTAGTGTGACAATAAAGTGATTTGATTTGATTTGATTTGATTTGATTTGATGTGCGGGTGTACCGAACTGAGAATGGACATTTGTTGCAGTCAGACCAAAGCATTGTATTCCACTGGATAAACTAAACACAAAAAAATCAATTACACATTTTTTCCAATGTACATCAGTTGATTACTAGCAAAAGTCATTAAATCCACACTGTAGACTTGCAAGAAACTACAAATAAAGTGGTCTTTTTAATATAATAATTTTCTGTCTCTTGGCATTTTGGAAAATCCTTCACTGTAGCTTTATATCGATTTTAAGGGCATGTTTTTCTCAGTACTCAGAAGAGCTAAGCTGATCAGTTTTTCTGTTACATTGTTCTCCTGAGAAATTACTTGGAGACTCATTTACCTGCAGGCAAAAATGGCAAGTCTGGTAACAAAGTATCAGTGTATTAATCTGCTAAAGCCTTTGCCATTTGGAAGAGTTTGTCATCAGTTAAAGTACAGCAGTGGTCTAGGACACGAAAACCCAGAGGACTTTGTCACTTTCCAAACCCATGTTTCAGTTGTGTTGTTCAAGTAGAAGATGGACACCCTAAAATGTTCCTCTGTATTTTTCCTCTGTATATATTTCAAATTTTCTCTGCACAAGTCTTAAGTCCTAATGGCCCACAATTCTGACAAACCTTTTGTTGTGGCCAACATACTTACAAAGAAGTTCTTCGTTCAAAGGCAAAAAGAAGTTTAAACTGCCAAGCAACGAAATACTGTTTTTGAATATTCAGACCTAGGCCACACTGCTGTGGGAGGCATTTAGAGGTAAATTTGAATAGGAGGACACTCAAGACTAAATAATTTTGATATTAAAATGTGCTATCACTGACTTCATGCCTCATTTTATAATTTTGTGAGTAGAATTCACATGAGATCAATAAAATAAGCTGTTTTAACCACTCAATGATAATTTTAAGTAATATATATTCAGTAGATAATGTGTAATTTGTCTTATTAACATTCTGAATTTAAGGAGCTAACGCGCTAGCAATCTAAACACGGAAACATGCCATACGCATTATTACGCCATAGTGCTAACACGCTATATGCATAAATTGCACCGGTTACCCTATGTTATTTTATTTTATGATGACACTGTTACTTACTACTGCAAAAAATTGTGTATAAAAAAAGACTGTTAATTGGCAGAGTACAGACAAAAGAATAGTGAAAGGCATACCTTACATTGGACAGATGTGTGAATGGCTTTTGCTGCAGATGGCACTTGAGTGAATGAGCTCTTAAGAGTATTTGAATAGATTTGATACCTTTTGTAGACTAATTAACCTAAAAGTATGACATGGTCTTGGTAAATGTCTCTAAGCAAATGATTGTAAAGATGTAGGTAAACTTGCACCAGCTCGCTAATATTCTGAAAAACATGGTGTGTTCATGGTGACTGATCTTAACTGTTTGACTGAACAGGTATTAGCTGTTGACCTAAAAGTAGGTGAAGCTCCAGGTCACACCTATAGATGACATGGACCAATGGCAGTAAGACGGTCTTTATCAGGTGGTTCTAAATTTTCTTAAAAATTCGCCCCATGGCGAGCTGTTACAAACCACTGAAAAAAATGCATAAACACCTTATTTTTGGCTGGATTTTGTTTTAAATGATATCACAGCCTCTCCAATATTTCACCTTCTACTGTCATGGGGACAAATTAAAACTTCTCCATTGCTTTTTTAAAACTCATTGCCTCTGCATACTTACCAGGTTTTTTTTTTTTAAAGAGAACTGTGGTTAATGGAACGCTTGCAAAACCTTCACAGAGCAAAACCACAATGAGCGAATTGCATCATTTCCCAGTGGACATGAACTGTCAGAAAACTTGAAAGCTCTCAATATTTTTGATCTACATTGGCTTTTCATTATGATCCTTTGTGATGGTTATGTAATTAAGCACTGGGCTCAGCTGATCTGCATCAGAGATGTCTTGCATGTCCTTTATAACAGAGTAGTGATCAGGTCAGCATTTTTTACATATTTATCTTTCATTTTAATTTAATTAGTTGTGATTTTATTATAAAACAAGGACTAGTCAACCTTTGTCCAATGTGTAGTTTACCAATTTATGGAGACAAGACCCGGCAAACCATGAAGACAATCCAGTCATTCATCAACACCTGCCTCAGATAGTTCCTTCAGATCCTCTGGCCTGACACCATCAGTAATCAAAACCTTTGGCAGCGAACGGAACAGCAGCCTGTAGACAAAGTGATCCTCCAAATGTGCTGGGGATGGATTGGCCACACCCTCCACAGATCTGCATCCACATCCCCTCCGCATCCACATAGGGAAAGAAATGAGAAATATCATAAGGGAAAAGTAAAAGAGGCCAGCCTAGGAACACCTGGTGCCATGATTTGGAGGATTACACCAAGAAAATGAGACTCACTTGGGGACAGCTGGAGTGACTGGCCCTGGATTGAGATGCCTGGAGAACTCTTGTAGGGGGCCACAGGCGAATGTCAATAAGTAAGACGACAGGGTTTCAGAGTCACATCTGCAATACTTCAATACTTCTGGCCAAATGCTGACTTATTTGGCATATATGAATGACATTTGTGCATCAACAGAAAGGCTTTGTTGCCAGACATAAAGTGTGAATCAGTCACCTTGTGCTCTTGATGACAGTTCAAGCAAGATTGTGATATTCAGATTTCCTTTCACCATAATATTTTTCACTTTTCAGATGTCATCTGCTTTACACTTTTTAGAAACTTCTACATTTAACATGAAAGGGACTCTCAATTTTTGTGGATGTCCTTTTTGATCATATCATCAGAGACTTCTACAGGATAATTACCTCTGTTTGATACTATGCAGTTCTTGTATCAGGGGTGGTTGTGTTTGGGAATGATATGCTGATCGACATGGATGTGGAATATTCCTACTTGACTTCTCTGATCTCTGGTAAATAAAGGCATTCCTTTCCCTAACGCTCAGACGATAGCATATAAAAAACAAAACTGTAATGCTCCCAATAGCTTAGCAGGTGTTTGCTTGAAGACAGAGATGTCTCCTAGAAACCAAATATTTAATATAAGCAAACTATCAAAATAAGTATTAAAACAGAGTATAATGTACCATATATTAAACATCTGTAAAAGTTTGATAAACTAGTTTTATTATCAAGTAGTGTGTCTCATAGATGTTTTTTATTGGCTGAATTTTTTTTGTTTTTTATTTTCATTAACTTTGTAAATCTTCCTGGTTGCTGACGTTTTCATGATGTCAGGCACCTGAATCTTGGTGAAACTGGAATTGTAGATTCCTCATGAGTTTGATGTCTGACTTCAAGTGGAAATCTATTGCATTTTTCCAAGTAGGAAGTTGGAAATTCCAGCTGTGTCCGAA
Source organism: Xyrauchen texanus (assembly GCF_025860055.1). Taxonomy (NCBI): domain Eukaryota; kingdom Metazoa; phylum Chordata; class Actinopteri; order Cypriniformes; family Catostomidae; genus Xyrauchen; species Xyrauchen texanus. The sequence goes on along the minus strand of NC_068297.1, from coordinate 19,304,071 downwards.
ACCAGGAAAATGCTGCCTCCCCTCCTGTATTTGGAGGAAGGAAGGGATCAAGGCACGTCTGAATCCAATGTTCGTGTAACATCCTGTCTACTGAGATACCATCATCTGATTGATTTTTGAAGGCAGCATAGATGTATCCTTCGCTGCCTATAAAATCCCATAATCCTAATGCATGCCATTCCACAGCGGTTGAGCTGAAGATAAAAATATATATAATTAAATGTAAATTAAATAAATTATTATTTTTTTTTATTCCATTTCTAGCAAGAAACTAGTATTGTAGTTATTAAATATACACTTGTTTATTACCAAAATGCTCTTGATTTTGATCTAGATTATTAGACCATTGTGGTTTGGTCAAGAGGTCCTCACTGCAGACTATAGTGTGATGACATAGTGGATTTCATCTGCTATGTCACGGACATAGTGTAATAAATCGTCTCGGTTACTGACGTAACCGCCATTCCCTGATGGAGGGAACGAGACGTTGTGTCAATGAGTTGACACTAGGGGTCACTCCTGCGGAGCCCAGACATCCCTGATCTTGAGAAAAGGCCAATGAGAATTGGCATGTGGAATTTGCATGCCACTCCCCCGGACATACGGGTATAAAAGGAGTGACGTTGCACATCCACATCAGGTATCGCCCGGCGCTTTCAGCGGTTGGTTCAGTGTTGTGGCCGGAGGGACAAAACGTCTCATTCCCTCCATCAGAGAACAGAGGTTACATCAGAAACCGAGACGTCTGTCCCTATGGAAAAAGCCAAAAGAGCTGAAGTTATGCCGTCGCATAACTACTCCCAACACACTGGTAGGCATGAAGCGGTCCCCTGCACCTAGGGGAATGGCTAACTGCTCAGAAGTGCTCTATTATTCTCCCCTGTAAAAGGAACAAAATAGTTCAGCTGGGGGCCAAATATATGGTCCAAGCTAGGGGGTGTCCCTCCAAAGAGGAGGACACTGCGGAGACCACACCCGGCCCCGAGAGGGGGGGGGGGTTTAGGTGGAATACACACACAGTCTTACCCGTTAGGAGCAAAAGCACATCATGTGGAGTGGCGTCGTGGTAGATCCTACCCAAGGGGGGAGGAGTTACTACAAACATGGTGACCAAGGGCAGAGGGCCCTCTGTCCAAGGAAGACGCGGTTTACCAGCAGGGAAACCATTTTGCGGGATATACATCACACGGGGCTGCCCAAGGGAACAACCAGCACATGTGGAGCACTTACCTCAGTCCTGCGGGTAGCTCCGCATCATGGCCGGCCCCGAGGAGCGGGCTGTAGCGGGGCTGGTGTTGGTGCTGGCACCACAGGGGGACGCACTGGGTGACGAGCAGATGGGTGCGGGGTCTGTGGCTCCGCCTGGGTAGGATATGCTGTATAGCCTCCATCTGCTTCCTCACCGTTGAGAACTGCCGGGCAAAGTCTCCAACGGTGTCTCCATACAGCCCAACCTGGTTGATGGGGGCGTCAAGGAAGAGAACATAGAGACAGAAGAGTTGCATTTAGGAGAATACTGTGAATGTATTGCTGATGGTTTTAACCTTTTTAGTAAATTGTGGCAAAGGTATCTGCTGTCAGTGATGTGTCAGGTGGTGGAGGGGGAGGGCAGAGAAGTGTGTTGAATGTTCTAAACAAGCTATGAGTGTCTGTGGTGCTGTTGATCTTGGTCTGGAAATATGAGGTTGTCAACAATTCAGGTGAGATTTTTCATATTTCAGCAACAAGACCCTTGTGTTTTCCCATCATTGAGGGTGCACCATCAGTAGCGATGGAGACGACGGATGATTCTGGTATGTTCATGTCATTGCATGTTTCACTGAGTGCTCTATGAATGTCCTCACCCCTTGTTCATTCATGAAGCGATTTCAATGCCAATAAATCTTCTGTAACCTCAAACATTCCTGAATTCACACATCTCACCTATATCCAAAGCTGAGCAATGTCTCCAATGTCTGTTGATTTATCTGCTGCTCAACTGAGTGCTGAAGAAGCTTAGTTTTTAGTTGTTTTGTCAAGTTCTCAGACATTTCTGAAATTTGACGTATAACTGTGTCATTACTCAGCTGTAAACTTTTTATCCTGCAGATTATCTCGCTCTTGTTGCTCAGATCATAAAATAGACATTGTGATTCCAGAAAACAGTTTTTAACTAGTTCCCCACCACTGAATGGTTGGTCGTGTTTGGTAAGAAGCCATGAAATTTTGAACGTTGCTAATGTCATGGCCTGGGACACTTTTAAACTGGCTTGCACAGCACAGCTTCTGTTACGATCCCTGGTTGTCTGCCCCGTGTTGTCCGTGTCGCCGTCACCATGATTCCCGACCTTCATCACTGTGTCATTGTTCTCACCTGATTGTCGTTTGTTATCATCATGTCTCTGTGTATTTAAACCCCGCTGTTCCTCCATTCCCTTGTCGTTCGTTGTTTTGATGTTTCGGAATGTTCTGACTGTTCTGATGTTTGCCCCAAGTTCTGATGTTCGCTCTGGCCATGTTCATCCTGCCGTGTTCATCCAGTCCGTGTTTCTTCAATGTTTTCATGTTTTAGTTTCAGTTTTCCCCCCGTGGATGTTTCATTTGTTCCTGTTTGTCGTGTTTCCACTGTTGATTAATAAATCCGCACTTAGATCCTCACTCCCCGTCTGCCTCCGCCTGCTTGTCATAACAGCTTCAGTACAGCAATCACATTTTCTTCTAGATTAGTTATCTTGAGAGCTCTGTCCTGAGATAAAGGCAGGTATTTCTTGTCAAATGGTGCATGGGGGATATCGAAATGGTTTTTGACATAGAAGGTTTTTTATACGCCAAATACTTTGCTACAGAGCAAACAGAAAGGCTGCCCATCTCGATCAGTGATAGCAAACTGGTTCTTCCATTCTTCCAGCACTCTCCTACCTTCACTGCTGATACTTCGACTCTTCTTGTATGCATGTGTTCCTGTATTGGCATTTTCCTCATTTAGTTTCTCTCCCCTAATAACAAATTTGTCCATTTTGATTCCTAATTTTACTGAACTAATGGGTGCTGATGACTCTTTCAATTCTGCCAAAGTGCACGCTTGCATGTGCTCGTTAAATGCGTAATTGCATGAGGTATGTGCTCACATAGTTGGTCTGCGCATGTCTAAAAATAATATATGATCACACAAATTATTTCATATGACAAAAAAAACATTATAGTTCAAACCTATATTTGTTTAATACATTTTTTTATTAATTTAAAAATGAAAAGTAATTGTAAAACTGAAAGTTAGAATTTCATTGTGGGTGGAATATCATGGGCCACCAATGATCTAAACTTTACATTTTGGACTGCAAAATATGATGGACAAATAAAAATGTGTAGGCTAGTAGATTTTTATTTCCAAAACGAAGTTATGTGGATTATGGACAACACATACCGTATATTGCTAGAAAATATGACTTAAGATGACAAGAATAAAAATAATCTTTAAGTATCCTGCAATAGTTTTTACTATTTACTATTTATTATACAGCACAAGTAGAGCAGTTTTGTGGAGATAAAATACAAAACAATGCATATATCCAGTCTTTAAAATAAACATCAACCTCTGAAGCTGCCAGAGAGAAAATAACCTATATTATATGGATGCATTTAAACATTGAAGCTTATATAGACACAGATGTCTACAGCAGAAGATAAACTACTAACTTTTAGTTAGCCACTAGGCTAATATAACCTGTCAAACAAAATTACATACAGGCTATATGCCACACTTACTAGTGGTCGACCGATGAAACTTAGTGGTTGACTGATGATTTACATGTCTCAGATGCTTCACATGCAAGCAGGTGATTTCTGGCACCCTCAAGAAACAAATCGGTGAAACAGGAAAATGTGTATGCCTGTAACCCGCACAAGAAGAGACAGTCACAATGTATAGTCAAACTGTGTTTATTGCAGGCAAACCAAAAGTACAAATAGGGCAAATCCAGAAAAGAGTGGTCGAGGGGAGCGTAAGGTCGAAGCCGGGGAATCAGGATATGGCAACGGGGCAAAACTACAAAAGAGTGGTCGAGGAAAGCGTAAGGTCGAAGCCGGGGAAGTCAGAATAGCAGAACGGGTAAACAAGCGATTTGAATAGACAGGGGAGCTAGGGGAACACTAGAGCTGGCAAAGCGAAGGGGTAAACTAAACAATAACCAACAAGAGTGAAACGAAAGGGTTGTGATATATATAGGGGAGAAAACGAGCGGTGCAGGTGAAACGAATAACCAGGTGATTGGGACGAGTACAGGTGAAACTAATACTCTGGTGATTGGGAGCGTGCATGAGAGCCAGAGGGGGGTGATTGGGAGTGAGCGTGTGAGCTCGGGGAGCGAGCCTGTGAGCTCGATAAAGCGGGGAGAACTAGAGGAGCGGGGTTCGTTACAGTAATCCCCCCTCTGCTACGGACGGCTCCGGCCGGCCGCGCTCGGTTGCGAGGAGCGCAACCTCTGGGAAGTGGTGCGGGACGATCGGGATGTTGGCGATGGTAGTTTAGCTTGAGAGCCTGGTCCAGGACATCTCTCGATCGTACCCACGACTGTTCCTCAGGTCCGTAGCCCACCCAGTCGACCAGATACTGCAACTCGCCACCCCGACGTCGTGAGTCTAGCAAGGCCCGGACCGTATAGGCGGGTTGACCACCGACATCGAGTGGTGGAGGGGGTGTTTGGGCTGCCGTGGGCGGGAACATGGGGCTATAGAACACGGGCTTCAAAAGGGAAACATGAAACACAGGACAAATTTTGTAGCGGGGTGGCAAAAGTAATTGGTAAGTGACTGGGTTAATACGTTTAATGATTTTAAAAGGGCCGACATACTTCATGCTTCTTACACGGGAGACGGAGGCGGATGTCTCGGGTCGAGATCCAAACCCTTTGGCCTGGATGTAACAGGGGTGCAGGACGGCGTTGGCGGTCTGCCTTAGCCTTCTGGGTCTGGGTGGAGCGTTGAATCCGGTCATGGGTGGCTCTCCAGACCTGGGCACATCTTCGGGCCCAGGCATCCACCGCCGGAACGTCACTGGGATCCGCTTCCCACAGGAAAAGGGGTGGTTGGTAGCCCAGGACGCACTGGAAAGGGGTAAGACCAGTAGAAGAGCTGACCAGGCTGTTCTGGGCGTATTCAGCCCAGGGGAGATAGGTGTGCCAGCTGCCTTGGGTCTGGGCGCAGTAGGCTCGTAGGTACCTGCCAATCTCCTGGTTGAGACGCTCGGTCTGGCCATTGGTCTAGGGGTGGTATCCCGAGGAGAAGTTGAGTTGGCTACCCAGTCTGTCACTGAAGGCCCGCCAGAAGCGAGACGTGAACTGGGTACCCCGATCCGAAGTGATCTCCTCGGGAATACCGAAGTTTCGGAAGATGTGGGTGATCATGTGGTCGGCCAGTTGTGTCGCGTTGGGTAACCCGGGTAGGGGAATCAAGAAAAGTGACAGAAAAGTTAAAGCGGGTAAAGAACATCGCCCACCTGGCCTGTCGAGGGTTCAACCTCTTGGCTTAGCGGAGGTACTCCAGGTTCTTATGGTCGGTGAAAACGACAAAAGGGAACCTAGAGCCCTCCAACCAGTGACGCCACTCCTCCAGGGCTAGCTTGATGGCCAGCAGCTCTCTATTCCCAACGTCGTAGTTCTGTTCGGGGAGGACAGTTTATGGGAATAGAAAGCGCAAGGGTATAGTTTGGCGGGAGTCCCGTGTGGTTGGGACAGTACAGCTCCCACCCCTACCTCTGAGGCATCCACCTCTACCACGAACGGCAGAGTGGGGTCGGGTTGTTGGAGAACTGGGGAGGTTGTAAAGGCCTCCTTTAGGGCCTGGAAGGCCTGCTGGGTGGGTGTGTTCCAAGTGAGGAACTTCGGGTTGCCTCGGGTCAGGGATGTGAGGGGTGCAGCGATCTTGCCGAAGTTTCTAATAAAACACCGGTAGTAGTTGGCGAAACCCAGGAATCTTTGGAGTTCTTTGAGCATGCTGGGCACGGGCCAGGACAGGACTGCGGCAACCTTATCGGTCTCCAGCTCCATAGTTCCAGCAGATAAGACGTAGCCCAAGAAGGAGACGGAGGGGCGGTGGAAGGCACACTTCTCTGCCTTCACGAACAGGTCGTGTTCTCGCAGTCTCTGTAACACTCTCGAGACGTGAACGGTGTGTTCAGAGAGTGTGGAGGAGTAAATTAAAAGGTCGTCGATGTAGACGACGAGGAAGAGATCTAGCATGTCCCGGAAGACGTCGTTCATGAATGACTGGAACACCGAGGGGGAATTGGCGAGGCCGTACGGCATCACCAAGTACTCGTAGTGCCCCCTGGTGGTGATGAACGCAGTCTTCCACTCATCTCCCTTGCGGATGCGTACAAGGTTGTACGCGCTCCTGAGGTCGAGCTTAGTAAAGATCTTAGCCTTACTGACCTGCTCGAGGGATGAGAGGCAGGGGGTTGGATGAGAGGCAGGGGGTAGGTGAACTTCACCGTAGCCTTATTAAGGGCCCGGTAATCGATGCAGGGGCGAAGCCCGCCGTCCTTCTTGCCCACGAAAAAGAAGCCGGACGCCACCGGGGAGGTGGACGGCCGAATGATGCCTAGACTGAGCGCCTCGTCGATGTAGTCCTCCATGGCTTTGGTTTCGGGTAGCGTTAAGGGGTACACTCGGCTCTTAGGGAGTGGGGACCCCGGAAGGAGATCGAAGCGAAGGGGTAAACTAAACAATAACCAACAAGAGTGAAACGAAAGGGTTGTGATATATATAGGGGAGAAAACGAGCGGTGCAGGTGAAACGAATAACCAGGTGATTGGGACGAGTACAGATGAAACTAATACTCTGATGATTGGGAGCGTGCATGAGAGCCAGAGGGGGGTGATTGGGAGTGAGCGTGTGAGCTCGGGGAGCGAGCCTGTGAGCTCGATGAAGCGGGGAGAACTAGAGGAGCGGGGTTCGTTACAATGCCCCAGCCGATAATAAAAAAAGTCAGAATATCAACTGATATATTGGTCGACCACTAGTACTGACAACAATAAATAACATAATATTGTAAAGAGAATGTAATGTAATTTGTAGCTGTGGGTGTGCATATCAAAAACATATACATCACGGAAATCAACTATATAGTGGTTTACATCCAATACGTCATCGAATGAAAATGACTTTTTTAAATGTATTTATTTATTTTTACAAGCATGTGCAATGTATAGCACATGATGCATAATTTCAAATGGCAGACTGTGTTGATGGCATGGGATAGTAAAAATTGGGAAACTTTAAAAGAAAGTTTCAGACCACCAAAAGTGGGACGTCTGGTCGCCCTGCAATAATTGTCTTCTTCAGTAAACATTTATAGTAAAGATCTTCTATTACCTGATACAAAATTATTTATACTGAGCAGTTCATAAATCATTCTGAGTTTTCCTTGCACTCAGACCTATATTGAATATGCAACCTTTCACACTGGACACACCTGCACCAAATCACTTCAGATTCAGATTCATAAATGAATCCTTCTGGGGTTTTCTGCACTGTGCTTTTTTAAAGTAGATGCAAAATGATCAAACCAGTCATACTTGCATCATTAGATTCAGGCACTGCAGAATACAACATGGTCATGTTTTTGTATAGACCTCAGGCCACAGTGCCTCGCATAAAATGCTGATTTGAAACAAACAGGCTGAATACATGCTTTGTGAGGATTCCTGCCTTTCTCGTCGTGCTGGAGTACAACATGCATTACAAATTGCATCTCATATCGAACCACAACAGTGACTGAAAGCTCATATCTTACCATAGTGACTGAAACTGAAAAACTGTGCCGTAATGGATTTATTTGAGCATTTGAAATTATCAAGAGATAAAAGTAAAAAAAAAAACAAAAAAAAAAAACATTAAACAATAGAATAGCTTCTGTAAAACAAATTATGTTAGACCGAGACAGTGTTTCTTTCCAGCTGGGTGGCTTTGTCACCTGACAAGTATGCAGATTTGGATTTTTGGATCTTATCACTAACTGGAAACAAAAATATTCAGAAGAAAATTAATAAATTAAAGATGGATGGATGGACGGCAATATAATGAACAATAAAACCCAGAACATATTTGATTTGATCACTAAAAAAGATAAATAGCTTGTAATCTTTTTTAACTTATGTTTGATGCTGTGTGTGAAGCTTATGTTTGATCACACAATGCAAATTGACCCTTTTCACAGACTGTGGTCACACATTTCTGCCTTATTTGGCAAGATTAATCTAGCTCAGACCGGTCCCGCACTCAAGCCCCTCAGCTTCGGACAGCACACCAAATACGTTTATCTTAATGTGCTGCAGGACTAGTATGTACATGCAAACCCCGCTATAGTTTACTTGAGCGGTCCAAACCCAGCAATGTGAAAGTGTCTATTTTGATCCTAAAATCAAATAATTTATGGGTAAATATATTTTGACACAAATTATTATTATTTCAATTTAGGTTTTTAGAATAAATTGTCCTGTGCAGTGAAACAAGGACTTTTCAAAAATGAATATTGAATCTTAATGCCATGCACACAAGAAAATTATACATTTGACAAAAGTAATGTAGCACACATGAAAACACCCTCACACACAATGAATCATCAATATCAATAGTGGTTCGATCCCAACAGCCACCACCATTGTGTCCTTGAGCAAGGCACTTAACTCCAGGTTGCTCCAGGGGGATTGTCCCTGTAATAAGTGCACTGTTAGTCGCTTTGGATAAAAGTGTCTGCCAAATGCATAAAATGTAAAATGTAAAAAAATATAAATAATTTATTTTATTTAAAAAAAAAATTCACTACGTCCTATTAAAAGAAAAACCAACCAATTCATCCATGCATAAAAACTTTCTTCATAAAAATCTTAAAAGGGATTATTGTATTATTGTATGGGGTGTTATACAGTACATCTCTGCACATGAAATTCATTAACAGGGTTGGGAGGGTTACTTTTAAAATGTATTCCACTACAGATTAAATAATACATGCTGTAAAATGTAATGTGTAACGTATTTCGTTAGATTACTCAAGGTCAGTAACGTATTCTAAATACTTTGGATTAATTCTTCAGCACTGGTTGATTTTTTCACTTATATTGACTATAAAAACTCTGCCAGTGCAGTAACACAAAATACACATGTTAAAAATATATTCTCTGAAAAACCTAAATATCTTATGCAGTGTTGTTTCTAATACAAGATGAATCAAATTGATCTTGTATTAAAGAATTTTAGATGTTTTTACAGGAAAACAATACAACAATTATCATCAAGAATACGATTTTGCCCTAATTTCAAAGGTCTTACTACAAAAAACATAATTATGATCCAATGTGAATTTTCTTGCAAAAAAAAATATGATCATGCCTGGTAACGTGCATGTAAAATGGCTAGAAATAGCATTTTAGCTTAGCATAAAGCTGACAATTTACACAAGGTTTATTTATATTTCTTCTGCTCCAAACTTACTTCAAACGTACTTCTCTGTCTACTCCTATGAATGTAACGTCATAAGAAAGTGTTTCACCGCTGTTCAGATGCACTTTGGATCACATAATTTATATGTATAAATGTTTTCCATCTGAAAGCACTAAATATTAAATGAAACAAATGAAAATAAAATGCAAAGTAATCTCTGCAGTAATCAAAATACGTTGAACAAAAAACTGTATTCTAAATAACAATTATTGAAATTGTAACTGTAGTGGAATACAGTTACTTATATTCTGTTTTTTAAATGCATAATCCCGTTACATGTATTTCGTTACTGCCCCCTGCTCATTAGTTACTTAGAAAGAGGTTTTATCAGTAAGCTGTTTTCAGGCTACAAAGTTCACAGTTTTCTCTCTCCTCCTCTGGCCTGGTTTCCTGTCAGCAAGATCTCTCTCTCTCTCTCTCTCTCTCTCTCTCTCTCTCTCTCTCTCTCTCTCTCTCTCTCTCACTGCCTCGGTGCCAGTGGGTATGTTTAAACATTGGTATGCATGGAGAGCTGCTGAGAGCCGTTCCACTCTTGTATGCTGTGTGGGGAAAACGTGCAGCATAGACAAAAGAGAATTAGAAGAGAAATAAGAGTGCGGGAGACCGCAGGCATTACTGAGCTCACATTTGTAATTACAGGCTTTCTGCTATTGATTCCATAGTCCAATTCCTCCCTTCCATTCCAAGTTCTCCAGCAAAAGATATTTGCACAAGCCACACAGAGTACACTGCTAAAGTGAACCAATCATTGATGGACAAGTGAAGGTCTTAATGAAGTTGATTAAAAAATATGTTCTACTTTTGTGTCTGTTTCAATGGGGGAAACAAAACTGCTAAATGCCAATAGATATCTGTTAGATAGAAATAGCCACATCTCCATTTATCACAAAATACTGAATGCATTTTTGAGCAACTGCAGCCATGAGCATTGTTTTGTCATAAAATTGTGTTTTGATGAACCTTTTCCCCCCAAAACAGTATAATTATAATAGGCCTACATGCAATTTTAATGAGCACCTATTAATTGAGCAAATACAAATAATACTTAAAAATGCATTCATACTGTAATTTCCCTTATGTATAGGCTATAAGAAGGCTAAATTATAAACTAAAATATTGATTTCATAGACGTGTTATATGTCAACTTGCATGCACTGTTACTAATATCATGTGGGCAGCAGGTTCAAATCTGGCGTGTAATTTTTCCCAATCCCGTCCCCTCTCTTATATCAAATTAAATTTATGATTATTATAGTGAATAAATATAAAGAAATGGCACCTACTTATACAGTATATGCATTTTAAAAATTAAGCTGCACAGTGATTCAAGGAACAGACTGAACTCTGCAGTCTCTGAGCTGAGACCACCCTTCTTCCTCTCCCTGTCTTTCTGTGTCTTGCAAAGCTGATTTAATACTTAACCCTGCAGGAACAGAGTTATTATAAGGAACATTTTAATAATGCAGAGACTGAATGGAAGCAAATATTTGAAGTGCAAGATATAGACAGAGACAGACAGAAAGAGAGAATATACAAAGTGATTTCTGTATAAAATACCTTGACATAAAACACATGTTCCAGAGCTCAGGTTGATTATCTGAACTCTGGTAATGGAGGATGGTTTAGTGAACGTTTGTATTACATGTATTGGCCTGCCATCCATCTGAGATAGAGTTCTGCACCTGATTATATTATACAAGAGAACTGATCATGCAACGTCTAGCAAGCCTTTATCAAAACCCCCTTTCTTAATAATAAAAGAACAGCAGCCATCTATTGTCAAGCTTAGCATAACGTTGGGGTGGAGGAATCGGAATCTTACTTCAAGTCCATATTACACCACACAAAAGCTGAATCAACTAGTCTGAAGCTGGGTTAAAATTTCTGTTGAATGTTACGCAGAAGCATAACAGGCTGAGTAAATGATAGAATATCATTTTTGGATTAAGGATTGCTTTGACCTACAAAGATTGTATGAAGCCTCATGTATGTACTGTATTATAATTACGGTAAGTACAATTATTAGATCTTATTGGATTTACACAACTTTTTTGGGTAGTTTTAGGTAAAGAAACTGTAGCCTGATATTATTAAATTATGTGACCATGGAAACATTTTGGTAAAACTAAATGGCATGCTTTATTACATGTTTAGCTGCAGTTACCCAATGAACTGTCCAGCGAGGGGTGCCAAAAGCAAGTGAAATGGTGTTGTGGTTTTAATGAGGTTTTTAATGTGAATTTTAAATTGAGGTATTAATGAGTGAGACGTACCTCCTTAACCTAAAACTTGAATTTAAACCTAAAAAATAGTGTCCTTAAAGCTAGTACGATACGAATGACACATTTTATGAAGAAACCACGCAATTTTGTGTTGCTTCTTCTCTTTCATCTCATGTGTCAGCTTACATGCTTGTGTAAGGGGGTTAAGATGGGCAAGGAGGAGGCAAGAACTGGCTTGTCAATATAAATAATAATTTAATTAAACTCAAAACAAAAGCACAAACATAAACACACACGACGGACATGCCCGTAATTCTCTCTCTCTCGAACCGTCGTCACCGGCCGCCTTTATCCCTCGCGAGCCCCATCAGGCCGATTGGGGACCGGGCGTGCAACATTCCAGCCTGGCCCCGCCCCCCTCCGCTCAACAGCTTGGCTGGGCTTGAACCTCAATCTTCCGACTCCAAAGTTTAACACTATCAGGTGAGCTACTGCGGAAGCTAATGACATTGGAATGAATGTGTAAATGTAGATGGTCCATACACAAGCATTAAAATGAATCGTTTTTCAAATTATGCATTAAGTAAAAGTGTTTTGATATAGCAGTGTGTGAGTATTAGAGAGAAAAATACATGTTAATGAAGTTATAATCAGCCATTGTTCTTGTGTTGTACTACAACTGAAAAGGTACAGTTGTTGTAGCATCTCTAGTGTTAATTTCACCAGAAAACTGCAGCAAAAATGAAGTTATATTAATATTTATTCTATATGACTAGATTGGAATATTGAATATTTTCAAGGCATAGTATATCTTAAATTTAGTGCAACCACTTACATTACAAAAATTTTCTTAAATAAAAAAAAAAATCTATATTTTTCAGTGCAGATGAAATTTGTTTTAATTTTTTAACCTCAAAGAATGGTTTTTGACTCTCTTAGCGAGAGCTTAAGACTAATGAACAGCACCAGTCTCTCCTCCCCCTCCACCTCCCTCGCACTGACGTGCGGTCTGGGTAGGCAAACTAGGCACTGCCTACCCTGCCAAAATTCAAAAATAAAATGTTTATTAAATAATAAACTTGTATTTATATTTTTACTTTTTATTCTTGTGATTTATATATGCAATATGTGTGTTATTCCAGTTGTTTAGACGTTATGATGACAAATGTAGCAGTTACGCATAATCAACTAAAAACAAATGGTAGAATAAGCAGTGCTTTTACGGTCCATTCATTGCAGACGACAAGCGGAAAACCCATGTTGCGCATGCGCACTTCGATCCTGTATTCTTTAACATGTACGGCAAAAAGCACAAATCTGCTGTGCCTTTTGACGTAAATATGTTATGCCCGTAATCATCTCCGTTACGTATCAGACATGGACCAATTAAAATCGAGATATTCCTGGACATTTGCGTAGCTAATGTCATTACACCACAGCTAGCCAAATTCAAAATCAAAATGACAGCACCGGCCGTAATCACGGAATTAAGAAATTTTTCCAAGCTCGATTTTAATTCCAAATATGAGTTAATTGCAAGAGGGAGGTCTACGCCAGCCTTAGATGGACTAGTACAGCAAAAGGGCCCAAAACTTATCCGATCATTTCAAACTGATTGGTATGTAAGAAAAGATTGGCTATGTGGCTGTGCGCTTGTGTGTGTGTGTGTGTGCGTGAGAGAGAGAGGATACACGATATACATCCTGATTTGTACATTTCTTGATATGCCGCGCTTGTGCGTAACGTTCACTGTTTACGCGCTTGTGTGTGTGTGTGTGTGTGTGTGTGCGTGAGAGAGAGAGAGTACACTCTGTATATATACATCCTGATTTGTACATTTCTTGATATGCCGCGCTTGTGCGTAATGTTCACTGTTATTACGTATTATTAGCTTAAACAATAAATCAGGTAATCTGGCTTTCATAACTCAGTGCCTAGCCTCTTTAAGACATCACCGCACGTCACTGCTCCCTCGAGCCTCCAGCCCTCTATCAGATGTATCTGTCTGCAAAATAAAGGGGAAAGAAAAATTAAAAGCGGCCCCCCACAAAGCGAAAATGTTATCTTTTGGAAAGCCTGATGGCAAGACTTTGTCCACTGGGCCATACCAGGGCCCCCGTTCTAGTAAGATCAGTCAGCAGGCTGGTGACGTCAGAGTAACTAGGCACAAACCTTCGGAAGTAGCCAGCCCCAGAAATTGTCTCACCTACTTTTTGGTCTTGGGCCTTGTGCAGTTTTGTTAACTTGGGGACGCACCAAGTGGAACCCCATATACTGAACTTCCACCCACCCAATTGCACACTTCTTCGGGTTGGCCATGAGCACTGCCCATCATAATGACCTCAGGACAGCTCTCAGATGTTGCATGTGCCGCCACCGGTCAATAATATAGATAACAATATAATCTAAATACGCAGCGGCATATGCTGTATGTGGACTGAGAACTTTGTCCATGAGATGCTGAAATGTGGCCGGGGCCCCGAAGAAACCATACGGAAGGGTCAAAAATTGGTGTAAGCCAAACAGTGTGGGAAAATAAATTTTTACTCAGAAGATTGGAGTTAAATGGACTTTCCAAGACACTAGGGGTCTCTCTTGAGAGCATCGCGCATCTCTGAACTTGAGAAAAGGCCAATGAGAAATTTGCAGACAGAATTTGCATGTCCCTCCAATGGACATACAGGTATAAAGTGAGGGAAATATGCGTCTGTCCATTCAGATTTTCACACTGAGAAGCCGAGAATGAGGTTCGGCCATAACAGTGGCTCGGTTCAGCATCGTGGCCGGGAGTACACAACATCTCGTTCCCTCAATCAGGGAACGGAAGTTACAATAGTAATCTAAACGTACCCCGTCTGCCGCTCACTTCGACGTTGTGTCGAAGAAGCGACACTAGGGGTCCATATTCAGTCATGCCATGCGCTGAACCGTGTACGTGCGCTACTGATGCACGTGCGGGCAGGCAGTTGTGTGCCAAAGTGACAGGCTGTGTCAGACTGCACGTACCCTTCCCCAACGGCCCATAAAATCATCATAAACCTTTTAGGTTCCTGGAACCCAGAAGGGGGGAACAAGGTGACGTGCCAAGCATGGGAGCAGGCCGTGCCAGCCGCGTCTTTTCTCTCTCTATGTTTCTTGCATAGAGTCAAATTGCTTGGGCCATCTTAACGCTATCACACGCATCGGTGAAGGTGTTCTTTTCCAACTCCTGTTCTTTCAGAGGGAAAAGACCCCGCAGAGACCACCACCATCCACCAACCATTTTGTTGATAGCATCAACAACCCAGTGGGAAAGCCTCTGTTTAGAGACAGCGTTCCCTTTCCGCTGTCCACCAAAGCAGACAAAGAGCTGCTCAGAACATCTCCACATAACGGTCCACATAAGTACGCAAAGCACGCACCGGACACAGCAACGAAAAGGCTTGGTATGCATCCTCCCGGGGCAGCACTTGCAGGTTCACTACTTCGTCCCTGAATGGCTCGGTCATGGTCTTAGGATGACATGAGTGTCTGCCGGACCGAACTTCAGGCAGGTGTCGCTGACAGAGAATGCTTGCAGGTCCCCAACCCTCTTGATGGAAGCGAGGGCTGTCTTCAAGGAGAGGGCCTTGAGCTCGACTGATTCTAGCTGCTCGAAGGGAGGTCTCTGAAGGCTCGAGAGGACCACTGAGAGATCCCAGGAGAGGAACAGGTTTGGCCGTGGAGGGTTCAACCTCCGGGCGCCTCTAAGGAACCTGTTAATCAAGTCGTGCTTACCCAAGGACTTGCTGTCCACTGCGTCATGGTGAATGTGAACTCATCTAATATCTTCCTCTGAAGCACATATTCTATCAGCCAGAATCAAAACTTCAGGATCAGTATCAAAAGGTCAGATTTTTTATCAGATTTTATTTTTGCCACTTCGTGACAATCCAAGCAGGTAATCCAGACCATTTAAACTGTCAGGAGATTGTTGCTCACGCTGAATCCTGAGCATGTGAGTGCAACTTCAATGTAAAAACGCTTCATGTGTGCTAAAAGTAAATGTCATATTCACTATGCACTGTATGTACAATTGGTTTGATTCGCTATTTGTTTGAGAGAATGTTATAGCTAACATGGACATGCCATCCATGGTTGCTGGACTACTATTTCCTTCTTCCTAATATATTAACAATTTATTAATGTGCAAATAAATTACAAAAATTTCATGACGTAACAGAAATCAGAAGAAACTGCTATCTACCATATAAAATACAATAGTTAAAGGTTTGTGGGAAATCTAGTAAATTTAGTGCTTAATAAGTGTTTTTTAATCATTTAATTTTTTTAGCAATTTTATGTTTATGCTTGTAACGACCCTTACGGGAAGGAGGACATGAAACGAGTCTTCAACCAAAGGTAAGAGCGGTTTATGCCGCTCTCCTCGTGCTCACTGGAATTAGAGACAGGTGTTAGGCATAATTTAGCTCAGGTGTAAGCGCCCTTACCGCTTTCCTCTCCCGGACGGGCGCTTGACCACGCCCCCGCTGCCACATACCCCCACCGCCCGACTCAGGCCGGGGCGCCATCCAGCCTGTCTACCACTCCCACCCCATTTCTGGAGAGAAAGTCGGCGACAGCCATCTGCACCCCCGGTCTGTGGACCACCTTGAACTTAAAGGGCTGGAGAGCCAGGTACCAACGGGTGATCCGGGCGTTAGTATCTTTCATGCGGTGGAGCCACTGGAGTGGGGCGTGATCCGAGCAGAGGGTGAAAGCCCGCCCCAGCAGGTAATACCGGAGGGTGAGGACCGCCCACTTGATGGCCAAACACTCCTTCTCCACGGTGCTGTATTTAGTCTCCCTCAAAGAGAGCTTCCGGCTAATGTACAGCACTGGGCGCTCCTCCCCCTCCACCACCTGTGAGAGTATGGCCCCCAGCCCTCTGTCTGAAGCGTCCGTCTGCAAAATAAAAGGGAGAGAGAAGTCAGGTGCATGAAGAAGCGGCCCCCCACAAAGTGCGGCTTTAATCTGCATAAACGCCTGTTGGCACTGCTCCGACCATTGAACCGGATCTGGAGCCCCCTTTTTAGTGAGGTCAGTCAGCGGGCTGGTGACGTCCAAATAATTAGGCACAAACCTTCTATAATAGCCAGCCAGCCAGCCCCAGGAACTGCCTCACCCCCTTTTTGGTCTTAGGTCTAGGGCAAGTCGCAACTGCCGCGGTCTTATCAATTTGGGGACGCACCTGGCCATGACCCAAGTGGAACCCCAGATACCGTACCTCCACACGCCCAATCGCGCACTTCTTAGGGTTTGCTGTGAGCCCCGCCCGCCGCAGCGATCTCAGGACGGCCCTCAGATGTTGCATGTGCCGCTGCCAGTCATTGCTATAAATGATAATATCATCTAAATAGGCAGCGGCGTAAGCGGTGTGAGGTCTGAGGATCCGATCCATGAGTCGCTGAAACGTGGCTGGTGCCCCAAACAAACCGAAAGGAAGCGTCACAAATTGGTGTAATCCAAATGGTGTCGTGAAGGCTGTTTTCTCACGGGACTTTGGTGTCAAGGGGATCTGCCAATAACCCTTTGTTAGATCCAAGGTCGAATAAAATCGAGCTGTACCTAACCGATCGAGCAGTTCATCAACACGGGGCATTGGGTACGCGTCAAATTTAGACACCGCGTTGACTTTTCTGTAATCCACACAGAATCGAACAGACCCATCACTCTTAGGAACAAGAACAACCGGGCTGGACCAATCACTGTGGGATTCCTCTATTACGCCCATATCAAGCATCGCATCTAATTCCTCCCGAACTATTTTCTTTTTATGTTCGGGTAAACGATAGGGGCGGCAACGCACCACCACGCCCGGCTCGGTCTCGATGTGGTGCTGTATGATGTTTGTACAGCCCGGTAGAGGGGAAAACACATCTGCAAATTCCTTTTGTAAATCGGAAACCTCTGTGAGTTGACGCGGTGAGAGGTGGTCTCCACAAGAAACCGGGGTATTGAGATTGCGGGCTTTGTTTACCTCCGGTCCGAGCTCCGCCCTCTCCGGAACTACCGTGGCCAACGTCACAGAGGCCGCCTCTTCTCTCCACAATTTCAGGAGGTTGAGGTGATAAATTTGGCGTGCGCCCCCTCTATCGGTACGTTTAACTTCATAATCGAGATCCCCTACTCGTCGTGTGACCTCACAGGGTCCTTGCCACTTGGCGAGTAATTTAGAGCTCGATGTCGGGAGTAATACGAGTACCTTATCTCCCAGTGCAAATTCCCGTAGCCGAGCACCCCTGTCAGGGTACAAATAGGGCAACAGCCGGCGTTGGCGTTCTTGAGCCTGGAGCAAATTCTCCTGTGTTAGTCGCCCCAGAGTGTGGAATTTTGCTCTAAGATCGAGAACGAACTGAATTTAATTTTTGCTATTAGAAGGTCCCTCCTCCCAAGCTTCGCGGATGACGTCAAGGACCCCGCGTGGGCGTCGCCTGTACAGCAGCTCAAATGGGGAGAACCCTGTGGAGGCTTGCGGGACCTCCCGTACTGCGAACAACAGGGGGTCTAACCACTTATCCCAATTTGTAGCGTCATCGTGTACGAATTTACGAATCATGTTCTTGAGCGTTTTATTAAATCGTTCCACTAGGCCATCTGTCTGGGGATGGTAAACGCTAGTGCGAATCGACTTAATGCC
Source organism: Xyrauchen texanus (assembly GCF_025860055.1). Taxonomy (NCBI): domain Eukaryota; kingdom Metazoa; phylum Chordata; class Actinopteri; order Cypriniformes; family Catostomidae; genus Xyrauchen; species Xyrauchen texanus. The sequence goes on along the minus strand of NC_068297.1, from coordinate 19,285,715 downwards.
CAAGAGCTCGTAAAGTTCGCGGAGTGTTCGTGACATGAAAGTCGTGCCTTGATCGGTGAGGATTTCTTTCGGAATCCCCACCCGGGAGATTATCTTGAAGAGTGCCCCTGCAACACTACGTGCGGAGATGTTGCTCAGAGGCACTGCTTCCGGATATCGCGTCGCGTAATCCACTAGGACTAACACGAAGTGATGTCCGCGTGCTGACCGTTCTAATGGCCTGACGAGGTCCATACCAATTCTTTCGAAGGGGACCTCGATCAATGGTAGAGGGTGCAATGGCGCTTTTGGGGTGGCCGGTGGGTTTACCAGCTGACATTCACGGCACGCCGCACACCACCTGCGGACGTCACCGCCAATGCCCGGCCAATAGAAACGGGCTATTAGACGGAGAAGTGTTTTTCGTTCCCCTAGGTGACCGGCCATAGGATTATAGTGAGCCGCCTGGAAAACCATTTCCCGGCGGCTCCGTGGAATCAATAATTGTGTCACTTCCTCCTTTGTTTGAGCGTCCTGCGTCACTCTATATAGCCGATCTTTAATCATGGCAAAATACGGGTATGAAATGGCGATGCCCGGCCGGAGCTGTTGACCATCGATTACTCTCACTTGGTCAAGAGCATGTTTAAGGGTTTCGTCCCGCGACTGCTCTAGAGGGAAGTCCCCCCCAGGGAATTCCCTGAGAGGAGGGGTGGCCACCTCGCCCCTTCCCTCATCATTCAGAGCAGCCGAGGACGGCCCCGGCTCCGCCTCCCCTGCCAAAGCATCGCACACCGCACACGTCTTTATGCAGGACTGATCCGCGCAAATACCCTCCAAAATGTCTCTAAAATTAGGCCAATCAGTACCCAAGATTAGCGGATGAGTGAGGCGGGAACTAACCGCTGCCTCCACACTATGGTTTCTTCCCCTGAATTGTATCGCCAAAGTCACCATGGGATACTTGTGAACATCCCCATGCACACACCTCACCCTCACCAGTTTAGCTAAACCCAAAGCCCCGGGCTGAACCAAGCGTTGGTGGATGGTGGTCTGATTGCAGCCGGTATCCAGCAAAGCTTGGTAAATACCCCCCCGATCCTTACCGGAATCCGGTATGCTCCAGCCCGATCGGGGGCAGCCTGCGGGACGTCGGAGACCCGCACCACCGTCCCCACCTCCATCAGCGGACATTGATCCCGGAAGTGGTCCGGGTCCCCACACCTCCAACAGTCCGGCCCAGGCGTTACGCCCGCACTTGTGCGTAATCCACTAGGACTAACATGAAGTGATGTCCGCGTGCTGACCGTTCTAATGGCCTGACGAGGTCCATACCAATTCTTTCGAAGGGGACCTCGATCAATGGTAGAGGGTGCAATGGCGCTTTTGGGGTGGCCGGTGGGTTTACCAGCTGACATTCACGGCACGCCGCACACCACCTGCGCCGATCTTGGTCCTGCCGGAGCTCAAGCAGGGATTGCTGGTGGCTTTGATGTAGCGTCGCGAGGGACTGGAGGACCTCCGCCAGCTGGGAGGACTCTATGGAGCGACCTTTCTCCATGCTTGGAATTTATTTTTTTTTTTTTTAAATTCCTGGGTTTCGGCACCAGTGTAACGACCCTTACGGGAAGGAGGACATGAAACGAGTCTTCAACCAAAGGTAAGGCTTTAATTGCCGTCTTTCTTATAACAATACACTGCAACACAATACAATATAATATAATACAAGTGCACTGAGTTGGCTTGTCGGGGCTCTCCCCCACTGGAGGCTCTGTGTCTGTTTTTATGCCGCTCTCCTCGTGCTCACTGGAATTAGAGACAGGTGTTAGGCATAATTTAGCTCAAGTGTAAGCGCCCTTACTGCTTTCCTCTCCCGGACGGGCACTTGACCACGCCCCCGCTGCCACAATGCTATTTACTATATTAAATTGTGTGATTAATCGGCATTGTATCGGCCTATCGGCCACCGTGCTCTCTGGATATTGGCATTGGCCATTAAAAAACCCATATCGGTCAACCACTACTTATAAGGTTCTATTTCAATTAGAGCTATGTAGACAGTAGACAGCATCTCACTTTGGTTTGGAACAGAGCCTGTATGTTAAAATACAATGTTGCAAACATACTGAATCGCACCCATGAAGGGGCACTCAGAAGATATTTTTGTCCTCACTGGTTATCATTTCTGTTTATAGGCCAAATACCACTCCACACTTCCAATCTTCTGTGTGCCTCTTATCCATTTCGAGAGGCTGGCCATTGCTTCAGCCTGAACTTCATAGCTTGCTGCACACCTCAGATTAGGCCAGACAGCCACTTAATCTCAAATCCTGAGAGCTCTATCGGCCAAGAGCCAATGAACGTGACAGAACTGGAAATGACAGAAGAGAGATAGAAAGGAATGGAGTATGAGGGAGAGGTATTGAATAAGCAGTGAAATAAGAGGAGAGAGATGGACAATAAGACAGCAGGACAGAGTGAAAGCAGACAGATGAAGGAGCAAGACAGAGAGAGTGTAAATGGAAACTCAAATGACAGAAGGATAAGGAGATGTTCCATTACACAGATCAGAGGAGGTAGAGGTTAGGGGGGCTATAGCGTGTGAACTTTATCTGGACGAAAAGAGTGGAGAACTTCACAGCAGAGACAGAGAGAGAAATCAATTCCTCAATTTCCACTCCAACTGTGATCAAAATAATCTAGAGACATAGAGGATCACTTATAAAGTGCACTGCAGTATTTTCTCTTTTGCTCCTGGAGAGATCTCATTTCTTTTTTAAGCACTGGTACATCTAAATATCATATAAAAACATTTGAGAAACAAACTTGTGCAAAATAAATAGCCTTGTTTACAGAGAATATATTGAACTACTGAATTTTATTTTTCTAAAATATAAGTATGAATCCAACAAAATGTAAGTAGTTTATTGTTTCAAAAATACTTAAACAACTATTTTCTTATAGTGTAAGACAAATAATCCTAATTCAAGATGTGTTGTCTCGAAAGAAATCGTTTTACCTTACACAATTTTGCTTCTTAATTAAATCCAGCTATGTCTCTTGACAAGTCATACTAAAAATTGGTACAAGATAGCAAAATCATAAATTGTAAATTTGTTTTAAAAATTTTAATCCCAGTGTGAAAAATGTACGAACCAACAAACAATGTTATAATGATTGTTCATAAATTTAACCCCTAACATAAACCTTACCATAAAGTGTAACCCCTTACCCAAACCCCAAATCCATTATTTGAATAGGAAAATAACTTTTGTATTCCCTGGAAGAAATAAAATATTGGTTTGTATCGATTTTAAATTCTGTGTAACGAACCCTGCTCCTCTAGTTCTCCCCGCTTCATCGAGCTCACAGGCTCGCTCCCCGAGCTCCCACGCTCACTCCCAATCACCCCCCTCTGGCTCTCATGCACGCTCCCAATCACCAGAGTATTAGTTTCACCTGTACTCGTCCCAATCACCTGGTTATTCGTTTCACCTGCACCGCTCGTTTTCTCCCCTATATATATCACAACCCTTTCGTTTCACTCTTGTTGGTTATTGTTTAGTTTACCCCTTAGCTTTGCCAGCTCTAGTGTTCCCCTAGCTCCCCTGTCTATTCAACTCGCTTGTTTACCCGTTCTGCTATTCTGACTTCCCCGGCTTCGACCTTACGCTTTCCTCGACCACTCTTTTGTAGTTTTGCCCCGTTGTCATAACCTGATTCCCCAGCTTCGACCTTACGCTCCCCTCGACCACCCTCTTCTGGATTTGCCCTATTTGTACTTTTGCTTTGCCTGCAATAAACGCAGTTTGACTATACATTGTGACTGTCTCTTCTTGTGCGGGTTACAGAATAACCAAACTTTACAGAAGACAGTCACAATGGAATCCATTGAGGATCTCCGCAGCTCGCTAGAGCGGATTTGCACGGCGCTTTCTGCCCAAGGATCTACGGTTGGGAAACACGACCAAGCACTCAAGGCTCAGGGACAGCAAATACAGGAAATACTGCAAACGGTACGTACCATTTCCGATCAGTTTCAACCTGTTCTACCTGTGTCTGTCCCTGTACCCGTTGATGTTCCCACCGCATTTCCCAGCGCCGCGAGCTTTCAACCCCCCGAGCGGTTTGACGGTTTGTCGGAAGCTTGTCAGGGTTTTTCAATGCAATGTACTGTTTATATGACGTATCACCCCCTTTTAAGCACTGACAGTGAGAGAGTACATTTTTTAATCTCACTGCTCTCGGGTAAGGCACGGCAATGGGCCACTGCATTGTGGACTGCCGAGAGCCCCCTTTTGACGTCATATGATCAGTTTTGTCACCAGATTGCCGTGGTTTTTAATCACCCGGCAGCTGGTAGGGATGTAGGCAGCCGCCTCGTGTTTTTGAAACAGGCGTCACGCACAGCCGCTGCCTACGCACTTGATTTCCGCACCCTTGCATCGGGTAGCGGGTGGAGCGACCCCGCTTTGTTGACTGTATACCGCCTGGGTTTGAATGACCAGCTCCAAATGGAATTGGCATGTCGAGGAGAATCGCTGTCACTGGAGAACTATATTCAGCTCTCCATCACAGTGGATAACCTGCTTCGCGACCGTGCTTGTCGGAGCCCCTCTGTCGTCCAAGGGCCTGCAACGGGTCTCAACTCGCCTAAACTCGTTTCTCCCGAGTGCTCTTCCAAATCCGAACCCATGCAACTTGGTCGCGCTCCACTAACCCAGGCAGAACGAGCTAGACGGTTGACACAGAGCCTCTGCCTATACTGTGGCACCCCGGGTCACCGAATTGACTCATGCCCAGCCGGTCCCCGGCGTTCCCTCTCCAAAAGCCAGGTGAGAACGTCTGTCTTTCTCAACGTTACCCAGAAACAAGTCTGCCTCCCAGTAATGTTGAGTTTTAACAATGTCTCTTTTTCTACCCCAGCCCTAGTGGATTCCGGGGCAGCGGGAAATTTTTTAGACGATGGCTTGGTCCAGAAACTATCCATCCCGGTCGTGCCACCTCTCAGAATTAACTCTCTAGATGGGGCACCCCTCGGATCGGGTCTCATTTCCTTCCGGAACATGCCATTGTCCCTCCAGGTGGGCTTGTTTCACACGGAGCTCATCCAGTTTTTTATAGTGCACTCACCTAGAGACCCTGTGGTTTTAGGCCACCCCTGGTTAGTGCTTCATGACCCCCACATTTCCTGGTGCACGGGGGAGCTGTTGCGCTGGACCGACCACTGTTTGTCACATTGTATTTCCCTTCCGGTGTCCTCCACCTCCGTAGAGAGCCCCGAAGTGAAGTCTCCTGTCTCCATCCCTCCTGAGTACTCCTCCTACGCTGATGTGTTCGAGAAGACCCAGGTTAGTCTCCCCCCACATCGCAGTGTGGACTGCACCATCGATCTCCTTCCGGGGTCCCCACTCCCTAAGAGCCGAGTGTACCCCTTAACGCTACCCGAAACCAAAGCCATGGAGGACTACATCGACGAGGCGCTCAGGCTAGGCATCATTCGGCCGTCCACCTCCCCGGTGGCGTCCGGCTTCTTTTTCGTGGGCAAGAAGGACGGTGGGCTTCGCCCCTGCATCGATTACCGGGCCCTAAATAAGGCTACGGTGAAGTTCGCCTACCCCCTGCCTCTCATCCAACCGTCCCTCGAGCAGGTCAGTAAGGCTAAGATCTTTACTAAGCTCGACCTCAGGAGCGTGTACAACCTTGTACGCATCCGCAAGGGAGACGAGTGGAAGACTGCGTTCATCACCACCAGGGGGCACTACGAGTACTTGGTGATGCCGTACGGCCTTGCCAACTCCCCCTCGGTGTTCCAGTCATTCATGAACGACGTCTTCCGGGACATGCTAGACCTCTTCCTTGTCGTCTACATCGACAACCTTTTAATTTACTCCTCCACACTCTCTGAACACACCGTTCACGTCTCGAGAGTGTTACAGAGACTGCGAGAACACGACCTGTTCGTGAAGGCAGAGAAGTGTGCCTTTCACCGCCCCTCTGTCTCCTTCTTGGGCTACGTCTTATCTGCTGGAACTATGGAGATGGAGACCGACAAGGTTGCCGCAGTCCTGTCCTGGCCCGTGCCCAGCACGCTGAAAGAACTCCAACGATTCCTGGGTTTCACCAACTACTACCGGCGTTTTATTAGAAACTTCGGCAAGATCGCCGCACCCCTCACGTCCCTGACCCGAGGCAACCCGAAGTTCCTCACTTGGAACACACCCGCCCAGCAGGCCTTCCAGGCCCTAAAGGAGGCCTTTACAACCTCCCCAGTTCTCCAACAACCCGACCCCACTCTGCCGTTCGTGGTAGAGGTAGATGCCTCAGAGGTGGGGGTGGGAGCTGTACTCTCCCAACCACACGGGACTCCCGCCAAGCTATACCCTTGCGCTTTCTATTCCCATAAACTGTCCTCCCCCGAACAGAACTACGACGTTGGGAATAGAGAGCTGCTGGCCATCAAGCTAGCCCTGGAGGAGTGGCATCACTGGTTGGAGGGCTCTAGGTTCCCTTTCGTCGTTTTCACCGACCATAAGAACCTGGAGTACCTCCGCTCAGCCAAGAGGTTGAACCCTCGACAGGCCAGGAGGGCGATGTTCTTTACCCGCTTTAACTTTTCTGTCACTTTTCGCCCGGGCTCCCAGAACATCAAGGCTGACACCCTCTCTCGTCTCTTCGACCATGGCTCAGAACCCCCGGGGTCGGAGACAATCCTCCCCACGTCGTGCGTCGTCGCACCCATTAGGTGGGAACTGACGGAGGCCATCCTGCAGGCTCAAGGCGACGAGCCCGCGCCTCCTCAAACGCCCCCCAACAGGATGTATGTACCCACCATTATTCGCCCCCAGCTCATGCAGTGGGTTCACACTTCCCTCTGTTCTGGCCACCCGGGGATTACCCGTACTACCGAGCTCCTTTCTAGGAGATTTTGGTGGCCCTCGCTCAAGGACGACGTCCACGACTACGTCCTCTCGTGTCCGGTCTGTGCCCAGTCCAAAACACCTCGTCACCTTTCGCAGGACTCCTCCAACCGTTACCTATCCCTGACCGACCATGGTCCCACATCGCCATGGACTTTATTACCGACTTGCCCCCCTCCAACGGCCGGATCGAGATCCTTGTGGTAATAGACCGTTTCTCCAAAATGTGCCGCCTGATTCCCCTACCCGGGTTACCCAAAATGACACAACTGGCCGACCACATGATCACCCACATCTTCCGAAACTTCGGTATTCCCGAGGAGATCACTTCGGATCGGGGTACCCAGTTCATGTCTCGCTTCTGGCGGGCCTTCAGTGACAGACTGGGTATCCAACTCAACTTCTCCTCGGGATACCACCCCCAGACCAATGGCCAGACCGAGCGTCTCAACCAGGAGATTGGCAGGTACCTGCGAGCCTACTGCGCCCAGACCCAAGGCAGCTGTCACACCTATCTCCCCTGGGCCGAATACGCCCAGAACAGCCTGGTCAGCTCTTCTACTGGTCTTACCCCTTTCCCGTGCGTCCTGGGCTACCAACCACACCTTTTCCCGTGGGAAGCGGATCCCAGTGACGTTCCGGCGGTGGATGCCTGGGCCCGAAGATGTGCCCAGGTCTGGAGAGCCACCCATGACCGGATTCAAAGCTCCACCCAGACCCAGAAGGCTAAGGCAGACCGCCGACGCCGTCCTGCACCCCTGTTCCATCCGGGCCAAAGGGTTTGGCTCTCGACCCGAGACATCCGCCTCCGTCTCCCGTGTAAGAAGCTAAGCCCCAAGTACACTCACCTAAAGGATTATTAGGAACACCATACTAATACTGTGTTTGACCCCCTTTCGCCTTCAGAACTGCCTTAATTCTACGTGGCATTGATTCAACAAGGTGCTGAAAGCATTCTTTAGAAATGTTGGCCCATATTGATAGGATAGCATCTTGCAGTTGATGGAGATTTGTGGGATGCACATCCAGGGCATGAAGCTCCCGTTCCACCACATCCCAAAGATGCTCTATTGGGTTGAGATCTGGTGACTGTGGGGGCCATTTTAGTACAGTGAACTCATTGTCATGTTCAAGAAACCAATTTGAAATGATTCGAGCTTTGTGACATGGTGCATTATCCTGCTGGAAGTAGCCATCAGAGGATGGGTACATGGTGGCCATAAAGGGATGGACATGGTCAGAAACAATGCTCAGGTAGGCCGTGGCATTTAAACGATGCCCAATTGGCACTAAGGGGCCTAAAGTGTGCCAAGAAAACATCCCCCACACCATTAAACCACCACCACCAGCCTGCACAGTGGTAACAAGGCATGATGGATCCATGTTCTCATTCTGTTTACGCCAAATTCTGACTCTACCATCTGAATGTCTCAACAGAAATCGAGACTCATCAGACCAGGCAACATTTTTCCAGTCTTCAACTGTCCAATTTTGGTGAGCTTTTGCAAATTGTAGCCTCTTTTTCCTATTTGTAGTGGAGATGAGTGGTACCCGGTGGGGTCTTCTGCTGTTGTAGCCCATCCGCCTCAAGGTTGTGCGTGTTGTGGCTTCACAAATGCTTTGCTGCATACCTCGGTTGTAACGAGTGGTTATTTCAGGCAAAGTTGCTCTTCTATTAGCTTGAATCAGTCAGCCCGATTCTCCTCTGACCTCTAGCATCAACAAGGCATTTTCGCCCACAGGACTGCTGCATACTCGATGTTTTTCCCTTTTCACACCATTCTTTGTAAACCCTAGAAATGGTTGTGCGTGAAAATTCCAGTAACTGAGCAGATTGTGAAATACTCAGAACGGCCCGTCTGGCACCAACAACCATGCCACACTCAAAATTGCTTAAATCACCTTTCTTTCCCATTCTGACATTCAGTTTAGAGTTCAGGAGATTGTCTTGACCAGGACCACACCCCTAAATGCATTGAAGCAACTGCCATGTGATTGGTTGATTAGATAATTGCATTAATGAGAAATTGAACAGGTGTTCCTAATAATCCTTTAGGTGAGTGTATGTCGGCCCTTTTAAAATTATTAAACGTATTAACCCAGTCACTTACCAATTACTTTTGCCACCCCGCTACAAAATTTGTCCTGAGTTTCATGTTTCCCTTTTGAAGCCCGTGTTCTATAGCCCCATGTTCCCGCCCACGGCAGCCCAAACACCCCCTCCACCACTCGATGTCGGTGGTCAACCCGCCAATATGGTCCGGGCCTTGCTAGACTCCCGACGTCGGGGTGGCGAGTTGCAGTATCTGGTCGACTGGGAGGGCTACGGACCTGAGGAACAGTCGTGGGTACGATTGAGAGATGTCCTGGACCAGGCTCTCAAGCTAGACTACCATCGCCAAAATCCCGATCCTCCCGCACCGCTTCCCAGAGGTCGCGCTCCTCGCAACCGAGCGCGGCCATCCAGAGCCGTCCGTAGCAGAGGGGGGAGTACTGTAACGAACCCCGCTCCTCTAGTTCTCCCCGCTTCATCGAGCTCACAGGCTCGCTCCCCGAGCTCACACGCTCACTCCCAATCACCCCCCTCTGGCTCTCATGCACGCTCCCAATCACCAGAGTATTAGTTTCACCTGTACTCGTCCCAATCACCTGGTTATTCGTTTCACCTGCACCGCTCGTTTTCTCCCCTATATATATCACAACCCTTTCGTTTCACTCTTGTTGGTTATTGTTTAGTTTACCCCTTCGCTTTGCCAGCTCTAGTGTTCCCCTAGCTCCCCTGTCTATTCAACTCGCTTGTTTACCCGTTCTGCTAGTCTGACATCCCCGGCTTCGACCTTACGCTTTCCTCGACCACTCTTTTGTAGTTTTGCCCCGTTGCCATATCCTGATTCCCCGGCTTCGACCTTACGCTCTCCTCGACCACTCTCTTCTGGATTTGCCCTATTTGTACTTTTGGTTTGCCTGCAATAAACGCAGTTTGACTATACATTGTGACTGTCTCTTCTTGTGCGGGTTACATTCTGTTTGTTGATTGGTTAATCTCTATGGGAATAAAAGACAAATCATACAATATCTTGATGATTTGGCCATCTCGAATGAAATATTAAAAGCTATAATGAGACATGTTGATAAAATCTATTAGTTTTAGGGATGTTTTGATATTTTTTAATTGGAAAACAAGGCAAAAAATACATATGTACATTACTGTTTTTATGCAATGTACTGAGCATATTACTAGTGTTCTCTCGCACACACACTCTCAGATCTTCAAAGTGAAAGCTGAATAGAAAAGAGCCATGGTACAGTGAAACACACACACACTTGTTTGGGAGTCCTGAGGATTGATGCCTGGCAGTTCTTACCAACTAAAGAAGAGGAGCTGTCATAACAGTTATAAAAGACTGATGTCCCACTCAGTGTGACGAACTCAATCAGATGCGACCCCTTAACTTGAACAAGGTAAAGCCTGACCTCTGTAACCCTGCTGTCAGCAAAGAGTATATATAGCAGTCTAGCTCGGCCTCGATACACACAATTATGCACACAGCAGTCAGTGATTATACAGGCCACTGAGAGTCAAGGCAGAGGTTTTACATGCTGTACATGCGTGTGAACAGTATAAAGACGTGAGTCAAAGCCTCAGGGGCTGTGGAAATTTAACACACTCTGCAGCAGTGGCCACCTTATCCACCACTTCAAGTCAATAAGGACATGCCACAAAGCTGTTGGGTAAGTGTATATGAATGTTTGGTTATATACTAAACACCCATTGTGTGAACTGTGAAATATCCGTTTTATTTTTGCAGGTACAGCAAGTACTCTGCAATTCAATTCTAAAAACCTGCTGACAGTGGCGGTTCTGGCTTACTTGGTGCCCTAGGCGAAATCCGACGTGGCATCTCCCTTAACATCCCCAATCCCAAACATATCGATTGTAAAGGTTCTTTATTTTCTCTCTTTAGTTCAAAACCTTAGCTTTGCGAACACTTCAGCTTCACAGAAACTTTAGCTTCACAAACACTTCAGCTTCACACAAACTTTAGCTTTTTAGCTTTTTTTTTTTTTACTTTAACACCCTCATTCATCTCCTTTTCCAACATAGACATAATGCTTGATAGTGGTAGGCAAAATCACAAATAAACTTCTTAATTCCTTGTCTTCTTTCCAACAACCTTTTAGCTCCTTTGGCTTCGTAGTCATCAGTCATCAGTCATCAGTTCTTGAACTGATTTAAAGAATGTATTGATCTGTGTTCAGCCAACCACCAGTCTTTAGCTGTTTCTTTTAAAATTGAGGTAAGCAAGGCTAATATTTCAGAATCAGTGAGGAGTCGGATGACACAATATTCTTTACACTGCTTGACGAATGAAATTGGGTGATTTTCTTCATCTGTGCCAAATTGTGGAAATACAATTTTGACAGGTGGTTGGTATGGAGCTTTGTCATATCTTGTGGATGTGAACTGATGAATTTGAGCTTGGTGAGGTTGGTTTGTGCTTTGTGGCTTGATAGAGGAGCAACATAGAGGCATTATTGTGGTAGATGTGAAATGGGTCCCTGACTTTAATTTGGTGTCAATCTGTGCATCTCTCCATTTCAGACAATCAATGACTTATTTTCCCAAATCCTGTATACTTAACTCAAGGACGTTTTTGACTCTCTCGCATTCCCTTTCTACTTTATAGGTCAACTTCTCTTCCAGTAAGTGACACTGATCCATAAACTTAATCTGTGAACAACACTGACATACTTTCTGTGTGCAGTCTTTGAGGTCTTCTTCCAGAGCTGAGACACGTCCTGTGAACTCCTCCATTTTATGATGATCAGGGGAATATGGGTCAAATGCGGCTTCATCGTCAAGAGGAGGTGGAGGAGGAAATTGGTCTTCGATGGGGCTGTCAGAATCATTGTCTTCGTCTGAGTTAAGGAATATTTCACTGAAGGTAGATATGAGCTCCTTTAATGGTGCTGGGTCTCTTCTTGTGACAAAGGGACCGGCAGTGAAATCTGGATTGGGTTCATACTCATCCACTGTAGATCTTAAGACTGAGAGCTTAACAACAAACAACAGTTTACACACACAAACACTACAGTTTTGCAAAATGTGCTCCTGTTTGGGTGCCACTCTATAACCACCCTGACTGGGGGGGTTGCAAAAGTGGGATGGAAAGTAAAACATATGAAATAATAGAAACCAAAAATTCTTCTCATAAGTGTAAACAACATAGTATAAACTATTAAGAAGTGTATTTACAAGGGTGTATTTACAAATCTCCAACTTTCAATAAACCCTTCAACAAGAGAACACCCATGAAACAAAAGACATTTAGATGATATGATGAACAGAAAATGGTATGGCATGAACAGGTGAAATTAATGTACAGCAAGTAATTAATTGATGATAGAAGTGTGATTGTGATGAAATTGAATGGAAACAGTCTTATCTGTTTACAGATAGTATACAGCAATATGCCTGCTACCCAGAAAAGAACAGTTGGACACTTCAGTAGGCTCTTATAAACAGACAAAAGTGTGTTCGTCAAAAGCTCTGGGCTGAAAATGCTTTAAATACAACTGTAGGGGACACCAGTCCACAGAAAACAGAGGTCTGTCCAAGGGTTGAAAGTCTCATGGCAGGAAGGGGTGATTAACACACGGTATGTGCCATGCTTTTCTGGTTCCCTTCTATGTCAACTGTGGTTTCACAGTATCATTCATTTTGCATGATGTTACTGTGTTTTTCTTAGATTTCTTTCTCTCATTCTCTGCTTCAGCTTTCTATAACGCTCCAGTCAGTCTCCAGAATGCAACAACCTGCCAACTGCACCGTCAGTCCAAAAGGATCTTTTGAGAGAGATAGAGAGAGAGAGAGAGACTTAGGGTTGACGGGCAAAGGAAGAGAGGGTGTGTGAAGGGCAGGTTCATCTGCTCAGTTCTGAGTGAATGTGGCAGTGTGAAACAGTGCTTTTACTGTTCAGATTTTTCAATGCTGCACACCATCAAACACTGACATAAATATAAGACAGCCCTTCTGAGACTGGGAACAACTTGAGAGAATGTTGAAAAATTTGTGAATTTTGTAAGGGTGTTATATTCAGTATTTAGTGGGACAGACAGCTGTCTTCCTGTATTATTCCCCTGGTTTTAATAATGGTGACTCCCTTTTATACATGTAGCCAAGTGGAGAAATTGTGGTTTGGCTCTGGTCATGTATTGGAATTGGCCCTTTTGAGAGTTTTGTGATGCCCGCTTTCCAGTACTCTCTCGAGTAGGGACATGAAGACATTGTGCAGGAGAGCTCCCGATTTTGTTAATTGTATCAGAATTCTTTGGGTGAATGTCAAGTTTTATACAAGATGCTTGTAGGTTGCATGGGATGTGTGTTCAGAGGAGTTGTATGTTGAAGATGAGGAATTGTTATGAGTTATTTTTGAAAGATGCATATGGATTCCATGTGTGAAATTTGACCATGTTCTGTGCACACATGTGAGAACTGGGTATGTGGGTATTGATCATATCTTATTGAATGATTAAGTGTTTTCCAGTGAGTGTTTTCCAGTTTAGTGAATAAGTGTAATACAGTATGTGTTATATGTTAAAACGTGTAACGAGAACATGTGAAATGAGAATTCTATTGTTTTAATCTTCAATGCATGTCCTTAAAACCTAGTTAAAAATAAGACACTTTGGGTGATTTAAGCATGTGTTGAATACATAAGATGCTTTGGGTGGTTTAAGCAGGTACAGGACTTAAGTGCGTAGAGTGCTGTGAATGATTGTGGGGTATATTAGGGCGGCTACGTTCCACCTAGTACGTGTCATGGTCTGAAGACCGCCCCCTCCTGGTATCAGATGCTTCCACTTTAAAGGCATGTGTTGCTGAATGTTATGCTAACCAGCTAGCTCTGGTACACGAGCTAATGTTAGTTTCTCTTTGAGTGATAGAGGTTCTTTGTTCTTTGTTTGGCTGACTGCTGCCTTTCTTCAGTCTGTTTGCGGCATTGGCGTCCTGTGTAACTATTTCCTGTGTCACTCCAAAATTGAAATTGTTAGTTGTACTTCAATCGAAAATTTTAATCAATGTATGATGCCAGTCTGTGTATCATTTGTTCTTTTCATATTCAATTAAGAATCCAAAATCTGAAAATTATTTCATTAAACATTTACAAAACGAATAATAAAAAACAAATGATTACTAGTTTGTTGTACTTTCGATTTTTTACTTCAGTAAAAATAGGAAATAGGAAAAAGTGGCTACGGAATACTGTTCCTATTGATAATATGATTTTCCATCTAAAAAGATACTAAAAAAAAAATTAATTCCACATTTGGGTGGCCCTGAAATGTCCCTTTCTTCTGATTCGTCAACCTTGAATGTCGCCTGTTCTTCCTCAGTGCCGTGAGACAGAATAACAGTTCACTGCTGTTAAATTGTTCAGATGAATTTGTCTCAATATTAAATTCTTATTGTATATTTTCTAAAACGTGCCATGCGTATTGCAACTGTGCTATCTATCACTGAATTAATTAACTGATGAAGGGACTTCGCCTTCATGCCAGCGTGCTCAAGCATGCAACTCAGCATTGGGACAATCATTTGTATAGGAAGCAAGTGATAATAGCAAGAGAGATGAATATCTATGCTCTTTATATGCCTATATATATATATATTTTTTTAGATGTTCATAAATTAGTCCCTTGCACTGTACTGGCCTATATGCCAAATGTCTTCTTTCAGTTATCATTCCTCATGCCACAAAAACTCTTCTATATATGTATAAGTGGTAGGCTACAACAGAGCACAGCTGATCAGCTCTGGGCACTCCTGGCTAGTTTGTACTGCACTGGAGAATAGGCTTCAGTTGGGTAAGGCATTCAGAGTTAAATTTTTACAATCCATGTATCGCATCCCAATGGACTTATTAGTCTTTAGCTAGTTTGATTGCTTTAAATAAGTATTATTATGGCATCGCTGTATCATGCTTCTTCTGACATGAGAAACCAGTAATGAAAGAATCGCTCACTGCAATTTCATTAGGGTAATTTTTACTGAGCGACTATAATGGCACAAAACTTGGAATGGAAAAAAAAATCCATTACCTGCTAGATGCCAAAATCGAGGAGTAAATGGATCTTATATGAATAATGAATATAAATAAATGTTATGTTATGCTAATATGCTTAGTGTTTACTGCATGATGAAGCATGCAGTAAAAAAGCACAAAATAAGTCGGGGCACCGTTTCTGCCAATCCTTGCTATACTTGCACTGAATCTAAATGCAAACATTATAATAATTCTCTGTTTTTTTAGTAGAATAGGCAGACCTGTTAACTCAGCTGTTTCTATCAGGTTTCTTGTCATTTTACATATTGCAGTGCGATGAACAATACAAAATGTGGTTCAAGAAATATACAGTCTATGGCAGTGAATTATAACAGCTACAAAAGTAAATTACAAATAATACATTGGAAGATATGAATACATTTAATATAAACAGTGCTGGGTAGTAATTGATTACATTTAATCTGTTTTACGTAATCAGATTACAAAAACCAAGTTCTTGTAATTGGATTTCATTACATTTTAAAATTATTTGTAATCAGACTAGTTACTTTTTTATAGATTACATGATTACATATTAAAAAGATAATGGTAGTAAATTGTTAATAATTTATTCCTTCTTATCATTATCTTTTTTCAATATTTTACATTTTTCATTCTTAATCAGCACACCACTGATTTA
The DNA here is from genome assembly GCF_025860055.1 of Xyrauchen texanus. Taxonomy (NCBI): domain Eukaryota; kingdom Metazoa; phylum Chordata; class Actinopteri; order Cypriniformes; family Catostomidae; genus Xyrauchen; species Xyrauchen texanus. The sequence goes on along the minus strand of NC_068297.1, from coordinate 19,270,068 downwards.
AGTTCGGTAAATCTTCCAGTGTTTTCTGAAGAGAGGGGGAAGGTTGTGTGTATTGCTCTCAGAACTGATACTCGCTACTTGCTAGCCAGGTGAAGATGTAGTGGTCTACTTCAGCATTTAACCACTGGATCTGTATAAAAATTTCATTTTTAAGAAAGGTGTGCATCTCACATAATGAACTTAATTGCTTCAAAGGATCTAGTGGATGCCATCTTTTAGGGTCCTGCCCACAGGGTACACAATAGTTAAACTGCAAATCGTGCAGTAATATGGAACAAAGTCCATCACTCTACTGTTGCTGCTGATGCAGTGGAGTCCACTGCATGAACCTTGACATAAAACTTGACACAATTGTGAAGGAATTTTGTTGTTTTAAAATAATCTGCTCTTTTAGAATATTCTTGCTGTTCAAAAGATAATATTTGCACACCAGCTTTGGAATAGGTGATGGATTATCAGTAAGCAGTAAGGGTTAAAAATGTTTCAGTGTTTTAAGATTAAAGTTTTGACCTAGCAAAGTCATTGCAGTTCATTTTATGGTCATTAATGATCTTAATGTTGCTATTGTTTTATGCACTTCCAATGAACTTGATGTCTCAGTGTTTTGAATTATAAACTTTGGCCATGTAGCTACTGTCATTGCTGTAAGATTTAAAGTTTATTTCATTCATGTAATGTTTAATGCACTTTTAAAAATGTCATAAGCAGCTCTTTTTGTGAGACTCTTTTTGTTAATAATAAAGAATGGCATACATTTTCTTCCTCTTTGTACTTTTATGTTAAAATGATTATCCTACTCAAATGCATGTGGCATAAAATAAAATAGAATTAGGTTCAAAGTAATCCAAACGTTATCCAAAAGTAATCAGATTAGATTACCCTAAAAATGTAATCTACAAGATTATGATGCTGATTGCATTTTTTGTAATCAGTACCAGATTAAAATTCACAGGTAATCCACTCAGCACTGAATATAAGACAATAAGTATTTGCATAAGCCAAGCTCAGACCATTCTGACCATCCCCTATTTTTAAATGGGAATATGTGTAGCCTATTATTCTGGGGCTTAGAAAAGGAGGCTTCTCAAAGTGCTGGGGAAATAGGACCCAAAATTAAAGGGAAAACAGACAATGAGTCTTTATTGAGGATAAACACAAAAAGTGCTCCTGCCCGGCTTAAACGGCCATAATAAGGAAGCCACTGGGGCATAGAAGAGTGTTTCGTCAGTGTGTGTATTTCCAGTGGAGGTCCGGAACAATCCGCAGCAGGCAGGTGGTTCTCCCTACACGTGGGCAAACACAGAAGGAATCCTCCACCAATAATCCAGAGCTTTTACCAGGGCAGCAGCGATCTGCAGGGTAAGTACACCTCGACACAAGGCAACCAACAGAACAGGTAATCCACACTAACACAGGAGAACATGGTTAGCATGAGACAATAAGCAATAAACCAGCAAACATACAGGGAAAACACAAGATATAAAGTATGGAGTGCAATCAGAGGAAGACACGTCGAGCATGTGAGAAAATCATTACCGTAACCAATGCCTCCCCGGGAGCGATCAGCGTTCCAATGGATTGTGTATTGTGTGCCACATTATGGGACAAATCTGATGGCTATGTGTAAATGCTGATTGTAATTCACTGGTCAAGCTTTGAAGAGACAAGCTTTCATTAAACTCTTTGATGAGAATGTCGCTCACACCCAAGCACACTGTGAGTGCTTGCTCACTCTAAAGTAAGCCTATTTCTTTACAGTCTAGGTCTATGCCTCTATAGTATTGTGGATTTAGTATTATTTTCGTTATTTTGGTAATATTAACTGAGACAAATTCATCTGATAAATTACGAGCCATGAACTCTTATTTTGTCTCACTGCCTTGAGAAAGAACAGACGACATTGCAGGATGACCAATCAGAGAAAAGCAGCGTTTCTGGGCCAGCCACGTTTGCAAATAAAATGTGAACTAAAAACTTTGTTTCTTTTTAAATGGAATCAAATTATCAAAATGCACAGTGTCCCATAATCAATGTATCTTCCATTCATTAATTTCCGTTCTGAATTTTAAAAAACAGATAACGAAAAAACAGGTAACAGGTCTCTGCGGTAACGTTTCAACAAACCACGTGATTAGATGCAAGGATTGACGTCTCAGACACGGAGGCAACTGAGATTCATCCTCCACTACACGGATTGAGGCGAGTCACTATGTCACCACGAGGACTTCAAGTCCAAATTGGGAGAAAATAAATTAAGGGGAAAAAAATATATTTTCAATATACAAAAGTCCCCAGCAGGGGGAGGAAAGATAAGAGATCTAACATATTTTACGTGGGGTAAAAGGATGTGACTATTCGATGGTATAGTACAGTATAGTAAATTAGGCATTTTGGGGGACTATTGTTATTATGGTGATTTTAAGTGATACAAAGTACAGGGACTTTTAAAGGGGAAGGAAAGCCCTATTCAGACAGGCTTTACCGAATGCTGGCTGATGCATTTGGACTGATGCATGTTTTTCTCAAGCATTTTATGCTGTCCTGATTAATTATTCAGGAAATATTAAACATGATTGTATACTGTATCTAGGATTATTAGAAGAACTTGATTGGAATATCTGGCAAGATACAACAGAACTGCTGATATTAGCGAGCCTGAAATCCTATATTACACTCTTTAATAAAAAATATGGACAAGTCATTCACATTATATTTGTCCCTCTTTCATGGCTAAGTAAACACTCAACAGCATAAAATGCTTGAGAGAAACATGCATCAGTCCAAACGCAATAGCCAGAGTTATCTGCAGTTTTTCTGAAGTTAAGAGCGTTTTAAAAATGTTGGTGTCTGCTCTTGGCCAACATCCACTTCACACACTTGGAGAACTTAAAAAACAAGTAAAGTTGAAGGGTTCTCAGGTTGGACAATGCAAATTCACTGGCTTTTTACCAGCATGTCAGTTTGCACAGGATTATAAACAGGTGTTATTTTTACCAGGCGTTTTATAGAAGGTAAAATAGCCTACACTATAATCTTTATCGGCACAGGAATGTGCAGTCTGGAAAAATTGCTGGCATGACCAATTTTTATATAAAACTAAGGTCCAGCATCGATGATCGTCCGAGGAACAGCAGAACATAAATATTCAAAACGAATATGGAATGACCGGAAGATACTTCTTTATTGGTTTTAACACTGATGAATAGAATAAGCAGATGCAAACGCCTTTTCTGTTGACTATTTTATTTTCTATTTAAAATGTAATGAAGAGAAAGGGGATAATGGCTTAATTTTCGTTTTCTTTCATTGTTTAAAAAATACATTTACAGCTGGAAAATTTGATATGCACATGTGAGCGGCACTGAAACATCCCATTTATCTAATTGGTCAACCCGCCCTGTATTCTGTACTGCCTTAATCCTATCAGCCAGAATTAGAGTTAGGAATGCTCTGCAAATGTGTCTTAATTTTCATTAAATATTGTCCCGAACCACCACTAACTGTAAACTATACAAGCCATATGTATTAGAATCTTGCTGCTTGGCACATCATTCCTCTTAACGGACAATGCGTGAGAGATCTCAAGTCACATCACTTGGCCATATGCTTACTGGGAATTGGTCTATTATATATTATTTTTATTTCTAATGACATTTTATGATTTTGTAGTACCTGTGTACTTGTGTCCCATTGATACATTAAATGTAAATTACATTTACATTTATGCATTTGGCCGACACTTTTATCCAAAGCCACTTACAGTGAACTTATTAAAGGTATAATTAACCCCAGGATAAATAACCCCAGGAGCAACTTGGAGTTAAATGCCTTGCTCAATGACACTGTGGGGATCGACCGGCAACCTTCTGCTTACCAGTTCTGTGCTTTAGTCCACTATGCCACCACCTTTACACATTTCTGCTTAAGTTGGTAAGTTGCTGGATAAATACATTGTCTGGTTGCTTAACAAGCACCAGCAGAGTTGTATAAATATGCAACTGTCTAACGTTTGGAAGAATGTTAATGTCCTGAATTAAAAATTGTATTAATCCATCTGCAGAGCTGTATCATGTTGAACTCTTATTCTGACAAGTTTGATTGAGGCAGGACAGATGACAGTGCAGGTTGACTAATTGCACTTCAGTCCCACCCACATGTGCAAATCAAATATTCAAGCTGTTCATTCATTTTACTATATAAATAAACACGAGGAATTGGCTAATTTCTTGCTTTATTTAACAAAAAAATGAATAATAAAAAACATAATTCAAAGCACAATTTTTTCCTTTTTTATTTACATGGGTAAATAAAACACAATGTACATGGACCATTGATGCCATTTTTTAAACTATGCGCAGGCTTAATATTTTAGTTTTGTGTAATTGTTTGTCCATTTAGGTGAACTAATCTGCTTACTAGAATGTGTCTGTCTGCATTTATATATATATATATATATATATATATATATATATATATATATATATATATATATATATATATATATAATTAATATGAAAACTGTTGAGACACTGCATTTTCACAAAGACTTCCAATTCAATTAGTATAGAAAATCCCAGAATTACAAAGTTTAACTTAAAAAAAATAAAATAAACAATTAATAATTTCACACCATGTAAACAATAAAAGGGACAAATATAAGATACAATAATTTATAAGTTTGGGGGCTTTACAATACAAAGAATTTTCCTAACTAAATTAAATTAAACTGGTTGGATATTTGCAAATTTTTGTTGCGGGACGTGGTCATGTGTCTGTCAGTGGGGACAGAGGAAGTCACCTGGTGATTGTTGATATTAAACATCTATGTCTCATTTCAGTGATGGCGGAGACATGCTTGAAAAAGCCGGTGGAGCACCAGAGAGTCAGAGAGAGTCAGAACCTGACACACATCCCGAAGCTGTACGTTGCAAAGCGTTTGTTCCCCATCTGTCGCTCACTTGACATTGTGTCAAACTAAGGGTCTTTCTTGAAGGCCTCAGTTACCTCTGAACTTGAGAAAAGGCCAATAAGAAATTGGCAGACAGAATTTGCATGTCCCTCCCCTGGACATACGGGTATAAAAGGAGGGAATCGTGCATCTGTCCATTCAGATTTTTTCTTCGGAGATGAGCGGTTGTGCGAACAGCGAGCTGAGATCACTTCTGTTCCACTCACCTCTGCAGAGCATTTGCTGTTGGATCTACAGCGCGTGTCAGTGGTTTCTCCTTCTCTGCACACCAGTGCGGCTTTGCCCCTGGGCGCTTTGACAGCACTTCTGAAAGAGTTAATTTCTCACACTAAAAAAAAGTGTAATTTCTCTAAAAGAGCACACACAGCAGGCGTTGAACATCCTTTTCAGGACGCGTCTTTTTATAGATGCCCATCCGCCTCTGTGTATTTCCTGGATGCGGTCTATATCTCTCCACTCCTGACGGTCATAGACACTGCCTCGTGTGTCTGGGCCACGATCACACTGAGGCGGCATTTGTGGATGGTTCTTGTTCTCACTGCGAGAACTTAACCATTGCAATGTTGCAGTCATGGCTTTCCTTCATAAAAAGGAACGCCACTCCAGCCGCCCCCCATGCTGCTCCTCCTTCCCACGGGATTGAGGACGACCCGGCTGGCGATGGAGGCGATTTGGGGATGGCAGTGGGCTCGGTTTCGCCGAGTAAATCCCCACAAACCAGCCACCCCCCAGCATACTCGTTGACTTCCGTCCGGGCTCGAGGTAAGGGCAGCTCACCTCAAAGCCAGTCTGACTACTCCCTCAGACCGAGCCGAGCTGGATGATGAATTTGCCGCTGCATCGGAGAGCGTCCAAGCGTCTGATGCGGAACACTCGACTTGGCTGCCGCCTTCGCGATGACCCACCCAGTCTGAGGCTGACGCCCAGATTGCCGACAAGCTTGTCCAGATGCCCTGGACCACTCCGTCCTCCCCACAGCCCTCACGGATAGATGATTGGTTCCTCGGGTCCGGGTGCCGCTCACAGCCAAACATCGGCAGTCGTGGCTCCGGAGTCGAGGGGTCCGCGTCCGGGGTGCCAAGACTGCCGATGTTTGGCTGTGAGCAGCACCCGGACCCGAGGAACCAATCATCTAGCCGTGAGGGCCTACCACCTGCTGCGTAGACATGATCAACCAAGCCAGAGCTCCCTCTACCAGGCAGCTTCACGCCCAGAAGTGGCGTTTGTTCGTGAATTGGTGTTGTTCCTGATCTGAAGACACGCCGAGATGCGCAGTTGGGTCAGTGCTCTCGTTTCTGCAGAAGAGGCTGGAGGAGAGGCTGTCCCCCTCTGCTTGAAGGTTTATGTAGCCGCTATATCGGCTCACCACGACACAGTGGACGGTAAGTCCTTAGGAAAGAACAACCTGATCATCAGGTTCCTTAGAGGTGCCCAGAGGCTGAACCCTCCCAGGCCATGCCTGTTCCCCTATTGGGATCTCTCTATGGTCCTCTCAGGCCTCCAGAGACCCCCCTTCGAGCTGCTAGAATCAGTCGAGGTCAGAGCCCTCTCCTTGAAGACAGCCCTCTTGATCGTACTCGCTTCCATCAAGAGGGTTGGGGACCTGTTCTCTGTCAGTGACACTTGCCTGGAGTTCGGTCCGGCAGACGCCCATGACGTCATAAGATCTCGACCGGGCTACATGCCCAAGGTTCCTACGACCCCCTTCAGGGACCAGGTAGTGAACCTTCAAGCGATGCCCCAGGAGGAGGCAGACCCAGCCTTTTCATTGCTCTGTCTGGTGCGTACTTTGCATACCTATGTGGACCGCATGCAGAGCTTTTAATGTTCTGAGCAGCTCTGCTTTGGTGGACAGCAGAAAGGGAACGCTGTCTCCAAACAGAGGCTAGACCACTTGGGCCTTTCAGACCAAGGCCATGCCTGCCCTCTTGCGGGTTCGAGCACACTCGACGAGAAGTGTGGCATCCTCGTGGGCATTGGCCAAGGGCACCTTCCTAGCAGACATCTGCACAGCAGTGGGCTGGGCAACACCCAATACATTTACAAGATTCTAAAATCTCAGGGTTGAGTCGGTTTCATCCCGTATTCTCTCAGGTCTCCTCACCATTTCCTGATCTTGCACGCCATACACAAGCCGGCGCACAACCATGTCCCTGCTCAACCATGGTGAAGAGTGCCTCTGCAACACTACGTGCTGAGATGTTGCGCAAAGGCACTTCTTCCACACTACATTGGCCCGATGAGGTCCATACCAGTTCTTTCGAAAGGGACCTTTTTGAAAGGAAGCCCTCTTTGGGTGCCTTTCAGATTCACCAGCTGACATTCATGGCATACCGCACACCATCTGCGAACATCCCCGTGAATGCCCGGCCAATAGAAACGGGTTCTTGCCCTAAGTGACCCACCATCGAATTATAATGAGCCATCTGAAATATAATTTCCCAACGGTTCTTCGGTATCAATAACTGGGTTGTATTTTCCTTTGTATGAGCATCCTGCATCACTCGATACAACCGGTCATATATAATAGAAAAGTACGGATAGGCGAGTGCAATGTCTGGCTGAAGACGGTGATCAACAATAACTCTGACTTGGTCAAAGGCATGCCTAAGAGTTTCGTCTCACGTCTGCTCCAGAAGGGAATCCCTGGCAGTGAATCCTCTAAGGGCCAGGGAAGCCGAGACTTCTCCTTCCCTTAAGTCATCCTGATGCAAATCTGATGTAGATGGCCCCGGCTCCACCTCCCCAAGTAAAAGACACTTATAAATCACTCCCACTACCTCCATTGGGCTCTGCAGATCATAACTGTGTGCATCTATTGCCCATATATAAAACAGTTTTAAGGAGAGAGAAAGTGCAGACGAAGGACATAAAAATCTGGACTGATGAATCTGTGCTCTGTCTGCAGGAATGTTATGATTGCACGGACTGGAATATGTTTAAACAATCCTGCAGTGATAACTTGGATGAAGTCGATGTAACATGCTCATATGTTGCCTTCTGCAGGGACATGATTATTCACTGTAAGCAAGTTAAAATTTACCCTAATAAAAAACCATGGGTGACAAAATTCATTAAGTCCAGCATACAGAAACATTTATTTGTTTTTAAACAGGGAGTATCCTCTGATCTGTTATAGCTACTAAGGAGCTGAAAATAGAAATCTTAAAAGCAAAACAGAAATATAAATCAAAACAAGTAGAGATCAAGATGTTTGCAAATAACTTTGGTCCAGCCTGGTCTAGCAGGAAAACTATAACAGGCCTTTGGAATCCAAAGAATAGCAGTCAGGTCACCCTGGATGGTTTCAATTCAAAGACTGAGCTCGCTAATGCTCTTAATTGTTTTTATAATTATTTTGCCACTCTTGATTTTAGTAATGAAATCCTGGAACTGAGGCACAAACTTGAGGATAATCAACATTTTAATATAGACCAAAAGGATGTGGAAAAGGCCTTCATTTCAGTAAGAGAACCCAAGAGCCATGGACCTGATAACATCTGTGGCCATTTAATTAAGTCTTGTGCAAAAGAATTGAGCCCTGTATTCTACCAAATTTTTAATAAGTCTTTACCAACACAGCATGTACCTAAGCTTTGGAAGGATGCTGTGGTAATTCCTGTTCCTAAATCAAGCTGCATCAAAACTCTTAAGGATTTTAGAACAATTGCTCTGACATCAATTGTAAAGAAAATCCTCAAAACACAAGTTAGGTCAGAAATCTTAATTAAAAACTGAGCATGCACTTGACCCCATGCAGTTTGCCTATAGGCCACACAGAGGAGTAAAGGATGCTACATTCACCCTGCTTGATTTACTTGTTAAACATTTGGAGTGAAATGGGTCTTATGCTAGATTTGTTAATTTTTGACACAATTCAACACCATATTTTAACCAGTAGGCTTTTAAAACAATTTGAATTGAGTAACAATCAGGTGGGTTGGATTCTTGACTTTTTAACAAATAGGACACAAAGAGTGAAGGTAAATGGAACACTGTCTGACCAAATGTGCACTTCCACTGGATCCCCACAAAGATGTGTGCTTTCGCCCCTATTATTTATTCTCTATAGAAATATGTGTCAGAGTAGGTGGGAAAATAGGACCATCTTACGCAGTACGCTGATGACACTGTTATTGTCAGTCGGCTTCAGGACAATGAGACCACTCATGGTCGGGTCATCGACGACTTTGTTAAGTGGTGTGAGGAATCCTTTCTTCAATTAAACTTATTAAAGACAAAAGACATGATAATTGATTTGAAAAAACATGCTCACACACATGAAGTCACATCCATTAAGGGTCAGACAGTGGAATGTGTACAATCCTACAAATATCTTGGGACAAATATAGACTCAAAATCAAAAATAACATTGAAGCAAATTGTGAAGCTGTGCACAAAAATGGGCACCAGCATTTGTTTTGCTTAAGGAAACTGTCCCATTTTCATATTGACAAAACTATGATGACTTTATTCTATTGTGCTTTTATTGAATCTATTTTATCATTTTCTTTAGTGTCATGGTTCGGAAATCTATCCTTAAAGAACAGAAATGTTTTGAGTCAAACTGTCAAATGATTGGCTTATTGGGGAGTCACAGCTTAACCCAGCTTAACCCAGCATCCCTGTATACCACACAGTTACAGAGGTTGGCTGGCTCGATATTAAATGATGACTCCTATCCTTTGCACAGTGAATTTCAGCTTCTGCCTTCTGGACGAATGTGTATAGTTCCAAAATGCAGAACAAAACGGTATAAAAACAGCTTTGTTACGGCAGCTATAGCTCAGTTGAATACGTCCTAGCAACATTGCTAATATGATGATATAGATGCAATGTCTATTTTATTGAAGTATTTATATATTGTTTTTAAATGTAGATTGGAATGTGGAGCACGTTTTATCATGTCGTACACTGTGTGTGTTGTTTTTTAAAATCATGTTGTTTTATATTTTTTATGTTGTACACTGTTTGGGTTGTCTTGGTAAAAAATTGGCCAAACGTATGAACTCATCCACTAAAAACCAGATCTACCTACGTGTATAAATAAAGTAACCTGAACCTGTTACAGGACCCATCCACACAAAATTCCCATAATAATTTCAAAAACACTGGCCAATTAAATTTTTTACATTTATGCATTTGGCAGACGCTTTTATCCAATGCGACTTACAGAGCCCTTCTTACAGGGACAATCCCCCCCGGAGCAACCTGGAGTTAAGTGCCTTGCTCAAGGACACAATGGTGGTGGCTATGGGGATCAAACCAGCATCCTTCTGATTACCAGTTTACCAGTTATGTGGTTTAGACCACTACACAACCACCACTACACAATTAGTGCCCAAAATTAGCAGATGGGTGAGGCGCGAACTAACAGCAGCCTCGACACTATGCTTTTGTCCCCTAAATTGAACCGTCACAATCGCTACAGAATAATCATGGATATCCTTACCTAACACCCAAAGCCTTGTCTTGAACCAGCCATTGATGAACGGATCGACCAAGGCCCGGTATGTACCCTCCTTAATACTCACGGGTATGCGGTATATACCAGCTCCATTGGGGGTGGCCTGCGGTGCATTGGGGACCCGACACAATGTCCCAACCTCCATCACCGGGCATTGGTCCCAGAAATTCCCAGGCTCCCCGCAGCTCCAACAGACCGGCCCAGGCTCCACACGCATGACAGCAGGTCCACCAACCAGGGAGTGAGAGCGGAGAGAGGCAAGGGAAACCGGCTGGTAGTGCAATCCCCGGAGCCAGAGCAAGATCACTTCAGCACCCAAAGTTACCTTGTCGGCTATCTAATAGAATGAAATGTTGGTTTTCAGCAGCATGTATCTTAGACCAGTTCAATTTATTCTGAATACTCAAGCGATGTATTCTGGATTCAGTTGATGATACAATTGCTCAGGTGGTTGCTGGGGTTTACTGTCAGCTGAACCGTGCTAGTTGTCATCTAAACTGGATAGGGTGTGCTGTCAGCTTGCACCATGCTAGTCTTGACTAACTTGGGGGGGAGCAGCGCAAATGTGCTGTCGGGCTGTCGCAACTGCAGCATCTACTGGTAGACATTGCAACAGTGCAAAAAATCCCAGAGGAACACAATTTTAACACATGCTAGGGATACACTGCTAGTTAAACACAACTGAAATCCACCTTACTGCAGCCCACATGTCTTGTATTTGCTTGTCTTGTCTATTTATTTTCTTTGAATGTGGTTTGGGGGATTTTATGTTTTTTCAGTAGAAGAAGCACGCTTCTCTGTCACCAGCAGCAGCACAAGGATTCTGTGAAACAGCAGCAGCATATTTATGCATGTCAAGTAGCAGCAGCTGCATTCGTAGAGCAGATCTAGTCCACCAAGACCAAGCCCATATCATGTCATATATATATATATATATATATATATATATATATATATATATATATTAGGGCTGTCGAATTAATGCAATTAATCGCAATGCCAACCAGATTGTAATAAGGAAGATTCCTGAAATATGCAAGCTTGTAGTACCCGCCTGTTTACTCCAGAGGGCAGTAAGTGAAATTTCAGCAACAACCAGACAGCACAAAACAGACATTCGTTACGTTCTTGCGTTCAAAACATTTGATGGAGTGCAAATTCGAACTAAGGGATCTCAAGATGTGTTCTAAGTATTAAACTATATTTAACTTGACACAGAGACCTAACAGTTTTATGTTTATGACGCAACGCACCAGAGACTCTACACAAGCATATCTGATGCTTGTTGAAATTGACGGGTCCTTAAACAAGCCCTCATAATAAATCTCAAACTGATTGACAAATTAACTTGTGAAATGGATTGCTGTGAACTGTATGCCAATGATTGTCTTATGATCAATAATATGGTAGTAAACAATACATTGTATTCTAAAGCCATTTTTTTGTATTGTCTTATCAATGATAAGCCACAAGAATGTAATGCATTTTAATTATCTGAATATATATATATATATATATATATATATATATATATATATATATATAATTTTTTAATATTTAAAGATAACTAAGTATAATTATTTCATAATTATATATTGAATTATTTGTATATGAGGTTCAGGCGATTAAATGCGATTAATCACGATAAATTAAAAGGGACATCATGTAATTAAACATTCAAAATTGTAAGCGATTGACAGCCCTATATATACACTCACCTAAAGGATTATTACGAACACCATACTAATACTGTGTTTGACCCCCTTTCGCCTTCAGAACTGCCTTAATTCTACGTGGCATTGATTCAACAAGGTGCTGAAAGCATTCTTTAGAAATGTTGGCCCATATTGATAGGATAGCATCTTGCAGTTGATGGAGATTTGGGGGATGCACATCCAGGGCATGAAGCTCCCGTTCCACCACATCCCAAAGACGCTCTATTGGGTTGAGATCTGGTGACTGTGGGGGCCATTTTAGTACAGTGAACTCATTGTCATGTTCAAGAAACCAATTTGAAATGATTCGAGCTTTGTGACATGGTGCATTATCCTGCTGGAAGTAGCCATCAGAGGATGGGTACATGGTGGCCATAAAGGGATGGACATGGTCAGAAACAATGCTCAGGTAGGCCGTGGCATTTAAACGATGCCCAATTGGCACTAAGGGGCCTAAAGTGTGCCAAGAAAACATCCCCCACACCATTACACCACCACCACCAGCCTGCACAGTGGTAACAAGGCATGATGGATCCATGTTCTCATTCTGTTTACGCTAAATTCTGACTCTACCATCTGAATGTCTCAACAGAAATCGAGACTCATCAGACCAGGCAACATTTTTCCAGTCTTCAACTGTCCAATTTTGGTGAGCTCTTGCAAATTGTAGCCTCTTTTCCTATTTGTATTGGGGATGAGTGGTACCCGGTGGGGTCTTCTGCTGTTGTAGCCCATCCTCCTCATGGTTGTGTGTGTTGTGGCTTCACAAATGCTTTGCTGCATACCTCGGTTGTAACGAGTGCTTATTTCAGGCAAAGTTGCTCTTCTATCAGCTTGAATCAGTTGGCCCATTCTCCTCTGACCTCTAGCATCAACAAGGCATTTTCAACCACAGGACTGCCGCATACTGGATGTTTTTCCCTTTTCACGCAATTCTTTGTAAACCCTAGAAATGGTTGTGCGTGAAAATCCCAGTAACTGAGCAGATTGTGAAATACTCAGACCGGCCCGTCTGGCACCAACAACCATGCCATGCTCAAAATTGCTTAAATCACCTTTCTTTCCCATTCTGACATTCAGTTTGGAGTTCAGGAGATTGTCTTGACCAGGACCACACCCCTAAATGCATTGAAGCAACTGCCATGTGATTGGTTGATTAGATAATTGCATTAATGAGAAATTGAACAGGTGTTCCTAATAATCCTTTAGGTGAGTGTGTGTATATATATATATATATATATATAATAAAAAATATATGTTATACTATTTGTTCTAACTGAAATGACAAATTAAGTTCAGTTAGGAAACTTTGTGGTGCAGGCTGATAGACTCCACCTCCCCAGCATCACAGGTCTAGATCTGCTCTACTGGGTGGGATTTTATTTATTTTTCTCAATACAAGCAGCATGCTTCTTTGTCAGCAGTAGCAGCAGCACACTGGTTCCGTGCAACAGCAGCACATTTACTAATTTCAAGAAGCAGCAGCAGCAGCTGCATGCATAGAGCAGATCTACTCTGCCAAGACCAAACTCAGTTGCGATTTCTCAGGGCCAGCAAAGACTGTATGCTGACATAACATGTCTAATAAATAAATATTTTTTCACCCTCATTCACCTTTCTGCCTTTGAATTTCAATCACTTTCCACTCCTAATTCATCTCCAAATGAATAGCAAAAAACTAAAAGTTTATCCACTTTAAGCCGATGCACCACTTGAGTTGAAGCTCCTCCCTGTTAGGCCTTTAGAATTTCTCCAGAATCCCTCAACAGTGCAAATGAATGGTCATCTAAAGTTAGATTGTCAGATTCATCAGCCAATCAGATTGATTTATTTGTTCTTTGTGGGTGTGGTCTTTAGGATATGTCCCAGTCCAGGACTTCTAGCTGGCCTTGAGTGACTCAATCACACTTTAATTGATGTATGTAATTTGAAAGCAAAGAGCACAAGATCTTGCTGACGAGACAGCTGTAATCTGTGCCGCGTCACCATTGAGAAAGATATCCTTATGGATTTAAAAACCTGAGATGTTTGCATGATAGGGCAATTGATTAATTAAACAGGAAAGGAGGGCTGATTTTCACTTCAAGCAAATTGGTAAGTGCTTTTTGCCTATACCATGCCCCATATATATATATATATATATATACATACATTGAATAAAATATATATGTTATACTACTCCGAGAGTTGTCCTAACTGAACTGTGCTCATTGTGATTTAAATCACTTTTAAATGATGGAATGAGTATCCACATCTCTTGAGTTTATTTTATTTCTAACTTCAAACCAGTGTTCTTTCTTTTGATTGGGTTAGTATTTACTCTGTGTATGATAACACAAAAAAAAAAAAAAAGTGCCAGAAAAAACCCTTGAGTGTAACAGCCAAAGTTGACAAATATGAAAAATTTTGGAGCCTGAAGCAAGGTTGTCTGCCTAGAATGATTACTGTTTCAAACGGCAGTAATCTCCAAAAAAAAGTAACAAATCAAAATGCATTGCATCATATAAAATGGACCATTGGGGTTGTAATAATCACAAAACATGTTTCCAATTCTGCATTTTATAAATCAAAATGGCTTAATTTGCTTCAAGTGCCTCCCACCAGGGAATACTAATAAAAATCCTATCAGTATTAAATTCAAAATGAATAGCTCATTGTCAAGGTCCATATCACCTATTTAAAATGTTTAAACCTAATGCCACTGGATGTCCAGTGAGGTCAGAAGTAAGTGCCTGCTGATGTTCATTTATGGTTCTTGGTATACTTTGCTCTGATTCAAACTCTTACAAAACAGTTTGAGATCTTTTGGGCACAACATCATGAAGAGAATCCAAAAGAAATAAAATGGCTCATCGTTATGACAGGCAAACACCAAATATACAGTATATTCACATAAAAAGGGTAATAGAATTTCATCACCAAATAAATCAGTGCTAACGTGACATTCTGGAAAAATGTTTTGCTCATTTTCAGTTCTGCCACAAAGAAACTAGCCAGGAGGCAACCTAGAAACCACAATGGCCTGAATCCCAAAAAGCAAGTTTAGGAACATATCGGAGACAGCGAGGTGACACGAAAGAGCTAAATTTATCCACACGGATTCGCAACTAACACCCTACTTTGCATAGAGCCTGTCTCCAAGCCTTTGCACAAAGTGCCCAGCAGTAACATTCAGCTCTGTGTGGCTCCAAGTAACATGAAAGAAAAAGAAGTGAAACAGTCGAAACAATTATCATTTCCTTTCTCACAGGCTTATTTTAGAACTAACTTTTGTGTCCCTCAGCCATGCAATGAGGGGTAACCTTTGGGTTCCCGCAGAATCCAAAATAAAGATGTCAATATTCATTAGTCACACAGAGTCACACAGCAAGACATTTCTTTAAAATCTGTTGTGTAGCTTTATTTACTGTAGAAACTCTGCTTTTTTAAAATGTTTTTTTAATAACCGACCTGAACTTTTTAATTGAATCTCATTAGTGATTGGGCCAGATCCTCTGGATTTTGGTTATAAGCAGCTCATTACCTGTTGTTGACAGGTAAACAGGCAGGAAAGACTGGTGTTTGTTGTTTACATTGGAAAATAAATGAATAAATACATAAAGAAAGCCAAAGGGTGTTATAATCAGACTGATCTCACAGTGAAATCGAAAACAGTGGATTTACAGTTCTTTAGGTCAAATTGGTCTATGCTTGCCGAACCTCTAAACACTGACCCCTGTGGCCAAAGCAATAAGTGTTGTTGGGAGTATGTGCATGTGTCAGCTCCGTTGTCTGGGAGAAATGTCCACAGAGTTGCGGCAAAAACTAGTTAGAGAGTGGAAAGGAATACATATTTTTATAAACTATACCCGCCAACCCAAACACCAAACCTAAACCATCAGGTGAGTAAAAATGTCATGTTAGAGGGAAAAATGCAACCTCCAAATCATGCTCGTCACTGATTATGTGAAGGTGATGACTTCCTGGTTTCAATGCAGTATCTTAAACCAGGGTCTCCCACGCTGCTGATGCAACGTGCTTCCAGTTGCGCCACAGGGGAAGTGAAAAACACTGGAGTCGATGCACAGTCAGCATAATGTGGTCGATTTTAGTGAAGGAAGTTTTGAAACAGGGCGGCACGGTGGTGCAGCGGTTAGCACTGTCGCCTCACAGCAAGAAGGTCGTGGGTTCAAACCCTGGTTGCCCTGGCCTTTCTGTGTGGAGTTTGCATGTTCTCCCCGTGTCTGCGTGGGTTCTCTCCGGGTACTCCGGCTTCCTCCCATCCAAAAGACATGCAGGCTAGGTTAATTGGTGTCTCCAAAAAATTGCCCTAGGTGTGGATGTGGATGTGGATGTGGATGTGGAGGTGAGTGTGAGTGTATGTCTGTCTATGTGTGGCCCTTGCGATGGACTGGCGACCTGTCCAGGGTGTCCCCTGCCTTTCGCCCAATGTTAGCTGGGATAGGCTCCAGCCCCCCGCGACCCTGTACACAGGATAAGCGGTTGACGATGGATGGATGGAAGTTTTGAAACAACATGCCGACCTCCCGTGTGATTATGTTGCAATAATCAACACACCATTGTGTTGGCACAAATACTGCTTTATGTGAACTCTGAAAAATACAGGTTTAAATTTTAATAAATTCCACATAAATTTCCCAATAAAATACACATAAACACCATATACATGTATGATTTACTTTCTTATGAGAAACACAAAAGAGGTTAAAGCCTGCCACTCATTGTCGGCGCTACAAGGGGGCCCGTGCTCCGTACTTTGACCACTGTAGTTTTA
This sequence comes from Xyrauchen texanus, assembly GCF_025860055.1. Lineage (NCBI taxonomy): Eukaryota > Metazoa > Chordata > Actinopteri > Cypriniformes > Catostomidae > Xyrauchen > Xyrauchen texanus. The sequence goes on along the minus strand of NC_068297.1, from coordinate 19,253,143 downwards.
GTGCAGTAGGTGTACTTTTCAGGATGGTCCCTTCAGACAAACCACAGGTGAATAGACAACGAACTTCAAATATAAAACTACCCTGCATAGAATTAACGGACTGCCCATGAAAAAGTCTCTGTAATAGAAGCAAAAAAAAGAGAAGAAAAAAAAAGAGAAATGATAATAGCGCCGTACAGTACAAAGGGTTCAGATAATAAAATCACAAAATAAGATGTTCCACATGTGCATACAGTCTAGAATTAGTGTTGTAACGGTGGGAATATATTGAAAAATATGTGTTAAGGACTATAGGTCATAGCAGTTGCATCGCATTATTTCTGGTTAACCTGATATGTGGGTATGACTTGGTGAACTGAATTGACAGCTGTGAAGGATTGCATAGGCTAGTTACTATGGTGCATTTAGAATTTTGACTCCTAAACTGTTTTGCAAAAGTCTCTGGAATGATCTGGGACCCAATAATGAAATCTTGTTCTTAGTTTTTAAGAGCATTTTCTACGAGCAATTTTTCAATGGTTAGTTATTTTTTAAGTGCCTTTCCCAAAACTGCACTTAACATAAACATGCAAGGACACATTTTAAGTGCTTCTTGAGTTGCTTTCCATGTGCAAGGTTCTGAAATGTAAACTTATGTTGCTGCTCGTCAGTGTAACTTAATTATATTTGTGTGAAACTTTATAAACATTTGTAATTTACCTTACTGGAAATGTTTATACACATTTAACCTAATTAATTACACAATTACATATTGTTTTGCAATCATTTTGTGTAGAAAGATCTATTTATTTTACACAATCACTACTGCATCAGTTGTGCTTTCACAAATTGCTCTGTTGGTCGTGATGAAAGTTTCCAGGATCGGTGAAGACAGCAGAGGCCCTGTGTTTGGTCCTGCCAATATCAAGCATTAATGGGATATAACGAGATTCACCGTTATTGGGGAGCGCAAAATAAGACACTTTTAAGCTGTGCTTAAGGGACATTCACCAATCAAATGACTGCTCTTCACTCCCAAAAGTGATAATGGTAACAGCAACACAAAATGTGCGGCACTACACAACACGTGGTGCGGGTGAGAGCGCCTTTTTGTGTCAGAGATGAAGAGGAGATGAGGATGAGGAGCCAGTTTACAGATGACGGCAGCAAGTTACTGACATTTTTCCTTCTCTCTCTGATGTATGTATAATGATAATAAATGGTCATACAGTTTAGCTATAGATATCTCTCACCCCACACACATAAACACATATTTCATCCTGGCGCCGACTCTGCTGCTACTGTGAACAAATTTCTCTCACTCATGAATGTGCAACAAACGTCAAGATTTTAGAGGAAATATTACTTCAATTCCAGGTAGTTTTCACCAAAACCTATTTTTATTGTAATTTTGGGTGCTTTTTTAAGATGTAAAGTGAGGCTCAATCCAATGCCACTGGATTAAAAAGATTGGGGCAGATCTTCTTTAAAACATCTCCTTTTGTGTTCACCAGAAAGTCATACAGGTTTGGAACAACATAAAGATTCATTAATTGAGTAAATTATGACAGGTTTTTAATTTTGGGTGAGCAATTCCAACGAATTTAGGGGTGTTGTAGCTTTGTGTTCTCGGAATCATTCTTACAGGGTGATGCTCAAATGCATACATTGCACATTACTATAAATTAATGTTAATTATAATTTATAAAAACCATGGGTGACTGGCTGAATATTACACAAACCTCTCCATTCTGCATTTGGGTGGCTGATAAAGTCTGAGCAGGCCAGTTATCAAGAGCACCGAATGAGTTGGCAATTACAGTGATTAGCAATGAACTGCCAGCCATTTACTTCCAATTAGTTGAAATTCTGTGTGTAATGAGAGAGACAATGTAGAAAAATTATACAAATTGTGAATATTAATGCCAGTTTGAGACTGTACTCTATATAGATCTATTAAAAGCCTCCTCTGAGCGCATGAGTCTCCCATGCAATCTGTCACATCTCACCCAGCTCAAGTTTATAAAATGTTGCTCTGTATAGAGGTGTCTTTTTCAAATTAAGAAGCTGTTGTTTACAGCAGATAATAACTTTTAAGTTTTATGGTTTGGTGATAAAGTCTCTCCTAAAGAGAGGAGTGTGTGCGCTGACACCAAGTTCTCTCCCGTGTGAAAGTAGCTAGAGGGATTTAGGACAGTCATTCACCTGTGGGGGATTATTCTTCTAATTAATGTCGAGATTGATGATCACTTACAAAACTCTGCTGCAGGGCGCAGTTCTTAGATGCTTAATTTCAAATAAATGGAGAGCAAATTAATGAGAATCTTTAAATACTTCAAGGTGTTAAACACTATCATTTGTGTAACTTCACTTACACACTAATTGTCCTTTTAAACCTATAAATCAGCATCTAACGCACAAATCAGCTGCAATAAAATTCCACTCTATATAATATTGATATACTCATGAATAAATTGACCTCTCAATGTTTTTATCACAAATTTTAGGTTACAATAGAACGATATCTCTCAGTTTTGTTGCTCATAGTATTGAATATTGTTCACATTATCGGTAACAGCAACACAACGTGCGGCACTACACAACATGTGGTATGAGTGAGAGCGCCCTTGGGTGTCAGAGATGAAGAGGAGATGATGATGAGCCAATATACAGATGATTTTCGTGCACGCCAGCAAGTTACTGAAATTTTTCCTTCTCTCTCTGATGTATGTATAATGATAATAAATGGTCACCCAGGTGAAAAAAAAGTGTACTTGAGTGCAATAAAATTACATTTAAAAATAAGAAAGTACATTTGTAGTACATTCTTTTTTTTGTGCTAAAAAAATGTAGAAATTATACACTATAAATACACTAATCTAAAGTATATCTTTACTTAAGTAGAACTTAAGTGTAATTGAGAAAGTATATTAAATACCATTTATATTTTAAATGTATTTTTAGTGCATATAAATAATACATACTTTTGAAAAAATATACAGAAGAGTGTTATTAGTGTATTTCTTAGAATTATATTTTTAACGATTACAAATAGTTCATTATTAGTGCACTTTTAGATAGCTATCATAAGTTAAAATTAAATTGATTTTACTTAAAATATATTCAAAATATATTAATCAAAAGTTTAAATTTCCAAAAACTGCTATTTAAATACACTTTAAAATAAACAAACTAAATCTTAAATTGATTTTAAGTGTATTCAAGGTACACTATTCTGAAGTAAAAAGTGTGCAAGGATCACTCATTTTAGTGGATTTAATATATGGTAAAAATAAGGTGTACTTGAGTGCATTAAGAAAACAATTAAATACCGGTATATTTGTAGTACATATTTTAATTTTTTTAATAAAACTCTCAAAAAAATTATACACTATAAAAACACTAATTAAAAGTACATTTTAATTTTAGTAGTATTAAGTGTAATTGTGAAAGTATACTAACATTGATATTTTAAATGTATTTTTATTGAATTAAGATATACTATTTGAAAAACACACAGAAGAGTGTTATTAGTGTATTTTTACAAGTGCATATTTTAAAGCTTTAAAAGTAGTTCATTGTTAGTGCACTTTTAGATAGCTATTAGTTTGAATAACATGTTTTAAATGTATTCACAAATGTGCTATTTAAGTACACTCTATATAAATATACTAAATAGTGATTTTTTTTAATTTAATTAGATACCTAAATTAATTTTGTTTAAAATATATTAACAATGTAATAGTTTAAATTAACTGTAAGTATACATAAATGCACTAAATCTTCAATTGATTTTAAGTCAAACATAGTACACATATTCGTGTTTTGCATTAAAAAAAGCATGCAGTGATATTTTACATAAAGTTAGCAGATTTAATTATTATTTGAATTTTCATGAAAAATACAGTAGCATATTATAAATGCACTAGTATCACATTAAGCTTGTTACATAAAAGTGCTTTTGCAGTACAAAATGACAGTTTTCCACATTTATTGTCATTAAAAAGAAAACAGATATTAGAATAATTGACTCATTTCACAGTAATAAAAAAAAACACTTAACACTGCACAGTCTGTGAGTTAATATTTAGGACAGGCATGACAACTGTATTTTTCTAACTGTTTGCGTTGTATTGCATAACATTTAAAAAAAAAAACTTGCAGGCTTGGATTATAAGTACAGTAGTCTGTAAGTCATCTCACATTAATAGTAGTGTGTTATCAGTTCATATTTAATCTCTCTCTATATTATTTGGGAGTGGAATAACATAGTTTTTGGCTCTTGCTTCTATCAAAACACATTTTCTGTACAACAGATCAGTGGGAACCGCACATACATTGTTGGACTGCAACACCTCAGAAACAAAAGTTGAAGTAATGTTTAGCTCACTGTCCCTGCAGAGCAGTTTACCGGTATTCTTGAGCTCCCTAACCAATACACAGTGCATTGATTGACTGAATACTAACAAGCTAAGAATTCTGCACAGTCGTCCATCCAGTAATTCTACTGTTGAGTTTATCCTTTTTTTAACTGCTTTTCTGTAACTGCTTGAATGGTACAGTATTCCTTTTACAATGAAACGATGATAAAATACACATTGACTGACTGTAACACCCAGCAACTTTTTGACAGCAGATGATTGGGGTAGTGATAGTTTACCATGACAGGGTTTGACAAAAACCCTGACATTTTCATTGAGGCTGGCTGAATTACAAGAATGTAAATGGCTGCTAAGTAAACCAGAAAAAATCTTTTTAACACCATCATTTGCATCTGCCATCACCTTTTCAGCTTTCTGCATTAGACTTCTCCAGCAAAGAAACCTTCTAACAATTTGTTCAGGAACATGGGTGGTTCCATGGTAGTACTTTAACAGAGTGCCATTAAATGATTCGAAGGAAAAGGTTGATGTGGCCCACAGAGGCCCCCAATTCCTAACACTTGTTGTAATGTGTGTCAGTAGACGAACATTGAAAGTCATATTTGCTGCTCCATACAACTTCTCAAACTGCAAAGTGAACTTTCTGAGAGATCTTTCTACTACATCAATATCACAGCGTTTCACTTTTTCTCCCAACAGAATATGCATAGCAAACACAAACAGAAAAAGGTGGTTCCAGAATTTCCTCAGTAAAACCCCATTCAGAAGAGGCAGAGCATAGAATAGGAGGACCGACCTCCACTCTGATGCCTTCCAGTACTTTCTGTCTGCCACAGATCGTGGTACTCTGATTATCTCAACAGGTGGTTTGAATGTAACTAGCTCTTTGTCTAGAAGGTCTGATTTTGTTCCTATGTACCACTCTTGTTCATGATTTCTGGAGTCAAACCACAGATTAGCTAGTTGCATTGTAACCCCAAGGCAGACACAGTGTTGATACTCTGGAACAAATCCATTTATCATTTGAAAGTTTTCAAGTTTCATTAAAGGTGAAGGTCCTTTTACTCCCATTACAGTTTTCTCAAGTGTTGCGGCCAATGCGTGATCAAAGTGCTCTACTTCAGTTCTAAGTTTTGGCACAGGGGCTTTACTTGTGTAGGGACCTCCCCCAACATGGTAACAGAAGTCACACCCATAAAAACCATTGAACTGTTTAGTGTTCCTTAGAAGTGGGCGGGCAACTGAATCAGAACTACATATGAGATCAAAAACCTTGGAAGTGTGCTCTATGTTTGCTGAATCTTTCCATTTAATTCCATCTTTCTGTAGAATTGACAGTTCATCTACGAATGGCCTCAAAAATGTGAGCATGTAGGGCTTTTTTTCACCAAACCAAAGACATGGAAGACAGATATTTGCCTTGCGTTCTCTAGGCTCAAGCTCTATAACTTGGCACTGTATGGGCCAGATCTGGTACTTGGAGCTCCTGAACAGTGGGATTCCATCACAGTTCCAAATTAAAGATATGTCATCCTCACCCATTGCACCAGATTCCTTAAATTTCTGATACTCTTCTCCACATTGGATGTCTGAAATTGTATCTGAAATCAGCCAATCTTTTTGAAAAATTGTTTGTTTTTCCTCAAGCAATGTTTGGATCTGTGAGGCCAAACTAAGAACCAGGAAAAAGCATCCACTTTTAAGAGAGCTATCTGAATCAGTTACTGTGTGACAAATGTCACACTGTAGCTCACCAGTACTTTTCCCTAAGTAGTTTTCACATGTAGGACAGTAGAAATGGGGTTCATAATTTCCATACTGACCATAAGCTTTTCGGAAAAGATATGTGGTCACTGGTACCATGCCTGGAAAATGCTCGTTGAAAATTCTCAGTAGATGGTCCAGTGAAACAGCTGTAAGATTGTGCCTTAGTACAAAGGACATAAGCAACAGTAAACTTTGTCCTTTTGTCAGAGGTGCGCCGGGATACACAGGATCATCTCCATCTGTCAATGGGCCTGCCTGTGATAACATAATCATAATATTAATTATTGTAAAAAGTAACCTATAGCAAAAAACACACAATAATAAAAAACATACAATAAAACAAGCTGGTCAGCAGTTGGAAAAGACATATTCTCTTCTGGTTGTGTCCAGGATATGTCCTGCCATACCTAAAAAAAAACATAGATAACTGCTTTTACTTTGGTGTTTTTTTAATAATGGTTTACAATTGTTAATTTACAATACATAATCTTAATAATAATTATTATTGTAAAAAGTAACCTGTAGTAAAAGACTCATTGTGTAAAGAGAAAACATACAATAATACAATCTACTAACCTTTTCGTTTGGCTCATACTGGTCAGCAGTTGGAACAGACATGTTCTCTTCTGGCTGTGTACAGGATATGTCCTGCCATAGATAAAAAAAAAAACATGCTTTTACTTTGTTGTTTTTTATAATAGTTTAAGACTGTTAACTTACAATACACAACCAGACAGAATTTGAGTAGTTTTGCAATGAATAATGGGATAGATGTCTTGTCCACTGACAAAACATACCCAGATACACAAATCTGACTGGGTGTTTTGAATAAATTTATATAATTTGGTTGACATACTTTAATATATACATAGAAAGGAATATTGAACCTCTTCATTTAAAAAAAAAAAGCCAATTAACTGAAATGTGTTTGTTAAACTGTATCTGCATTGTAGTGAAGATCCCTCAAATTACATCATGACAAACAAAGTTACAAAAGTTTTGCATAAACACTATCAAATAATGTGTGTTATAGCCATTAACTGCTGAACATCTGGAAGTTATTCACCTTGTAAACTTATGTGTACTGGTCTACTAATGAATTTGAATTGGCGTAAACCTGTCATGAATGGATAACCGTAGAGTGTTTACTCCAAAGTATTTATAATTTGTTGACATATGTTTAAGATGGTGTTGACAGTAACTTCTTTATTTGAAGTTTTATTAATACAAATTGGGCAATGTTCACATTAATTATTACCTGTAATTCTGTTAGCATTTGTATATCCTGTTGGTCCCCACTTATGTGAGTCCAAGGGCTGGCTTGGTCTGACGTGGAGGGTGATTCCATCACTTGCACTGAGTGGGACTGTCTCCAGGCTGCCTCACTGTCAGACTGTAATGAGCCATACAACAGCCAGTGGGCGAGACATGGGTGGTTGTATTACAAGCAGTTTTTGTCTTTATCACATACACATACAGGACAACAGGAAAAAATTAAGCCTATCCATAATTTACTTCCATTTAGGGACGCACCGATTACAGTTTCTAGGGCGATTTCGATTTTTCATTGAGTTTGACCTGCCGATACCGATTTCCATTTTTCTAATCACTTTACAGCACACACAAATATTTCTTTTCTTTTCTTTAATACAACATTTTACATTTTTGCATATAACATTTTTTTGTACAGATAATCGCTATAAAATAGAACTATATAAAATACTCCTGGTGTGGGAAGTTCACACACATCTAAAGTTCAGTGTTATGGCAGAATCATTTCCTTCATTTCATATCCAATATCCAACTAAAAAAATTTGATATATTTAGCAAACTAAACTTCCGTATGAAAACAGGTAAAATAAAATAATATATAGGTTATAAATAAATATATATTATTTTATTCCTGATTACATGTTTTCCCTGATGTTACGCAATGTTAATTATGCTAATGCCCGAGTGCATTTGACCGGCATAAAATCGCATTATGTCAGACTGACCGGCCGTCACGTGAAAATCGGCCGGTTCCGGTCACGAGCCGATCAATCGGTGCATCTCTACTTCCATTGTAGAATAGTGATAATAATGCAACAAACAAGCATTACATTTAAAAATGTTAAACTTTTAACATTTCAATCTGCAGACATTTTACCTCTGAGGATTTGTTGTTTTGTGTGTCCTGCTCATGCTGTAGTCCTGCTGTTTGACTTCTTGCACTTTCTGTGAGAGGGCCTTCATGAGGAGCATTCTGGGACAGCTAGATTATGCCACTATAGTTAGTGTAATGATGACAAACACAATTCTGTATGAATAACTATTTGAATTTGTAAGAACTAAAACTCTGGCTGCTGTTATAAGCTAATTTAGCAATCTTAAATTGCACATTTAGCAGGCCAGTTGTAGGCAAACTGCAGGGAGCTCAGAGTTTGAGCCTCATGACTGCTCTCACTTCTAGAATGCACTCCCATGCCTCTATTGGGCAATTTAATTTGGCTTAGGCTACACTATGCTGAAGAACAAACAAAGATTTAAATTGTGATTTATTGATTCTGGCTGGATTATAGATTAATAGAAACGTCACCAGGACGACAATCCTCAAGGGATGATGATTTGTCATAGGAACGAATACAAAACTGATGCAGTCTAAAGGCACACACATTACCGCCCTCCCTAGTTAATATTCTAAAATGAATCAGTGATAAACGTCCATAACTGTTTTGTAAAATGACATAATGTAGCATACGTTACCTCTTTTAAGACTCGTCTCTTTTCTTTGTGGGAGGATGGGCAATTGCGATAGTTCTTGTAATTCACTCGGCACTTTAAATAATTCTGTAATAAACAAAGCACTGTTATGCCTTAATAATAATAATAATAATAATAATAAAAATAATACGTTGTCGTTAAGCCTAGCAGGAAACAAAATTACCTCAGATGCTGTTATCCGTTGATATTTCGTGGACTTTGATGGTTGGCTCGAATCATCAAGTATGTATTCTTTATATCTTCTTTTGTGCGCCATCATTGCATATCTGGTTGATCACGAATCTCAAATATATTTTGTGCTTTTAAAAAACTGCCACACAATTCATTATTGAATAGTTCTTGACACACTCTGACCGGGCTTTATCCTCAAATCAAATGTGATTTTTTTTTTGCAAAATAATTTTCCGTAGCCAATCAGACGTCTCTAACAATTTCGGCCAATCACAACCTCTATGGGCCACAGTCCGTCCGTTACACTGGCGCGAAATGGCGAACGTCAAGGCAGCAGGAGCTAGCGCTCCACCACGAGTAGGTATAACTTGTTGAATTTGATAACATGCATGAACTATTAATGATTAAATGCAGTTTAGTGCTGACGTTTGTTCAGTAAGTTGGATAAATACTTAATCCATCTTCAGAAATTTTGGCTCACATGTTTAAACATGAGAGTCAAAATGAGTGTGCTGCCGGTGGCTTAAGTAAGTTACAAGATGCTGCAGCCAGCTAACTTTATACAAAATGAAATTAAAATGATATCCCCTTGTCTGTCTTGCAATGACACAGAAACGTTTCTGAACGCTGGCCCCTCCTTGATGCCATGATTGACAGGGAGGGGTCGTAATCGGCAAGGAATGTTCTTTTAAATTGAAATTTTAAACTACAATGGCGGTTTTTTTTCGAAAATGCAAACTCAATTGTTTTGTTTGCAAGTGAAAATGTGTTTAAGAATGCCGTGTAATGTGTTTTTGTCTTTGCTCCAGAAAAAAAAAACATTTAGAAAGTTCTGACGACGAAACAGACATTGAGATGAAACGACAATATGACAAAGTAAAAGTAAGTATTTACCGTAATATTGCGCAACAAATGATTTTTTTTTATATAATTGCCCTAATGTTGGTGATTTTGCAGTCCTATTATGAAATGTCCTGATTATTACAGAGATATTACAAATTGGAATATCTATGGTATTGTTTAAATGTCAGTGGTTTGTAGACTTAACGTACAGATGTCCTGTTGGCCCTTCGCTGTTTTGTACGTTGTATATAACATAGTTTTTATTTGGTTCAGAGACAAAAAAAGCTTGCAAAGGAGAGGATCCTCACTCAGCTGAAGGATACACTGAGGAAACCACTCCACTCCACTCCATGCAGAACCAATCCATTACATAGTGAGGAGGAAGTTCAAGCAGAAACCGTGGACACAAATGTGGATTTGTTCGATAACCCAGAGAATTCTCAACCAACCGTATGTTGTTTCAGACCATACACAAAACAACAAAAACATTTGGACTGTGTTATAGTTATTCTAATGTATTTTTAAGCATAATCTTTCAGCAGGTTCTCCAAACCGTTTTTTGCAAGTATAACATTGCCATGCAAATCCTTATGATTTGAATTATTTTTTTATTCTTTTAAATATAGGACACCTCAGGGGCTACTGAGGCAAGTGGAGAGAGCGTGGAACAGCCATTATGTGTCAGTAGTCAAGTGGTGAAAGCCTTGAAAGGTACAGTATAAAATACCTGAAATGAGTTCTGCTACGGGAGGCTATGTGGATAATTATGTCTTATATACTATACAATATTACATTTGTGATTGTAATCTTCTATTGATGTGCTTTGTATTTAAAGCAGTGTGTAAAAGTGGTGGTACCGTATTTCAGTTTTATACAGGGAAAGATTCTGAGCATTAGGAATTAATAGTAACAACAATCTTTGTAAGCATTTTAAGCAGGCACCTTTCTTCATATCTTTAGTGATAGAAATATAGTCCTGACACCTCTAGAAGGTTCAACTGTGGCGTTTGGCATCCTGTTCCCACCCCACTTACGATGTGTTTTGACACTTATTACCTGGGGTGGCAGGGTTCCAGACTGCGACCAAAATAGTCACATATGCGATCATTTTTTGAGAATGTGCGAGTTAAAATTTTATGTGGTCGCATTTGTGCAAGTGCATGGTCATGTACTCGGTTAAATTCACGCATGAATTTTCCTGCATTGAACTTGTTTTAGTGCCCGCCAAAGTTAATTTGTGTCCCGCCAAAGTCTTATTTGATCGGTGAGTAATGTAGATGAACTGCTGCGCGTGACATGGCGCGTGTTTAACTGAAAGAACGAGCAGAGAGAGAGACCCGGTGGCGCACGGGGCCAAGCGAAAGTGTAAACAAGACTTCACCGTCGACTAAGCGCTGTCTTGCTCTCTCTCCCTCGCACATATTAATCAAAATAAATCGTCACGGTGGTAAAAGGTCGGAAGACCAAAGTATCATGTGGAACATTCGGAGATTTGTTTTTACCTGAATTACCGCTGGGTGTGAATTGTGCTAAATAAGTTGCCCTATCTTCTCTGAAAAGTCTCGGGCATTCAGCTGACATAAACAACACTTTAATTAAATGAAAAAAAAAAACATCCAGTGATGAAATGTTTTCTGTGTTGACAGAAATATTGGATGTCCATGTCCTTCTGCTGGGATAATCACACAACGCGCATGACACGTCCAATTCGCGAACTAATGACTCCTTTGAACCGATTCATTTTAATGAATGGTTAAAACAACTGATCTTTCCAACAGTGAACTCAGGAGACGTCTGAATCGGTGTATAACTAATCAGTAACACTTTACAATAAGGTTCTATTTATTACATAAATTACATAAAAAGTACAGTTTGCTTACTCAAGCTTAAGCTTCAAAATAAATAAAACCACTTGTTTTTTTTGAAAAGCATATGACTACATTTTTCCACACAGTGCGATCAAGAATCGATAAGAGAATCGTTAAAGAATCGGATCGATAATCAGAATCGTCAGTGGCATTATTATTGATAAAATCTTATCAATGCCCATCTCTATGTGAAGACAGTAAAATTGTAATCAAACATTAGAAAATGCATGTTTTTTAATAGTTTTTTTGAGAGTTAAAAGATTAATACATTTTGCTAACATGAGGTCTTGTGTCACTGTCAGTCTTTTTACATCAATGCAAAACTAGGGTATGCAGATTAAGACCACTATTCATCAGCATGCAATGATTTATCCCATGGCATGTAGCAAAAAAGAAAAAAAGGTGCGACCAACTGAGAAAGTCGGTAGCACCAGTGCAACCAGTGGAAAAGTTAGTCTGGAGCCCTGGGTGGGCATAAGTGGTACACAGGTTCGCATGTGTGACCAAAAGAAAAAATGCGCTGTGTAAATAAGTTCTGCACATTTGCATACATGATTGACAGCTGTTAATGCACAATCACTATTTTAGTTCAACAAACTGTACTGTGTAATATTTCTATTCAAACTCAAAGCATAAATCTGTCTTCTGTTGTTTTTTGAAAGCAAACCCACCCCCTTACTTACATTACGTCATCTCCTTCTGATTGGTTTTAGGTCTATCGAAATTTGAGCGACACCCGTTGGTGACGCCTCTCTGGAAATTATTTTTCTACGAAGCTTTGCCAGACCCTAACTCAGTTACAACTGTGAATGGTCTGGTTTTAGGCTAAAGTCCGGCTAAATTAGTTTAGCTTTCTTCACAAAACTGCTGTCTGTCCACTGACAGTAATGCAGCCATCCTTTACATTACAAATCAGATATGATGACACACGGACTGTGAAAAAGGTCTCTTAGCCATTTTTGCCTTTATTACCCCTTGTTAAAAAATCATTGTGTGTCTATATTCTAGCAAGCATTATATAAGCATAATTTTGTAGCTATATGGTTCACAAACCAGCCTGGTACTAATTTATTTATGTTTTTCCTTGGCAGACACTGTTATATCAGAGTTTCCGGGCACGACGCAGTCAGAGGTGAGAGCTGTAATGCGTCGAAAATGCAACAACGAAAGTTGTCGAAAAAAAAAAAACACTGTTAAAATTAATCTTTGTTTGTTGGTTGTTGTTTTTTTTTGTTTGTTTAGTTTTTTTCCCCCCAAGGTTGGGAAAGGACTGTAAAATTTTAAAAAAGAAAAGAAAATCGTGTTTTGTTTATATTTAAGATGTACTGTATGCTGTAGTTTAATTATTTTATAGTTTTAATGTTCTTTTTTTCCAACCTCTAGGTCTGTTTGTACTTTATTTGAATTTTTTTTGAATAATGTTTAAAAAAATTAAAGTGTTTTTCAAGAAAGGGATGCTGTTTGTTTGTACATTACATACCTGTGCTGTATTGTATCTGTGGTATCTTTTTAAACTATGGGTAAAAAAATTAAAGCTGAAATAGTATGTTAAAAGCATATTTTAGTTCATCTTCAGTGTGTTTTGAGTACACTAAGATGATCTTAAGTTTATCTTAAGAAGTACTAAAGAAACCTTTAGTATATTAAGTAGTGTGTGAAAATGGAGCACTTTAAGTACAGTATAGATGTTTACTTTAATAAAATGTATTTTAGTGTACTTCTTTTGACAAAGGAATACACCTTAAGTATAATATATATTTATAATGTATTATTATTATATTTTGAGTAATTTATTAGTATAATTAAAATGCATTAAAAATGGGTTTTAGATATACTAAAAGTGGTAACAAAATACATTTTTTAAAGGTTGAAATAGTATATTAAAAATATATTTAAGTTCATCATCAGTGTGTGTCAAAATAGCACAGTTGAGTACACTTAGTTGATCTTAAGTTTATCTTAAAAAGTACTAAAGTTAAGCTTTTAGTATATTAAGTATAAAATAAGTGCGCGAAAATAGAGCACTTTAAGTACATTATGGAAGTGTACTAAGTGCACTTAAATAAAATGTATTTTAGTGAACTTTTTTTTCACCTGGGCATACAGTTTACTATCACAGAGTCTGCTTTAAACAAATAATTAAGGGGTGCAGAGTATCAGATACTGTATATCTATATGTATTTATATGCACTTTGTTCGCCCAGTGAAAAGCATTGTGAGTTGTTGGTTGCTTCAAATTGTGGCCCCCTCTGAAATTCCACTGTTGTTTACAGCAAATAATAACTTTTAAGTTTTATGGTTCAGTGATAAATTCTCTCCTAAATAGAGTGTGTGCGCTGACACCATTCTCTCCCATGTGAAAGTAGTATATTGTATACTACTAAATATACTGCATATAAACGATATCTCTCATAGTATTTAATATTTTTCATTGTGTTGTATAGTTTTGTGTATTGTATTGCATTGTTTCTCACAGTAGTTGCACATTCCCACTCACTTTTTTATGTCCTACACACTGTACATGATGTATACTACAATTGCCACCAGTTTAGTCATTCTATTTGCTTTTTTATTCTATTATATTGCCAAAATAAAATAAATAAATAAAGATGCCAAGTTGCCAACACTGAAACTGAGATAAAAGATTTCTAAGTGTTTTAATTGTTTGGCCAAATGTGTTGTACATACACATATGTAATATATTGATTACATCTATTCATACATTTTAGTATAGCTAAGCCAAACCTGTCGGTCACAGGACAGATTATAGTCTAAAAGACTAAATTACTATGTTTTGCCTTTGAAGTCCTTTGCCTTTGTAGTCTATTCTCTCTATCCGATTCTATTCTAAATGCAAGTGATGCAAATAATCTATCAAATGTTTCAATTTAAAGGCAATGTTCTAACTCACTTTCTGCTTCAGATGTAGATTTTCTTGTCAGTTCAAACATCATACTTGTCTTTTGGGCTCTGAATTGAAGAGTGAAGATCTGTTCTCTAAAGCACACCTTTTCAGATGAGTGTTGCTATTTTCTCTCTGACAATCATAATGTAGTAAAAAGCGAGTATGGAGGGAAAAGAGAAAGCTGTTATTGCTGGGTGTCCCGAGACCAGAATCATCTGTGAATTCCTCTGCTGAGATATGTTTGGCATTTTTTACTTACTGTAGATGCCTGCAGACTAATTGTTCAACATTTAAAGGAATAAAACACCCACACACAGGACTGGACTGGGAAGAGTAATCGCTGTCCTTTTATACATATGGAGGTGTCGTTTTGTGGTCCGTTTTGCATAACGCTCGGTACTCCTGATGGCCAGCCGCCCCTGATCAGCCCCAAAGTTGGCCCACCGGGAAAATGCCCGGTATGCCAGATTACCAGTCCAGCCCTGCCCACAAAGAAAACCCCCAACAAAAGTCAAAGGCATTGTGAAGGCTTCCCATACCAGAAACCTTAAAAATGTTAATTCTGTCATAATTTACTTACCTACAGAAACCATTCAATGGAAATAGATGGAATGAAAGTGAATGTTGACTGAGGCTGTCATACCAAACATCTCCTTTTGGGCTCTACGTAAGAAAGAAAGTCAGTATGGGTTTGAAACAGCATGAAGTTAAATTATAGAATTCAAATTTTTGGCACAAGTTGATAATTGCTTGAGAATGTGCCATTAACCTGGCCTAATATTAGAGTATGAAGTTCTCTTCTCAGTGGGCTGCGAGAGAGTTTTGAATATTTAAATTTGTTTAAATTAACATTTGTTTGTCCACACTTTGCAAACATTGCAGGACTGAACTGCTGCGAGACTTAGTGCTAAACACAGCACAAAATACTCCATTGCATTCAGATGTCCTCCACTCAATAACAGGCATCAATACCACCAATGTGTGCAAATGAATTCTCCATGAGTCAGTAAAGATTTGACCATTTGCTTTTTTTTTTTTTTTTTTTTTTAAGTTGTCTAGTACTAATGGCACTCTCACAGCATGCTGCTCTCCCTCACTTGGAAATAAAATCTTTTGAGCTTGTTATGGTCAGGAAACTGGTCACTACGTAGAGGATCTGTTGTTATGGCAACACTTATCACTTCCATAATGACACAGTGCTCTCCATTATTGGTGGGGGTCCAACAAATGAAATGGTTATAAAGAGTAATACAATATGTGCAGCTTTCCACTATGGCAGAACCAACAGGATAATGTTGAATAAATATCTGTTATGTTCACAAAGTCTCTGCCTCTGTCTCCTGAGTAAAAAAGAAAAGAAAGAACCACCCACACACGACCATCATCAATTTCACTTATAATGCCATGCCTATATTAGGAAGAGAGAAATGAAGAAAGAGGAACAACTGAAAGAAAGAGACATGTACCTCTAACCTTTTTTTCTTCTTTTTCTTTCCCCTTTCTTTCCCCTCAGCCTTTCCAATATCAGGCCTGTTTCAACTGAAAGAACAGGAAATTAATGCACCTATATCACAGGCTAATAATACAAAAACAGTGATAGCAGCCTGGCCAAAATAGTCCCTTTAGATGGCACCGAGTCAAGCCACTACAAGCACTCTCACACTCAGAACATTTCATTCAGGCCCACCTCACAATTCAGCTAGGTGTGCTCTCTCTTTCTTTTTAAAAGATATTCAGTAAATAGAGGTATTTGAGCAGAGCTTATCCTGGCTAGCTTTAATAAAATAAAAAGCACCATCTTGAATAATGGTTCTCAGCTGGTTTTGCTTTAGGACAGTGGTCACCAAGTGGCCACCATACTCATTCCAAAAGTTGTGCATCACAGAACAGTAAACAAAAATGCCTACTAAATCATAAATTAAAATGTATTAATGTAACCTTTTTCAAGGATGAGGGTTTCATGCAACCAGTTGGCAGTGCCGGGCGGATTACTTTTGAATTGTTATCCGGTACTGATTACAAATTCCTTGACAAAAAATGCAATCAGTAAAGTAAACTTGTAGATTACATTCTTGGGGTAATCTAATCTGATTACTTTTGGATTTCTTATGAATTACTTTTAACCAAATTCTATTTTATTTTATGTCACATGCGTTTGAGTAGGATAATCATTTTAAAATTAAAGTACAAAGAGGAAGAAAATGTATATCATTCTTTATTACTAACAAAAAGATCCTCACTAAAAGAGCTCCTTTTAATATTTTTTTAAAAGTGCATTAAACATTACATTAATGAAATGAAAAAATGAATGAAAAAAAACTGTAAATCTTACAGCAATGACAGTGCATGGCCAAAGTTTATAATTCAAAACACTGAGTCATCAAGTTCATTTTAAATGCATAAAACATAAAGAACAATAATTACCCAAAAATCTACAGCAATGACTTTTCTAGGTCAAAGCTTTCATCTAAAAATACTGAAAGACTTTAAACCCTTACTGCTTACTGAATCTTTTGAACAGTAAGACTATTCTAAAAGAGCAGAATATTTTAAAAGAGCAAAGTTCCAGAGAGTCACAAAGGGAACATTTTTGTCAAATTTTATGTCAAGTTTCATGCATTGAACTCCACTGCATCAGCAGCAACAGTATAGCAATGTGCTTTGTTCCATATTGCTCCACATTTTGCAGTTGGACCCTGCTTGCAGGACACTTTTGGAACTTTTCCACTGCACGTTATGGTTCGACTCGACTCTACACGCTTTACTTTTCTGAGCTTGCTTTTCCACTGTTTAGTGCCACCTCAATGTGGGTGGGATTATAGACTGATCGTCATTGTTGTGCCACCTTTACTGCCGTGATATCATTTTAAACGCGACACAAACATTACTGACCATAAACAATAACATGACCGCTAGCTGTTAGCTACTAGCTCATTGTGCTGCATAAAGCAGTTGTTGAATGGTGATTTTACACAAGTGTATCAGTTAAATTGGCCTGGTTGTTTTAGAAGCAAGCTTTCCAGTAGCTGGTCAACTAAATAAAGTGAAGCTTTCAAGCAGAATATACAGGTCCTTCTCAAAAAATTAGCATATTGTGATAAAGTTCATTATTTTCCATAATGTAATGATAAAAATTAAACTTTCATATATTTTAGATTCATTGCACACCAACTGAAATATTGTTTCAGTCTTTTATTGTTTTAATACTGATGATTTTGGCATACAGCTCATGAAAACCCAAAATTCCTATCTCAAAAAATTAGCATATCATGAAAAGGGTCTCTAAACGAGCTATTAACCTAATCATCTGAATCAACTAATTAACTCTAAACACCTGCAAAAGATTCCTGAGGCTTTTAAAAACTCCCAGCCTGTTTCATTACTCAAAACCGCAATCATGGGTAAGACTGCCGATCTGACTGCTGTCCAGAAGGCCATCATTGACACCCTCAAGCAAGAGGGTAAGACACAGAAAGAAATTTCTGAACAAATAGGCTGTTCCCAGAGTGCTGTATCAAGGCACCTCAGTGGGAAGTCTGTGGGAAGGAAAAAGTGTGGCAAAAAATGCTGCACAACGAGAAGAGGTGACCGGACCCTGAGGAAGATTGTGGAGAAGGACCGATTCCAGACCTTGGGGACCTGCGGAAGCAGTGGACTGAGTCTGGAGTAGAAACATCCAGAGCCACCGTGCACAGGCGTGTGCAGGAAATGGGCTACAGGTGCCGCATTCCCCAGGTCAAACCACTTTTGAACCAGAAACAGCGGCAGAAGCGCCTGACCTGGGCTACAGAGAAGCAGCACTGGACTGTTGCTCAGTGGTCCAAAGTACTTTTTCGGATGAAAGCAAATTTTGCATGTCATTCGAAATCAAGGTGCCAGAGTCTGGAGGAAGACTGGGGAGAAGGAATGATGGTCTGGGGTGCCATGTCAGCTGCTGGTGTTGGTCCACTGTGTTTTATCAAGGGCAGGGTCAATGCAGCTAGCTATCAGGAGATTTTGGAGCACTTCATGCTTCCATCTGCTGAAAAGCTTTATGGAGATGAAGATTTCATTTTTCAGCACGACCTGGCACCTGCTCACAGTGCCAAAACCACTGGTAAATGGTTTACTGACCATGGTATTACTGTGCTCAATTGGCCTGCCAACTCTCCTGACCTGAACCCCATAGAGAATCTGTGGGATATTGTGAAGAGAAAGTTGAGAGACGCAAGACCCAACACTCTGGATGAGCTTAAGGCCGCTATCGAAGCATCCTGGGCCTCCATAACACCTCAGCAGTGCCACAGGCTGATTGCCTCCATGCCACGCCGCATTGAAGCAGTCATTTCTGCAAAAGGATTCCCGACCAAGTATTGAGTGCATAACTGAACATAATTATTTGAAGGTTGACTTTTTTGTATTAAAAACACTTCTTTTATTGGTCGGATGAAATATGCTAATTTTTTGAGATAGGAATTTTGGGTTTTCATGAGCTGTATGCCAAAATCATCAGTATTGAAACAATAAAAGACCTGAAATATTTCAGTTGGTGTGCAATGAATCTAAAATATATGAAAGTTTAATTTTTATCATTACATTATGGAAAATAATGAACTTTATCACAATATGCAAATTTTTTGAGAAGGACCTGCAGAGTTAATGTACCGTCCTCCATCGTGGACTCCAACAACACTGTGGCTGACTCCAGGGCACTCTCCCTCCCATTGCTAGCTGATCTAGATAGTGTCCCTTCCACTTTTATTTGATGGTTCTGTAATCATTATAAAATTGTTTTGTACTTTTCCCTACACTATTGGTAGGTCCAGTGGTAGCTGTGTGTGGCCAACAGCTGAGACACTTCCAGAAAGACTTTATAATTTTGCATCATTTCGTCACTAACGAGAGTGATTAATGAGAGAGTAACAATAGCGTGATTTTGCGCACAGTCATTTCTTTTGAAAATTTGAAAGTCGCGTGTACAAATGATACTGCTATAGCTGTTGCTAACTTTAAAACTAGTGGGATGATGTCCCGTGTCGCAAATCCAGTGACGCTGGTAGTGACGATTCTCTCTGAACAATCAGTGATCTGCAGGGTTTTGTCATCACATTTTGTATCGGCTCGGCTCACTTGGAACCTTGACTGAGGTGATACTAAAAAAAGTACCAGGCACCAGGTACTATCCACAGTGGAAAACCGCCAAAAAGCGAGCAGAGTCGAGTCGACAATGCAGTGGAAAAGCCCCATTAGAGATGGCATCAACTATATCTTTTGAAGCAATTATGTTCAATGTGTGACCTGCACACCAATGGTGTAATTTCATTCCTAAAAAGAAATTATCTCTACAGATCGTGGTTAAATGCTGAGGTAGACCGCTCCATCTTCACCTGGCTGGCAAGTATCGAATACAAGTTCTGATTGCAATACACACAACCCGCCCCCTCTCTTCCGAAAACACGCGAAGTCTTAACGAACTTATATCAGCAGTGTGCTAATTAAGAATAAAACATTTTAAAGCTTGAAAAAAGAGGATGATCAAAATTATCAATAATGTTGCCCATTGCCTTATTAATATGCAATCATGTAATCTATAAAAAAGCAACTGTAGTCCAATTGCGAGTTTTTTTAAATGTAATTTAATCCAATTACAAGTACATGTTGTTTGTAATCTTATTATGTAATTCATATTACATGTAATCCGTTACTACCCAGCACTGCCAGTTGGGCCTTAGATGCCTACCAAGTGACAGATACATTTGTGCCAAAAACAAACAGTACAGTTTCATTGGATGCACTTTGATATCAACAACAAGAGAACTCTCTTTTAAAGTTTGATTAGCCTACTTATTCTGCTGCTGATACACAATTATATGGTTGGTTGTTGCGACCCTATCAGAACCGTCCCATTTTTTGTCACGACCCACCAGTTGAGAACCATTATTCTAGAAAACTAAAATATTGCCTTTGTTGAGTTAATTACTCAAATTAGATATTTAGACAACAATCAAAAGATAGAGAGAGAGAGAGAGAGAGAGAGAGAGAGAGAGAGAGTGAGGGATTGGTATACAGACGTTTTTCAAGGTTAAATGATCAAATAAACAGTT
Organism: Xyrauchen texanus; assembly: GCF_025860055.1. Classification (NCBI taxonomy): domain Eukaryota; kingdom Metazoa; phylum Chordata; class Actinopteri; order Cypriniformes; family Catostomidae; genus Xyrauchen; species Xyrauchen texanus. The sequence continues at coordinate 19,232,382 of NC_068297.1, read as the reverse complement.
TGCAGCAGGCTGACAAACATATGAAAATAGTAAACCCTGACCCAACCATGCCATCTAGTGCACATCCAGAAATTGTATGAATTTCGTGCTGTAAAGTCTTTGTTGATGCATATCACCTCACTTGGTAATTTAGAATTTAGGTGATGTTTTTCTTGCATAGTTTTTTTTTTTTTTACTATATCAGTTGATATTGTTTTTACTATATGCTTTCCTAGCATTATGATGCTTTTCCAAAAGGCACTTTGCATGAATTGGATAAAAAAATAGGGTCTGAAACTCACCAACTCACCAAGTATGGGTTAGATATTTTAGGGCCAAATTTGGGTTGTATCATGAAAAACAGTTTTATAATATATATCTATCTATCTATCTATCTATCTATCTATCTATCTATCTATCTATCTATATATATATATATATATATATATATATATTTCTAATTGTTGTTACAATAATTACTGTAACAGGGTCAAGAATTGCACTTATTTACTTCAAACAGATTATGAGACTCAATGTCCATCAACAAATAAAACACAAACACAAGAAAACATTATAAACTGCTCATACATATATACTTATTTAATTGCACAACGGTTGAGCATTACAATGTTCTGCCTTTTTATTTTGGAAATTTGAATAAAAACTGTGAAAATAAGATTATTTACTTATCTTTACTGCATTCTGTGGAAATTGTTTTTCTGTGGGTGTCACAGAAATTGCATTGTAGGAAAATCATACAGTAACTGGGTTGTACACATGGGATTTGTACATGGGATCTGATGCTTAAAAAAAAGGTAATGGGATACCAGAATGCATCCTATTCCTGGAAAGCACCCACTTACAAGCATCAGTGCCACCAATGTGTGCTAATAAAGTGTCAGCATCTCAGCGAGGCAGTAAATATTTGACGCTTCGCTTTCCTTTAAGTTGTCCATTACTAATGGCACTTTAGAAGCAAACACCTCTCCTATGCTTGGAAATAAAACTTTTCATACTTGTCACAAGGCCAGTTGCAATGAAAAACTGCTGCTGTTAATAGCAACACAAGGAGATAGCAATACAATGAAAAATGTCTTTAATATTATAAACCAGTACCGGTATATAATTTATTACAGAAAATATACAAGTCACAATCCATAACTCTCAATATATTATACTATAAATAACATGGCACCTGAGATCACAAATTGTCTCTGTCTATATCTGTTAGACATTTTTTAGCAGTCATGGTATTTTTAAACATGTTTTAAAACCATGAGCTTCTTTATCTGTTCAGAGCTTTGGCCACAGAAACTATGGTAAATCAGCTTTACAAAGAGCACAGATGACAAGAACATATCCTAACTTCACATTTATCTGAAAAATGTAATTAAACTATTTATACTGTAGTTCATATTTTACACAACCTGAGACAGTTCAAGTATATGTCGAAGAAAAAAACTGTAACAGTCCCTGAATAACAATAAAACCAATTTGATCTCCAGATTCTAAGACTTGTGAATTCACTCAAATATCTCAAATTTAAGCATTTTGTCCTTTGAACATCTGCATAACAGTGTTTCCTGAATTCTAAAGCACAAAACTTCATTACACAATAACATCATGTAACAAACTCCTGATTAAAAAAAAGAATAGCCCGAAGTTAAAAAACGTCTATAAGGCACAGCCTTTTTTCCAGAAGATCTTACTCGTTACCAATAAATCCATCAGTGATTTTTCACGTTATTGTTAGAAAACAAAATCTTAATGAGTTTATTTTAGTTCTTTTCTGTTTTTTTTTGTATCAGCCTTGTATCATCACGCATCATCGTCTGAGAATTTGAATTTAGTGTATACAATGAGCATAACCACAGGCATGACCACACACAAGGAGCCAACCTCTAAATAAGCAATGCCCAAGAAATCATTCTTCCCTCCCATCCAGGACACTATGCTGAAGACCACATTCTTATGTCCATCAAAGCTCAGTATTTGGTAGCCACGAAATGACTTGGTTAAGGAGTAAAACATGCTTTACTAATTCATTCTACACATTTAAGTGTTAAACAAAGCCTAGACAACCACTTCTATTGCAGCAGGAAAAGAGACAAGTGAGGTTTTCTCAATGTGTACATAGCAGCTCCTTCTGAAACAAAGCTTTACCTAACGACAAATCTCAACAGCTCCTTTGACTGTCATGCCATTTCACCAATTTACACGTGAACATATTCAAAACCCTGTCTTTGTTGGTTCCACATTCTGCCCTGGAGAGGCTCATCCACACCCATCCAGTAAAAGCTGCTTGCCTGGATTACAGACAAACACTAGCAGAGAAGTCATAACACTGTAGGACAGAAGTCTAGGCCTGCTGGAATTGAGAAAAAGCATTATTAAACTTAATATAAAAAGTTAAGTCAGAGCTTCTGCTTATGTTACTGTTGTTAAAGCATGTTGCTTTTGACTTGCTGAACGATTCGGAGGAATAGAGAATTCTGTACACAAAGTCAACTGAAAATGGCGGTCTTGATATGAAGTTAAGAAAAACTAATAATAGCCAGGGTTACTTTTAAAATGTATTTCACAACAGATTACAGAATACATGCTGTAAAATATAATTTGTAACATATTCCATTAGATTACTCAAGGTTAGTCACGTATTCAAAATACTTTGGATTACTTCTTCAACACTGGGAGTTTTTTTCACTTGTTTTGACAATAAAAACTCTACAGTAAGACAAACTACTCATAAAAATGCATTCTCTGAAAAACCTGAATATCATATGCCAGGGGTGCCCACACTTTTTTGCATGATGATCTACTTTTAAATGGCCAACTCAATAAGATTTACCAACTAAAAAACAAACAGTTTCATTTTTTTAAAATGCTTGTTGGGACTACTGTATGTATCCCTACATGGAATTAATCTTGTAATTAATAAAAAAAAAAATATATGTAATAATGTTCAATGTTCATATCATTCAGTTTTAACACTAAACCTACAGCACAATAGATTAAAATAGCCAGGGCATTTACCTTATTCTGATGATTTGCACTGAATGGAATCAGATAGTAGCTGCTGGTAGCTAGTCTCAAACACTGCTAGCTTCGCAATTTCACGCTCTGTTCTCAGAAGCCCTTGGAAGGCCCGAACAGTCATGGCAACTGAATAAACAAAAATCTAGCCTGGTCAAAATGTACTCTTCAAGTGCAAGTCAGACAGAAACTAAAAGAAGGAAAGACATATATATATATATATATTTGTATATTTTTTTTTTTTATACAAATTTAACGAAAGCGCATTTAAATTTTGTGCGATCTACCAGCATTGCCTTTGCGATCGACTGGTAGATCGCAATTGACGTATTGGGCACCCCTGTCATATGCAGTGTTGTTTCTAAAACAAGATGAATCAAATTGATCTTGTTTTAAGGATTTTTTTTATATTTTTACAGGAAAACAATACAACAATTATTATCAATAATATGATTTTTGCCCTAATATCAAAGGTCTTACTAGAAAAAAGAAATTATGATCCAATGTGAATTTTCTTGATAAAAAATATGATCGTGTCTGGAAACATGTTCATGTAAAATGGCTAGAAATAGCATTTTAGCTTAGCATAAAGCTGACAATTTACACAAGATTATTTATATTTCTTCTGCTCCAAACTTACTTCTCTGTCTGCTCGTATGAATGCAACACAAGAAAGTGTTTCACCGCTGTTCAGATGCGCTTTGGGTCGTATCATTTATATGTTTAAATGTTTTCCATCTGAAAGGACTAAATATTAAATGAAACAAATGACAATAAAATGCAAAGTAATCTCTTCAGTAATCAAAATACTATTTGAATGTAACTGTATTCTAATTACTAATGATTTAAATTTTAACTGTAGTAGAACACAGTTACTTATATTTTGTATTTTAATTATGTAATCGCATAACATGTATTTCGTTACTCCCTAATCCTGATAATAGCTGTAACTTTTGATTTAAGGAATATCATTTTCCCACCCTCATGTCATTACAAACCAGTGTAACATTCTCCTGTGGGACACAGAAGTTAAATTTGTGAATGAAGACTGAGCCAGTCAAGCTCCAAAATTACAATAAAGCACCATAAAAGTGGTTCATACAAATCCATTTTCCAAGTCTTATAGTATAGTGATTACTCATAGGATAGTGATTATGAGAAATGCTGAAGTTTTGTTTTTTGTTCTTTTGGACTGTAGCTTGACAGCCACAGTCCTCAATCAGGACATTCTTCTGTTCAACAAAAGTTGAGGTCTAAATAATGAATTTTGGGTGTACCACTCCTTCAAAGATGATAATTCTATTTTTACTCACCAAGTCTTAAATGAGTTTTGATTTCATATGAAGGATACTGTCATGGATTTTCAGAGTAGTTCTCTGCTGGGAGGCCTGCAGCATAGTTACCTTCTGAAATTCACTGGAAGAACTTCCTGGACTGAGGAAGCACTGCCCTCCTCATCCACACAAGGAAGTCCTGGTTCAGGAAGCTAGTGTTATTCGGGTCTACAATGTCCAGTTCATTGCCGCCTTGGGCCAGTTCATGGGCTTCACTGTATCTGTAAATCAGTAGAATACAGGTCTCCTAAGCAACCAAATTGGCCGGTTGCTAGGTAGGGTAGAGTCATATGGGGTAACCTCCTCATGGTTGCGATTAGTAGTTCTCTCTCTCAATGGGGCGCGTGGTAAATTGTGCGTGGATTGCGGAAAGTAGCGTGAGCCTCCACATGCCGAGTCTTCGCGGTGTCATGCACAACGAGCCACGCGATAAGATGCGAGGATTGACTGTCTCAGAAGTGGAGGCAACTGAGGCTTGTCCTCCACCACTCAGACTGAGGTGAGTATACACGCCACCACGAAGACCTACTAAGTAGTGGGAATTGGGCATTCCAAATTGTGAGAATAGGGGACAAAATAAATTATGAATTAATTAATAAAAAATAAAAAAGAAGAATGCTAAGGTAAATTTTACATAAGACCATGAATGAGCATTAAACAGATACATAAAGGCTCAATTTACACCTGTTTTTAACATTTATATTTGGCGATCTGATCACAAGCCATTGAGCGAGAAAGCTTGTCGTTTATTCCTGGTTTATTTACATGTGTCTCAAGTGCATCTCTTTTGGCTACTTGTAATTGAATTTCAAGGGAGGCATCTCTGAATTTGTGGCATCTACTTTTAATCTCACTGCAAAAAAAAAAGGTTTTAAGTTGAATGCTCATTTTTTATCTTAAACACATTGATGTTAGTCAGGCAAACTAAAAAACTTCAGCGAAGTCTTGTACATGTACAGTAGATATATGCTTTTCCAAATTTGTCATATCGGTTGTGTAACGAACCCCGCTCCTCTAGTTCTCCCCGCTTCATCGAGCTCACAGGCTCGCTCCCCGAGCTCACACGCTCACTCCCAATCACCCCCCTCTGGCTCCCATGCACGCTCCCAATCACCAGAGTATTAGTTTCACCTGTACTCGTCCCAATCACCTGGTTATTCGTTTCACCTGCACCGCTCGTTTTCTCCCCTATATATATCACAACCCTTTCGTTTCACTCTTGTTGGTTATTGTTTAGTTTACCCCTTCGCTTTGCCAGCTCTAGTGTTCCCCTAGCTCCCCTGTCTATTCAACTCGCTTGTTTACCCGTTCTGCTATTCTGACTTCCCCGGCTTCGACCTTACTCTTTCCTCAACCACTCTTTTGTAGTTTTGCCCCGTTGCCATATCCTGATTCCCCGGCTTCGACCTTACGCCCCCCTCGATCACTCTCTTCTGGATTTGCCCTATTTGTACTTTTGCTTTGCCTGCAATAAACGCAGTTTGACACATTGTGACTGTCTCTTCTTGTGCGGGTCACAGGATGGTTCTTTTAACCAAGACATGGTAGCACTTTATTTTGAAGTACTGTTCTACATTTGAGTACTATATAATTACAAAAACTACAGTAATTACTAGGTGCTAACCATATACCTAACCACAAACCTAACCTTAACCCATATTAGTTACATGTAGGTAACTAATATTACACAGTACTTTCTTTGGTAAGTACTCTGTAAGTATACTGAAAGTACATGTACTGTAAAATAAATCGAAACCCAAGACACCTTTCGGTAGCACTTTATTTGACAGTACTGTTCCAAATGTATGTACTATATAATTGGAACAACTATAGTAATTTCTAGGTACTAACCCTAAACTTAACCCATATTAATTGCATGTAGTTACCTAATATGAAACAGTACTTTCTTGGGGAAAGTACACTGTAACTATACCGAAAGTACACATTCTGACTTTTCTTTAAAGGGTAACTAAACCCTAAACCAACTTTTTTTAGTTAATGATCTGTAAGCATGTCATTGATTCAAGTAATTTTTTTGACATTTGTGTATAAAGTGTTTTAATTCTACAATATATGGTGTAAAAACGTCTGAGTGCTGCCCTCTTCAGGTTGAACGGTGGCTACTGCAGTTGAATTTTCCTATTGGCTGTTGCGGTACTTCGTGACGTAAGCGGTGACAGCTGACGTAAGCAGGCTCCAGCTCACCACGCCAGATTCATGTACATGTCGTCTTGCGACCGTGTGAGGAATAATAATAACATAGAGTCTGACAGCAGCTGTCAATTAATCCGTCACTACGAGTCTCAGGTCCGTCCCCCCCCCCGCTCAGCCCCGCACTCGGTTCGTTCCCTCTATCCCCGCCGGGGTCTGCCCACTTTTCCAGCATTTTCAAATATTTCTAGTGGGTGGAGTCAGACTCTGAGCAGGTGTTTAGTTACCCTTTAAAAGCTGCACGTAACCCTTGTTGTAGAAGGTCATTTACTGTTGTCCAAGATGCATAAGAATGGAACAGCGTTCATGCTACAAATGCGATGTGGTTGCGTGCCTTTCTGACCACCTCTGAATATGGTTTGTGATCGCATCAGAAAAGGTATTGGACCAGGTTTATACCTTTATTTAGCGCTGAATTAGATCACCTGAGATGTTTATACTAGGGATGGGCAATTGTACTGGAGTACTCGAGTACTCGAACGTGACAGCGACGATCGATCATAAAAACAATGATCGTGAGTTTAAAAAAAGACGGGGCACCTTTTGGGCGGCACCTTGAGCTCTGATTGGTTAGCGTTGCCAGAGCGTGCGGTCCAAAGTCCAGACCAAAGAACAGAGAGAAACAGTATTTGTACATAAAATGTCTTGCGATACCAGCGAGGCAACTCAGACGAGCATCGCATCTTTTACCGTCAGACAGAAATGCAACGTAGCCAGATCCACAAATAACAACAGCAGAAAGAACCTGAACACAAACTTATCCAGTACTGTCGCAACATTGGATCCAACACACAAACATCTGAAGTTTCTTGAGACAGAGCTTCGAGAGAGAGAGTAAAGGAGCATCTGAAACAGCTTTACAACACTGTTACAAATTCTGTCACACCCATACAAAGTGACTCTCTGCCTGATCGAGCAGCAATTACGGCGCTCGACACACTTTTTGGTGAGGATTACGGCGCGAGTAATTTTTGTTCGCGTGACAACGAAATCTAAAGTTACTTCAGTGAGCCATGAATCCATCATTTTCTGTGGTGGAAGGTAAATGAGAATCGGTTTACAAGATAAGCATTGTACTTCGCTGTTCCTGCGACATCTGTTCCAGCGGAGCACGTTTTTTCCACCGCCGGGCTAATTGTGAATAGACCCCGCTCACGCCTCTCACCTGTGCAGGTAGACCGACTCCTCTTTTTGAACAAAAATATGTAGGATGTAGCCTATGTTTAAGTTTCATCAGTCGTGGTAAATATACAGGATGCCTTTTTTCTGTAGCTTTGAAAATAAAAACTAAGCCGTTCGCTTTTGTTGTTGTTTCAAAAGCACTGTTGAAATAAGCTGCTAAAGTAATATTGAAGACAACGTTTAATTAAAAAATTACAGTTGAATAAAGTAGCCTAAAAGCAATCACGATGAAAATCAACAGCCTTTTGTCACAGTTTTTATCGTGTTGAAAATATCCTTTAAATTATATTCATAATTCATCAATAATCATCATGTGTTGTTCAATAATTTAAGTCAGTTTTACTCTGACTAAAATGTCATAATTTTAGCCAATATATAGGCGATGTCAGCAATCACTTGATAAAGTAGATGAAAATACTGTAATCAGAAATATACATAACATTATGAGAACACTATAGAATGTTGTGAATTATTTTTGCTTGCCCGTGTTTCAGCCGCTGTTAGAAGCGCATCCACAACAGGAGTTACACTCTCTGACTAAAGCACGTAACTGCATTTGCATCCTTTTGTGCAGATACAAGTTGTAATGTTACGTTATGTTGTGTATCTAGGATATCTGATTAATCTCATAGGATGCGTCATGTGTTAATTTATTCTTCAGCTTCACCTAATGCAGCTATTCTATTTCAGATGTTTGTTTTTCGATAACATTGATGCAGCATAAGCAGTGTTTTTTTTTATAGTTCATATTTTCATAGACATGTTTTCATGTTATTTTATTTATTTAACATTTTCATAACAATCTTATAATATTTTAATTATCTCCATGACGGACACGCCCCGCCCCCCGCTCACGCCCCGCCCCTCGAGTACTCGTTTTTGAGACCTATCAACGATCGAAATAAGAAATCAACAAAAATGCCCATCCCTAGTTTATACCAATGGTCCTTTTTTAATGCCAGTGTAATATGTCTGTGACATGGAAAGAAAAGGGAGTAATAAATCTTTAATCAACATCTTTCACCTTGCTAAAAACACCCCATATGACACCCACAAAACAAGTTAACTACTACAAAGATTGTAGTGTAATGTAGAATCTGGTGTTCAGTAAGTCATAAACAGACAATTTGAACAAACAAAGTGAACCAGGCGAACCAGAACATGACAGTTTGCTATTTCTGACTGAAAAGCCTTCAAGACTAGAATTACAGCCGATAGTTCTAGGCGGTTGATATGCCACGCCCGGACCTGGACCTGTCCAGGTGCCGAAAGTCGGGCGCCTATCGCACACCACCCCCCAACCTGTGTTTGAAGCATCCGTTGTCACCACTTTCTACCTGGTAATTTGCCCCAGCGCCACACCTCGCTGGTAAAATGCAGGAGCTGTCCATGGTACCTGTGCAGTTATACAGCGGTGGGATATAGTGATGTGCATGCGACCTTGGCGCCAAGCATGTTGTGGCACACGGCGCTTCAGCCAGCAATGAAGTGGTCTCATGTGTAAGAGACCTAATGGGATGATGGCCGATGCCGCCGTCATAAATCTCAATGCTTTCTGAAACAGCTTCAGAGGAAGAGTTCTCCCCAGTTTGAACTGAGACAGACGGTGTAGAATGGCCTGAACGCACTCACTTGTGAGGTGCGCGCGACCGCTCGTGGATTCGAGGCGGACTCCCAAAAAGGAGATATTTTGGCTGGGAGAGAGAGTTCTCTTCGCCCAGTTTACATTGAGGCCCAAGCTGTTTAGATGCTGAAGCAGTAAGTCTCTGTGTTGGCAAAACAAAGCCTCTGATTGTGCTGGTAACAGCCAGTCGTCGAGGTAGTTCAAGATGCGTACACCGCTCAGTCTCGAGCGAGACCGCTCAGTCATCGATGCCGCGAGAACGGCATCGATGCACTTCATAAATGTGCAAGGAGCCAGAGATTGTCCGAAGGGGCGTACATGCGATAGAATCAGTTTCTGAGTAATAATTTTGAATGGCCGCTTTATGAGTGCACGATTTATATGTCTCAGATCCAGGATTGGCCGAAGTCCGCTGTCTCTCTTTGGGACAAGGAAATAACGGTTGTAAAACCCTTTTTGTGCTTGACAATTTGGCACAATCTCTATCGCGTTTTTCACGATTAGATTGTGTATTTGGTCTCGTAACACTGGCGCGTCTTCGGACAAAACCGTGGAAGACAGAACACCGTTGAAACGGGGTGGTCGGGCGAGTTCCTCCTGTCGGCGCGAGGTCGGCGCCGATGAGGCTGCTTCCATCTGGGCCAAGACTTGTGTGGCCTCACTGGTGCCTCGACGGGGGTCGGTGCAGGCGCTGAGTTAGTGGGCATGGGTCTTTTAACCAGGGACTGGCTTGAGACAGAGCGGGGGCGAGCCGTCTGCGCTATGCTCCGTTTGGGCACAACGTGCCTTATAGGTTGTGACTGCTGCTGAGTCATGACGTAGCGCTTAGCAAACGTACTCACTGCGCCGCCAAAGAGGCTGGCTGGAGACACTGGGGCAGCCAATAGAGATGTCTTCTCTCTGTCACTCATCTCCGTGAGGGTCAGCCATACATGCCTTTCCAGAATGACCAGGTTACCCATGGACTTTCTGATGGCCTGCGCCGTGACTCTCGTGGCACGCAGCACCAAGTCTGTAGCGGCCCGAATGCTCTTTAAAAGTCTCTGGATCAAAGCCTTGCACGTCCATTTGTCTGAGCAGCTTCACTTGGAACACCTGGAGCACTGCCATTGCATGGAGTGCTGATCCAGCTTGTCCTGCCACCGAGTAAGCTTTTACCACCAGTGTGGACATCTGCCTACACAGCTTAGAAGGATGAATGGGGTGTGATTTCCATGCCCTGTTACTCGTTGGGCAGAGATGTGCCGCTACCGCCTCCTCCACCGGGGGTAGTTGGGCATAGCCGTTCTTTTCCATGTGGTCCACGTTTGTGAGAACGTAGTCACTATCCGTGCGTGCTGAGAGGGGCGCATGCCAGGACTTAGATAGTTCGCTGTGCACCTCAGGAAAGAATAGGGTAGTTCTGTGGGGTGCGGCCGCTTGATGGCATCCGGACTGCAAGAATCACTCATCAAGGCGAGACTGTCCAGGTACCTCTGGGGAGACCACTTGAGATTGAGTTCTTCGACCGCCCTTGCAAGGACGTGAAGCATCTGGTCCACGGTCCTCACCCTCGCTGCCTGTTGCGGCGAGAGACATGACATCATCATTATCATCCTTATCATCCCCAGCATCAGATCCACCAATGGGTATGTCCCTGTGAACCAGCCGCCCCCCGACACGCTCGTTGACTTACGTCCGGGCTCTAGGCAACAGTGGCCAGCCTGCCTATACTCTTGAGCCCCCCGAGCCGGATGAGCTCGTCAATGTATCGGAGAGTGGTCCACCGTCTGAAGCAGATGACTCAACTGGGCTGCCGCCTTCGGGCCAGCACGCCCAGTCTGAGGCTGACGCCCAGATGTCGGACATGCTTGCTCGGGCCGCTGTCAGTGTGGGGCAGGACTGGAACCCTCCGTCCTCTCCACAGCCTTCGCGGCTGGATGATTGTTTCCTCATTCACAGACGCACCCCCCTCCCCCCATGTTCCTTTAATCCCGGAAGTGCATGATGAGCTGACGAGATCATGGAGGACACCCTTCTCCACCCGTCACTGTGCCTCTCGCTCATCCGCTCTCACTACCCTCGACGATGGAGCGGCCCACAGGTACACGGAGGTCCCCCAAGTGGACAGAGCAGTTGCGATCCACCTGGCGGGGTCACCCAGTCTCCCCTCTAAGGCCTGTAGGATGACGTCTTCATTGACCTCCAAAGCCTACAGCGCCACCGGACAGGCCGCTCTGCCCTGCATGCCATGGCCCTCCTGCAAGTCCACCAGGCCAAGGCACTTAAAGATCTGTACTTGGGTAGTCCTGTTCCAGCTCTCAACCCCAGCGTCGAGCACCCCGCAGGAGGCGCACGCCCCCCGTCTCACGAACCCCTTCGAGGACCCGGAAGGCTCCCAAGCGTTCCTGAGACGGACGACCCAGGGACCAAGACATTTGCTCCGGAGCTGGTAAGCAGACCACTCCATCCCCCGGTGGAGGGCCTGGAGGAGAATCTTCAGTTAAACGTATTTACTTTGCCCTTCAGGCTGCGGTACCCACATTCTCAATAAAAGAGCAATTTCCTTTGTCTCTGGGTCACCTGGCCCGCCACACCGCAACAGTCCTGGCACATTGGACAAAGACCTCTTGCCTCCAGCCCCACGACGGTTGTCCCCCGGACGACTGGTTCTGATGAGTCTAGAGGACGCCTCCGCGACCTCCTCCTCAGTCACTAACCCGCCTCCCGCTGGGTGTGCAGAGCAAGGTAAGTGCTTCGAGTCTTCTCTCAGCACCAGAGCCTCGGGACACGTTTTTGCCTCCCGACGCCGCATTACCTACTCCGCCCCACTGCAAAGCCCCGCCGGGTATGTCAAAAATAATCGTCCCCTTAGTGCCCCTAGCACGGAGCTTGGACGCGTGACTCTCGCTTCCCAATCCGTCACGCTGGCTTGCCAGGACCATTCGACTCGGTTATGCAATTCAGTTTGCCAGACCGCATCCGCATTCTCAACTACCTCGACGACTGGCTCATCCTGGCCCACTCCCTAGTGTCGCTTCTTCGACACAACGTCGAAGTGAGCGACATATGGGGAACGTCTACGTTACGGATGTAACCTCCGTTCCGTTCCCGGCCAAGTCACTGAACCGAGCCACCGTTGCGGCCGAACCTCATTGTAGGCTCCTCAGAAAAATCCTGAATGAAACAGATGCATTTCCCTCCCTTTATACCCATATGTCTGGGGCGGGACATGCAAATTCTGTCTGCCAATTTCTCATTGGCCTTTTCTCATAGATCAGAGATGCAAAAGGCTCTCAAGAACGGAGGTTACATCCGTAACCTAGACGTTCATTGCTATTGCTTTCTTAACATCTGTTTCCAATTTTATTAGTGCATCCAATGTTGATCTACCTTTTCTAAAACCACTCTAAAAATGTTGATAAGGCGCTGACAATCCCTTACTCTCCAACACATAACACAGCCTATTATCAATAATTTTCTACATCAATTTACATAGGTTAGATGTAAGTGCTACTGTTCTATAATTCCCAGCTATTGATACATCTTTCCCTGGCTTGGCTATCAGAATTATAATGGCATGGCATGTATATTGAATGTCATATTATTTGTTTAACCTCTGCTTTTCTGGTAATTCCTGAGAATTTGCATTATTCTCAGATTGGCCAAGGAGTGTCTGAATTTTCTCAATTGTTATTTCTGTTATACCCAGCTGACGTGTTGCTGCAGATATGATTATTTTCAGTTTCTCTGTCCTTTTATTTGTTTGTGATGTGCAGTTAATGACTTCTGCGATAAATGCAATGAAACTCACTTTTCTAACCATGAGCATACTTGAGTAAACATTCGCTTTATCCATATCTGTACCCTTGTTTGAGGCCGATATCTCAATTGTATCGTAATGAGTGTTCCCATCACTTATCTTATTTCCTTGCTAATTTTTATTTTCATCTTTACTGCTTGTGCACATGATACACTGTAATCTGATTTGTACCTCATAATGTCCATTGCTTGTTTTTGTGCTGTACATCCCAAGCATGTGTAACGGTCCTCTTTGGATCAGTCTCACTATATTGTGTATGTGGAGCAGCATCTGCACATGGGGAAACCAAGCTGAATCAGGATAGGCATGTCGACATCACGGACAGAGACATAAACAGCCCACAGAAGTTATCAGAAGTTCTGCTCTGTTTATTAAACTTGTTCAACTGTGATCTTATAGTGGAATGGTTATTTTTAACAAAAGTACAGTAATATATGTTTTACAATACTTTGTCTACTTCACAGTAAAATGTAAAATAAAATAAATTAAATCCTCAGCTTCTAAGGCATTTCTGCTGTAGAAAACAGAAGCTATATGAAACAGTACAGTGTCTTCAACACTGGAATATAGCTGCTATAGTAACATTTATACATTTGTCATATAACAAAACTCAACATCAAATTCAATTATCAGTTACCTGCACATGGGGAAACCAAGCTGAATCAGGATAGGCATGTCGACATCATGGACAGAGACATAAACAGCCCTACACAACGCACATTAAGTCAGATGGAGGAATAGCATTAAAAGCCATAAAACTAATGACTCACTCGACGCCAAACAAACGGCATTCATCTCTAATTTACATCACAACAAAAATACAGTAAAATAAAATATTGTGTGAAGGGCTTTAGAGCATTTTGGCTAATATTGTCTCTGCAGTGTTTAACATGCGACTTACCACAGCAGTTATCAGAAGTTCTGCTGTGGATTACCCAGAAATCGTTATTTTTAGCACCACAGTGCAATGTGAAAATGACGCCAGCAGAGGGCGCTGTCCCCATTTATGCAGCAATTTAGAAGAACCCATATACAACCCGTTACACATGCAGCACTATGTGGGCCTCTACAATTGCAGCACTTAGGTCCAACTTGTTCTCCACACTCCCCATAATCATGTTCTCTTACACATTTGCTAAATTTTCTTTCCATTACATACGTCTGCCACATGTCCTAATCTTTAGCAGTTGAAGCATCTCAATGCAGGTTTTATTGACGTACTGGATAGCACACATATCCATTTTCCGGTAGTATTTTACCATTTACTGCTATCATCACTGTTGTTTTCACTTTTCTTTCCTATTTCTATTTGATGTCAATCTTTTCACATAGATTACATTTTCATTTGTTATCTGATTTTTTTAGTACCTCGTCTATTAATGATACTGGAACCCCACTTATCACCCCTTTAATACCATTCATTTCACCTGGTACATGGCATTTCACTTCTATTCCCCCCAATTCCTTTTTTTTTTTTTTTTGAAAGCCACCTCTTGTTGTTTTTTTTGTTCAAACAAAACACAAGCTAGTTAGTTAAGTATCTTGCTGATTTAATGTTTTCTACTGCTTTTTTTGAGTACTTTTGTTAGCTGCATAGGATTCCTCATTTCACCCATTGTTGCAAATGTTAATATAACTTTGTATTCATCCTCCACCCTCATGGTTTTACTCCTTCCTCCTTCTCCTACGATTTCCTCGGAATCTGATCCTCTTTCTTTCCGTTTTTGCGATATCTGCCCTACCTGAGACCACTCTCCATCTACATTACTTCCTTCATTTTCTTCATTCACATCACAGTCGTCGCCAAATCCACCGCGGCGTCTTTCTTTCGCCATCTTTATTCCTCTGCCGAAAAGGAAACCTGAAATGGCTACAGAGGAAATACCATCAGTGAGTAATATGCTAACATGGAAAATTAAAACTGCAAATGCAATACTGTTTATTCATGTTTTTATGCGTTTTAATAATGTTAACCAAAGCTCACAGATGACTTAAAATTAATTCAAATAAATGTAATGTATATTAATTAAGAATTATTATTATGGACAAATGTGTTTTCATTTTGCATACAGGTGAACACTGGATATAGAAAATTTGCATAAATTGAACCTGTTTGACTGAAACAGTTGATCGATGAGATTTTCACCCAATTACATCACTGGACAGTTTAAATCCCGCCTTCTGTATGCTTGTTGTCCACTCTGATTGGCTGCACAACTCCGGCAGGGACAGGCTTTGTGTTTGGCTCCCCACAGATGCGAGGAGGTAAATATAAATATTATTTTGATAAACAGCGCGTATTATGATAACGTAATACTAATACGTATCACATTATACACGTTTAATGTTTTATATTTGGTATTTCGAATTAATAAACAAGTAACAGTAGCGCTTTGAGTTCGTTGTAGTTTGATAATGAAGATAAAGATCTCGTGCCGCTAGCAATAGCATATTAGCTTACGAGCGCATGACCAGGTCAGTTATTATTCTCTTATCTCTTTACTGTTTGGACATAGTTTATAGTTCAGATTCTCAGTATTTGATAACATTTTTCTTTTGATATGTTTGTACTTTAATCCTTGGTTATTTTCGCTAATGAATTTGTGCAGCATTATTGTGGTTAGGTGCTATCACCAATAACACAAACTTACAAAAATACAGCCAGAAATCTGCTTTCTTATATTCCTTCCTGGTTAAAAAAAAGCTCGGTCACTTAAAATAAGTCCAGTATTAGCTGTAGTACTACTGAATTTGTTTGCATTTTGAGGCAGTGGTCTGATCATGATCCGTTAGTGATTGACTTAAGTAAAGAGAAATTGGGTATAATTGCCATATTTGGTGATTTAATGTACAGTCAACGTAAAATATACGTAATTATTTATAATATCACATCTCTCAGCTCATAGCTTAATATTTGGAGGATCTTCATTCCTGTTGTTGAGAGCAGGTGCACAACAGTGTGAATAAACCTCTGTTAACTCAGGCGCCCTAGGATAGCAGGCCATTCATTACTCTGGAATAAACTATAAAGTCCTTGTGTGGAAAGAGTACCAGATGATGAATATGTGCATTTAATCAAATACAATATGCTCATAATTATAAATCTTGGGAATCATTTATACAAAGCACATATTATGTCTAGGGCTGGGCGATATGGCCGAAATTATCACAATAATCTTTGTTTTCATATTGTTCGATAATGATATTTATCACGATATACATTTACACATTGCACTTTCTTTTTTTTATTTCAAAGTTGGCAGATGAAAAGAAGAAAAAAATTAAACAGTCAAAATAGTCTCTACAAAACGGCACAGGGGGTCAGAGATGGCCAAAGCAGTGGGGTCTGCAGGATCTTTTACCAAAATATTTTGTAGTTTATCAATTGAAAATGAATGTTAAAAGATCATCTGTTTGTTCTGAAGCATAGTGACAGCAGTCCAGTATTTGTTGGAATATTTTTACATTAAAATGTAATATTTTTGACATTTCTTTAGATTCAGATACCCAAGTAGTGGGGCATAGAAACCCCTTGACTGTGTAATGATGCTGAATGGGGGTTGCCGGGTGTCCCGAGAGAAAATTTAGAAAACGTTTTTTATTTTTTTTATTTAAAAACATTTGTATATTTTCATTAAAGTGAGAGACTAGGCTACCAGCTAGTAATTTTAGTCTTCCTTATCCATTCCAGACATCTAATTAATTTTCACAAAATTAGAACAGAAATCGATTTGTTTATTATTAAAGGCTCGTAACATGCTGATTAATAAAGATACATTTATAAGGGAAAAAAGTTATGGTCTAAAAGGTGCTTTGAAACCACTTTAACTCATGCGGCTCTTCATGTCTACACACATGCAGGGTGGGACAGGGTAGAAATTATGCATGTTTGGTGCTAGAGAACAATATTCAAGATTACAGAGCAGAAAGATCAGAGCTGTTGTCCACATCAATGTTGTTCTGTCACGCTCTTTACTAGAGGCAATGAGAGGGCGCAACCTTTGTCATGAAGTCTTGCGGTGCAGATGGAATCAATCTGATGTCCGACGTAACCTAATCGTTAGCAAGTTCATCCAGTCTGACACTACGTTACCACTGGCGCATTGTGAATGAAGCTGAGTGTTTCAATTAATTCCTATGAAAGCCGAGCGTCATGCTCGCATTGTGGATCGTAGGATTGGCAGCGGTGCGGAGCAAGCTCTCTCCTAGCGCTGTGAGCGCCTTTGAGCGGATTTCTTCCGCCCCACTGGAAACGCAGCCTGAGAAAGCCAAATTGCTTGTGTTTTAGCGACACATAGTAAATATAGAAAATTCTTCAACATCTTATCGTGGATTTTCTTTATCGTGATAGATAACGTTTTATCGCCCAGCCCTAATTATTTTCTGTTTAGAATGCAGTTTCATATGTGTTGGTTTTCTTTTTATCTTGTGATTAAGATGGTTTAATTTTTAGGGTTCAGGACTCTTGCTGGCCAGTTGTCTCTGCTGTGGGTTTCTTTTGGTTCATTACATGCTGTTTGCTTTCTATGTTCTGTGTTCACACCAGTACGGCTTTTGATTTGACATGAACAACACACATTTCTCTCACTGTGTGTCTTTATATGGAATGATTTTAATCTCAATATGATTTATGAATGCACACACAATTATGCATGTACTAGATAAATGTTGTGAATGTATTTTACTAGCCACAAACAAATGCCATTTGATTTGAATCTGTGGAATTCGGGATTGAATGATTGTGCAAGATTTGTACAAATACAGACATATTTGCAAATAAACATGTTCTGTTCTACATTAATAAATCAAAAATTGCTCATGCAAAAATGAATCCGTGCATTTGTGGATCAGAAGACACGCGTGCATTTATTGACATCTTGTTCGAATCGATCGTGTTCGGTTCATTTGGATTTTGAGACTTCCTTTTCTCAGTTTACAGCATTCCACCCACACATACACGCACACACACACATCTAACGAACAAGCCAGTGCAATTCATTAACTTGAACACGATTCGTAAATGTGTGTCACTATGCAATGAAACAAATGCTTTTCAACCGGTGTCTGTAGAATTAAGAATTACACAAATGTGCAGCAATTTGTACAAATAAACTCATGTTTGTGAGTATAAATGTTCTGCTTTGTATTAAAGTGTGACAATTTCCACGTGCAAAAAGGAATCCGTGCATTTATTGATTCCTTGTTCGAGTCGATCCTGTTCGGTTCATTTGGATTTTGAGACTTGCTTTCCGCATTTTCAGCATTGACGATCCACACGTAACTGAAAGGCAAGGCAGGCAGCTACCACTAGATGGCAGTCGCAGGATTAAAGAGTTGGCCTGCCCTGGTTTGAGAACAGGTGATAATGGACATTGTTCGCATTCTCCCGAAGAACCTTTAAAACATGGATAATACCATTTTAAACCAACAAGCTGGTTGGGTAAGTAAAACTAATATCTGTTTTTTTCTTTTTTTCTTTTATTGCATACTGAAAAAAAAAAAAAGCAACTTCCTATAGAATAGCAAGTTAAAAACAATGTACATTTGATATATTTGACATATTAATTACATTTTATAAATATTCATTTGATGAGATATTAACAAAAAAAATGTTGGCTCTTCATTATGTATGTTATATTATGGTTTAGAGTGCGAGCTGATCAGGGAGGAGAGAATGTTGATTTCTGATGATTTCTGTACTTGGGCCAGACAGTAACTGCTTTATAGCAGGCAAAAGTGTGCACAATCAGAGGCAAGATAGATTAATCTAAGATTGTTTAAATGTCTTTTAACTACTACTTGAAAGACTTGTAATGTAATTATTTTTTGTAATTTGTCTTTTTTTAAATGAAGAGTAGAGAGACTCTTGTGTGATCTCTGGATGGGAGTCACCAGCGTGTTCTACCAAATCTTGCACACACTAGAGGAACAGGACATGCTGGATTTGAGCAGCACTCTTCACCTGTTTTGCTGCCATTATGTATTTTTGCCCGGACTGCAAGCAAACCTCAATGTGTTCCGTGAGGAATGGGATAACCACCCATTGAGAACGGAGCAAAACCTCTCACCAAACCAACTGTGGGTGGTTGGTCAGATGGAAAATCCCATTGACAACCCAGAGTTACTGAAGCAGTTAAACAAAGAAAATATCATTTTACAGGGATAGTTCACCCAAAAAATGTAATTTAGTCATTTACTCACCCTCAAGTTGTTCCAAACCTGTATGAGTTTTTCTTTTGTTGAACAAAAAAAGATATTTTAAAGAATTTTGGTTATCAAACAGTTGGTGGCACCCTGACCCATTGACTCCTTTAGTAGTCAATGGTGAGAGGTTTTGCTCCGTTCTCAATGGGTGGTTATCCCATCCCTCACGGAACACATTGAGGTTTGCTTGCAGTCCGGGCAAAAATACATAATGGCAGCAAAACAGGTGAAGAGTGCTGCTCAAATCCAGCATGTCCTGTTCCTCTAGTGTGTGCAAGATTTGGTAGAACACTCTGGTGACTCCCATCCAGAGATCACGCCAGAGTCTCTCTACTCTTCATTTAAAAAAAGACAAATTACAAAAAATAATTACATTACAAGTCTTTCAAGTAATAGTTAAAGACATTTAAACAATCTTAGATTAATCTATCCTGCCTCTGATTGTGCACACTTTTGCCTGCTATAAAGCAGTTACTGTCTGGCCCAAGTACAGAAAACATCAGACGAGCCACGCCAACATTCCTCCCTGATCAGCTCGCACTCTAAACCATAATATAACATACATAATGAAGAGCCAACATTTTTTTGTTAATATCTCATCAAATGAATATTTATAAAATGTAATTAATATGTCAAATATATCAAATGTACATTGTTTTTAAGTTGCTAGTCTATAGGAAGTTGCTTTTTTTTTCAATATGCAATAAAAGAAAAAAAGAAAAAAAAGATTTTAGTTTTACTTACCCAACCAGCTTGTTGGTTTAAAATGGTATTATCCATGTTTTAAAGGTTCTTCGGGAGAATGCGAACAATGTCCATTATCACCTGTTCTCAAACCAGGGCAGGCCAACTCTTTAATTCTGCGACTGCCATCTAGTGGTAGCTGCCTGCCTTGCCTTTCAGTTACGTGTGGATCGTCAATGCTGAAAATGCGGAAAGCAAGTCTCAAAATCCAAATGAACCGAACAGGATCGACTCGAACAAGGAATCAATAAATGCACGCTTGTCGCCTGATCCAGAAATGCACGGATTCCTTTTTGCACGCGGAAATTGTCACACTTTAATACAAAGCAGAACATTTATACTCACAAACATGAGTTTATTTGTACAAATTGCTGCACATTTGTGTAATTCTTAATTCTACAGACACCGGTTGAAAAGCATTTGTTTCATTGCATAGTGACACACATTTACGAATCGTGTTCACGTTAATGAATTGCACTGGCTTGTTCGTTAGTTGTGTGTGTGTGTGTGTGTGTGTGTGTGTGTGTGTGGAATGCTGTAAACTGCGAAAAGGAAGTCTCAAAATCCAAATGAACCGAACACGATCGATTCGAACAAGATGTCAATAAATGCACGCGTGTCTTCTGATCCACAAATGCACGGATTCATTTTTGCATGAGCAATTTTTGATTTGTTAATGTAGAACAGAACATGTTTATTTGCAAATATGTCTGTATTTGTACAAATCGCTGCACAATCATTCAATCCCGAATTCCACAGATTCAAATCAAATGGCATTTGTTTGTGGTTAGTAAAATACATTCACAACATTTATCTAGTACATGCATAATTGTGTGTGCATTCATTAATCATATTGAGATTAAAATCATTCCATATTTTTACCTCTACTAAGCTCTCTTCTCCCATCCTCATTTCAGGAGTAGTCCCTGTCATCATCTGTGATGCTGTCCATTAAGAAGTCAGACTCAGGCTCTTCCTCTTCCTCAGGGAGTAACGGCGGTGACCGTGCCCCCGAAAACCTCTCTGCCCCTCAGGCTGGTGCAGCAGGTACCTCTGGTTCAGGTTCTGCAGATGTGAAAAAGAAAGAGAGATCCTCACCGAGCGGAGAACCAGGCGGACCTCCTCTCTCACATCCTCCTGGACCAGGAGTTGTTGATCAGGACTCTGCAGAGGGACGCAGGACTAGTCGCCGCAAGCGAGCAAAGGTAAGCATCTCTATTAGCTTGACCTGCAGGGCAAGACACTTTTTTTTCTTTCTCAAAATGTGATTCAATATCCCTTTTTTTTAGGCAGAGTGAGTACATTGCTTTGCACTTACTGAGCATCTGTCATCACTCTAAAGGCCTAGTTATACTTCTGCGTCCCTATGCAATGCATCGCTATGCCGGTTACAGCAAAGCCTAAGCCGTAGCCTGATATGCACATCTCCAAAAATGTAATGGTGGTTTGTGTTAACGTAGACGGCACATTTTGTTGAATATTATTTAAAAATCTTTGCATTGCATGTATCTACTGAACTGTGATCATGTCACACTAGTTGGACTTGTTTTGTTTTTCGGGAACATCTGCTGTTTTTAGATTCTATTTTAGTTTAATGAATTTACAAGTGAAAACCCTACAAAAAGACACATTTGTTTACAACTTATAATCTCCTATTTTTCGCTGGGGCTTCTACTCGATATATTTGATATGTAAGTGAAACAATATTTGTTGTATTCTACTCAAGACTTTTCCGATCTGCATGATGGTTTGACCGTATGTTGACAGTATGGTGTACAGTAAGCAATCATGTTTCATACATTATGGAAAAAGAACACTTCTAATTTGTCAACAAATTAAAAAGCATCTGTTCAGACTCACTTTGGATAAGTATCTACTAAATGAATACATTTAAATGTAATATTGCCTATATTTAAAATCCAGCTTTAAAACAGCACACATTTTATGTTGGTCAAGAGAGCAGTTATTAATTTAATTGGGTTTATTTCTTCAGCACGGAGCATCAAAGAATGCCAAACTATTTGTTATTATTTAAGCGACTTAAGAGCAAGCGGTGTATGACTGATTTATTTTCAATTTACTTTGTATAGAC
This sequence comes from Xyrauchen texanus, assembly GCF_025860055.1. NCBI lineage: Eukaryota > Metazoa > Chordata > Actinopteri > Cypriniformes > Catostomidae > Xyrauchen > Xyrauchen texanus. Next base: position 19,210,177 of record NC_068297.1, on the reverse strand, counting down.
ATGTATAATACCTAAATGCAATATACTTTGATGAACTAGTTTTTAAAGATGCAATGATTTAATACATACTTTTGAATCAGTGAATGACATTGCTTATGTTTATTAATGAAATTTTGAATTTTTCAGTGATTAAGCCGTTTTCAGATAGCACTGTTTGCTCGCAGAACAACGCAGACACATCAACTCAAAACTATAAATGCAAACCACCGCATTGGTCACCACGTGGAGCCTACATCGTAAATTCAATGCAGAAGTATAAATCGGCCTTAATGTGATTGAAAATAATTCCTGTTAAAGTTGTATCCAGTCCCCCTACTGTAAGGAGACAACAAGAATAATGCCACCCGTTGGCATGAACCTTGGCCACTTAAAGGAATATTCCAGATTCAATAGAAGTTAAGCTCAGTCGACAGCAGTGACTATGTTGATTACCACAAAAATGTTAAAAATACAAAAACATTCTAGGTTATAGTGTAGAACTTGCAATGGAATGAATGAGTTAAATCTTTGGAGGGTTTAAAGGCTGAAATGTCAAGATAGTAATTTGATAAAAATACATTAATATTTTTCATCAATATATTTTCACTTTAGCTGTAGTTGTTTAAATCAACATTTTTATAGTTGTTTTAGTATTTGTTGACATTACTGTACATTGTCATGGCAGCAAAGTTGTAAAATTGGATATAACTTTACACCGAAAAGTTAGTGTGATTTTTATCACACTAAATTCATGGTAAAAACCTCTTATACTCTGCAGTATTTTTGGGCTGCTGCCTGAAAATTTTCTCACACTATTTTAAAAGCTCCCTGTTCACACATATAGTGGACTAATTTCATAAAAATGTACAAATTTTACAGATAACCCCCAATATTTTAAGAAATTATTGCAGTAATTAATAAATAAAATTGTATATGTTTACAGTTTTATTATAAACAATAATAAAAAAAATAATTTTATGTCTGAAATTTAAAAGCATTCTATTTAAGTTGTGTCCTCTGTGTTCAAACAAAAAGTCTTATTTCATAACACTGGATGGCAGCAAGTACTAGAATTTTCACCCATAGTCAAGTATTTTTTGAAGTGCTGAGTGCTTCCATACCGTTTTATTGAATATCTTGGCTTCTGATTATCATTGGAAAGCAGAAATTCCCAGCTTTGATGATTTGTTTCTCATACTTTTTCTACCGGACTTCATATTTTGTACCATAGCTAACAAACAAGTAATTTCTTTAACTCATTTTAAAGCTAATAACCCAAGGTAAGATTTGATATAAAGTTTGAGGCTTACAGATCAGTGGTCAGCACAGAAAAGAGTAGGGTTGCAGCAGTATACCGATCAAACAGTAGCTGCCCTGACATGCCAAACAGCACTGAGGACAAAAAGAGCAACTCACCTGTTTTTTTTTTTTTATTATTATTATTATTATGTTATCACCTTTACAAAATTGTTTAATGATTTTACATGAGTAAAAGTAATTATATTTTGACAATGTTATAGTTTAATGTGAAATAATCTAAAGATAGAATATATTTGACCTCATTTTATATCAACATTGGCATTTGTAGTTAAAGTTTCAAGATGTGTTTCAGCTAGTATTTATTTTTTCATAAGTACTGTAATTTGTTATTATTTTTATTGCTATTATTCAAGACTAGCTACACTGAGCTAACCATTGTAATGATGAGCCTTTCCTCCTGTGTAATATGTATGTTGTGTTTTAATTATTTTTGAAATTAGGAAACAAACGGGATAATTAGGGTCTCATATAAGTAAATATGCTCTTCAATTTTTAAAAGGGGAGAGAGAAAACTTCCTGTTGATTTTGTTGTTGACTTCAACAACAAAAATAATGTCACTTGATGCAGGTCCTTGTTCTTGAAAACTATGCAACAAAAAAGGAAATTAAATACATGTTCCCTTTCGAGAGGTCTCTCCTATTGCGTAAGTAGCTTACGCTATGGGAAAACTCTGTTTTTTCTCGAGAAATTTCTCGAGAAATATTGAAGTCTTTATGTAAAACGCATTGCAGCTGCACAGCAGACAGCAATGAGCGAGGCAGCTCGGTCATTGGCTGTGCTGCGGCAACTTGCTCGAACCAATGACGGGGCGACTCTGAACGCGCGACCAATGAGCGTGCTTCACGCCCGCGCGCTCAGAGCCCGCCAAGATTGCCGTGGCTAAGGCTATATATTAGGCGCCCCGTCATGAGAGTTCTTTAGATTTAATCTCCTTCAGCAAAGACCTTCTCTTCGCTGGATCCTCTGGATTATTGGAATCTTTTCGCCTGCCATCGACAAGCCTACAGCAGGACTGCTACGAGGACGCCGGCGCCTTCAGCCGCCTTCAAAGCCTTCTGCTACGCCATCCGGCGCGCATCACCTTATATCCTTTACTAAGCAATAACTTTTCAAGTGTTCGCCTCTGCGACGCTTTTTTGTCCTTAGTAAAGAGCAAATTCGAGGCGTTGTTTAAAAAGCCTTCGACCTGCGCCTCGTGCAGAGGCCCTCTTCCTGACGGGGACCGTCACATTATCTGCGCTCGCTGCCTGGGACCTGACCACGCAGAGGCTGCTCTCACTCGAGGCGGATGCCCCGAATGTGACTCCCTGGGCCTCACCGAGCTGCGCGCTCGCTTTGCCGCCTTCGCCGCGAATGAGCCTGCTACCACCGTGCTGCCATCCCCTTTGTTCGAGCCGCGCAAGAAAAAGCGCCGCTCACGGAGGCCGCCAGAGCACGCGAACTTCAGTGACATCACGCCGGGCCAGTCCCCGCGTGCTTCACCACCACCCGAGGACTCCCTGCCGCCAGTTCAATTCACGCAGGCAGACCAGCACCCCTCCGGAGCGCTGGGTCTCGTTCGGCGCGTCAGGGGATGACGGTGAAAAGGATGACAGCCTTTCCATTGACGCTGCATCCGACGACTGGCCGGGCTCGGCCTTCAACCCCGCGCCGTCGACACTAGCGGACTCATCCGCATACTGTCCAAAGCCGTGGTCTTCTCCGGAAGAACCCGCCCGCAGCCGGCTGGACGAGTGGTTCCTGCAAGGGTGCCGGCAGACCCCTCGACAGAGACCCTCCCCTTTCTTCCCCGAAGTTCACGACGAACTCACAAAGTCGTGGAAAGCCCCGCACTCTGCTCGCCTGAAACCTTCTTTCTCTTCCTCGCTCTCCTCGGTGGACGGCGCGAGAGAAAGAGGATACGAGGGAACCCCGCCCCTCGAGGAGGCTATGGCCAACCATCTGTGCCCACCCTCCACCGCCGGATGGAAAGCCAAAGCTTCTCATCCCTCGAAGCCCTGCAGATCTACCTCAGCTCTCGCCGGTCGCGCATATGCCGCCGCCGGCCAAGCTGCGTCAGCGCTTCATTCCATGGCTGTTCAGCAGGTCTATCAGGCCAAACTTCTCCGCACCATGGACGAATCTGGACCTGAACCTGAGGCTTTCAAGGACCTGCGCAGCGCCACTGATGTAGCCCTGCGAGCCACAAAGGCCACCGCCCAATCCATCGGCCGGGCCATGGCTAACCTGACTGTCCTTGAGCGCCATCTGTGGCTGACGCTAACAGAAATGAAGGATGCGGATATCGCCCCAAGCGGCCTGTTCGGACCGGCGGTAAAAGAGTTCGCTGAACGCTTCACTGAAGCCCAGAAGAATTCGCAGGCTATGCGTCACTTCCTGCCTAAGCGCTCCAGCTCGTCACAGAGCCGCCAGAGACCGCCTCAGCTGCAGCAGCGAGCCAGGGCGGCGCCTCCCGTCTCCCAGCCCAGACCTGAAACGGACACTCGACGCCGCTCGCGTTCCGCTAACCGAAAGCAGCCGCCTGAGCGACGGGGATCTCGGTCCAAGATCGTGCTGAACCCAGAGCCTCGTAAGCCTTCCTAGCCATAGGAAGAAAGAGAGAGAGTGCGTGTCTCGCAAAAGCCGGACCACTCTCTCCAAAACGTGTAAAACATTACCCAGTCCCTTTACAAGCGGCTGGAAATGTCTGTACAGCAGTCAATGGGCCAGTCACAGAACTCGCTCACCTGCAATCAAACGCCGTTTTAACGGCAACACACAGAAATCACAAAAAGAGTCATTTTCTGCCTGTGTCAATAAGGGGTCACGTGTCCACACTAAAGTGCGCATTCCCACATATCAATACTGTCCAAACAGTGCCGAATACTTCCCCAGCTCAAGCTGGACGCCCCATAAATGTAGATCGTGTGCCTATTGTCATGTATGCACCACAACACACAAGCACTGTTCCCACAGTTATAAACACTTCCCCAGTAAAAGCGGGAAATACTATAAAGGTAACGCGCGTGCCTGCTGTCACACTGTATGCATGCCCAAAACCCCCCCGCCGCGAGCGGGAGGCTTTATGAAAATGGCTACGGTATATGCACCCCCACCCATAAGCGCTGCCCATACAGTTTCAAACAGTTCTCTGGCCCATGCCGCGAGCATCACAGATGCGGCGCTCGAGCCAAGAAACTCCCCGCTAAGAACGGGAAGCTTTAGGAAAGTGGCGCGCGTGCCTATCACAATGTATGCACCCCCACCCGTAAACACTGTCTATACAGTTTCAAACATTTCTCCAACTCATGCTGCGAGCATTACGGAGATAGCGTGCGTGCCTGTAATCTCACACTCACCCCTGCACTCGGCACTCAACAAAGCTGCTCAACGCGCTCCCGCGACTCTGAGAGCTGTAAGCTCAGTGTTAGCACAAGGCAATTCGCCGGCAGGGTCCATACGTCACTGCGACACGCCCCCAGCCAGCATTCAGCCCATATCTGTGCGAGCAAAAGCCTGGGAAAAAATCCCCGAAATGGGTTTTGAACATAATAAAACACGGTTACTCGCTTCAATTCGCTCACAGACCACCCAGCTTTTCAGCGGTGGTCGAGACGAAAGTGAGGAAAGATGTTTCACATGTTCTACGCACCGAGGTGCTCAAACTGATAGAGAAGAGCGCTATAGAAACTGTTCCTCCCTCTATGAGCGAGGCGGGTTTTTACAGCCGCTACTTTCTCGTCCCGAAAAAGGACGGTGGCCTCCACCCCATCCTTGATCTCAGACATCTGAACAAAGCTTTAATGATTCAGCTCGTTCAGAATGTTATCGACCAAACATATCCTCGCGCAAGTTCAGCCCGGGATTGGTTTCTATCAGTGGATTTGAAAGACGCTTATGTTCACATTCGATAGCGCCTCATCACAGGCCATTTCTGAGATTCAGCTTGAGGGACAGTCATACCAGTACACAGTACTACCATTCGACCTATCATTGGCCCCCGTACATTCAAGAAATGTATGGACGCAGCACTTTCCCCTGAGACAGCGGGAGTGCGAATACTGAATTACCTCGACGATTGGCTAATCCTAGCACAATCAGAGAGTCAGTTAACGACGCACAGATCTTGGATTATCAGTCATCTAGAATGTCTGGGTCTGAGAATCAATTTTGCAAAGAGCGTGCTATCCCCCAGCCAGAATATCTCTTTTCTGGGAATAGTGCTAGACTCGGTGCAGATGACGGCGCACCTCTCATCAGAGCGCGCGCTCGCTATTCAGCGCCTTGCAACATCATTCAGAGCGGGCGCGCACGCCCCCGTCAAACGATTTCAAAGGATGCTCGGTCTCATGGCCTCGGCATCAGCTGTACTCCAGCTAGGATTGTTGCACATGCGTCCTCTCCAACGCTGGTTCAAGAGCCGTGTCCCCACTCATGCGTGGTGCTCGGGCCACTTTTTAATCAGAGCGAATCACGGCTGTATAAAAGCCCTGACGCCCTGGAAGGCCGTCGACTGGTATCAAACCGGCGTGAGTCTGGGCGTGAACACGGAGAAAAATGATCACGACAGATGCCTCCAAAATAGGATGGGGGGCCCTTTACGAGGGCAGGCCTGTCTCCAGTTTTTGGTCAAACCCGGAAAAGCGCCTACATATAAACTGTCTGGAAATGAAAGCGGTCGCCTTGGCTCTCAGAGCCCTGCTTCCGTACCTGAAAAACGAACACGTCCTGGTCTGAACGGACAACATGACGGTAGTATCGTATATAAATCGCCAGGGTGGACTCAGGTCGAGCTCCCTGCACTCTATGGCCAGGGAGCTCATCTTATGGTCACAGCACAACCTGCGCTCGCTGAGAGCAGCGCATGTGCCAGGCATCCTGAACCAGGGAGCGGACATGCTGTCCAGAGACAAGGTTCTCCCAGGAGAATGGTCTCTCCACCCCCTGACGGTCCAGTGGTTATGGCAAACCTTGGGCGAAGCAGAGGTCGACCTCTTCGCCTCCAGGGAAAATGCGCACTGCCCTCTTTTCTTCTCAAAGAGCATGGACGCGCTCGCCCAAGTCTGGCCGAGCCGCCCCTTGTATGCTTTTCCACCGATCGAGATGCTACCTCAGGTCATCAGTCGGATCAGGGAGGTGAAATGTGCAGTGCTCCTGGTAGCCCCACTCTGGAAGAACCAGACGTGGTTTCCAGAACTGATGCAGATGATGTAATCTGCCCCATGGCCGATTCCGTTGAGGCTGGACCTCCTCAGGCAGGCCAACGGGATGATTCTTCATCCCGCCCGATCTGTGGGCCCTTCATGCATGGCCCCTCAACGGGTTCCAGAGAACCTCCCCAGCGGAGTGTTGAGAACCATCACTGAGGCGGCGCCCTCTACGAGGCTTATATGCCCAAAAGTGGAAAGTGTTCAGTGTGATACCAAGAGCTTGAACCCCAAATCGTCGCGAGATACCAAGTGTACTCGCCTTTTTGCAAGAGCTGCTGGAGGCGGGCCGCACACCCTCCACGCTCAAAGTCTATGTGGCTGCCATAGCGGCCACACAATCCTGATAAAGGACGCTCATTAGGGAAAAATGACCTAATCATTCGTTTCCTAAGAGGCTCTAGGAGGATGAACCCTCCTCGCCCCCCCTCGGTACCGATCTGGGACCTGGCCACGGTCCTGGACGCACTCAAGAATGCCCCGTTCGAACCTCTCCGAACCATGCACCTTAAACAGCTCTCACTCAAAACTGCGCTCTTGCTGGCGCTCGCCTCAGTCAAGAGAGTGGGCGACCTGCATGCGCTGTCATCAAGCGCTGCTTGCCTGGAATTTGGACCTAACGACTGCAGAGTTGTCCTTCGGCCAAAGCACGGGTATATTCCTAAAGTGCTCTCCACACCCTTCAGAGTACAGGTGATATCTCTGGCAGCGCTATCGTCTTCAGCAGACGAAAGCGACGCTAATTTACTCTGCCCGGTCAGGGCTCAGAGTATACTTGGAACGTTCTGCCCCGTTCAGACAGACGGAACAATTATTCGTATGCTTTGGCGGCCGCACTAAAGGTCTCGCAGTTTCAAAGCAAAGAATATCGTGCTGGATAGTAGATGCTATAGCGCTGGCTTATGAAGCCAAGGGCCTTCAATGCCCCTTAGGCGTCAGAGCTCACTCTACGAGGAGCATGGCCTCCTCGTGGGCGTGGTCGAGTGGGATACCCATTGAGGGTATTTGTGCGGTGGCAGGCTGGGCCTCGCCTTCGACATTTATCAGGTTTTATAACCTACAGGTCCCCTCATTGCATTCCAACATTCTATCAGCCTGACTGTAGTATGGACTGGAGTACATATATGCTGAGCATTATCTCCTCCCTTATAAGGTCCGTCTCTGACTGACTTAAGGAGTTTTTTTATGCATATCAGTAAATAGAAAAATCAGTACATAAGATATGTGCGTGTGTTTTTACAATGAGCGCCCCACCATGGACCACCTTGGGGCAAAGGCTCTGTATTATCCCATTATATAGCTCGCCGTTGGCCGGCTCGTTGAATAATCACTTTGCTTTAAGGCTCAGGCATCTGCCTCTGGCTTTATAGAGCGAAGTCAGCACGCACGGCGTTTTGCATGGTGTTCCCATAGCGTAAGCTACTTGCGCAATAGGAGAGACCTCTCGAAAGGGAACGACTCGGTTACTGACGTAACCTCGGTTCCCTGAGAGGAGGGAATGAGTATTGCGTAAGCTGCCGTGCTTGTGCTTGGTCAGTCGCTTCAGTCGATTGAACCTAAAGAACTCTCATGACGGGGCGCCTAATATATAGCCTTAGCCACGCCAATCTTGGCGGGCTCTGAGCGCTCGGGCGTGAAGCACGCTCATTGGTCGCTGCGTTCAGAGTCGCCCCGTCATTGGTTCGAGCAAGTTGCCGCAGCACAGCCAATGACTGAGCTGCCTCGCTCATTGCTGTCTGCTGTGCAGCTGCAATGCGTTTTACATAAAGACTTCAATATTTCTCGAGAAACTGAGTTTTCCCATAGCGTAAGCTACTTACGCAATACTCATTCCCTCCTCTCAGGGAACCGAGGTTACGTTAGTAACGGAGTTGTTATGTTTTTACTAGGGCTGTCGATTTAATGCGATAATTCAGTGTGCAGTAAGTGGAACTTCAGCTGTGTGGCAATACGCAGTTTATACAGTGAAGAAAAACACCCTTGAGCAGCAGAACAACACAAACAAGCTTTACGTTCATGTGTTCAAAACATTTGATGGAGCTCAAATCCGAACTAATGGATCTCAAGATGTGTTCTAAGTATTAAACTATATTTAACTTGACACAGTGACCTAAAAATTGTATGTTTATGATGCAACACACACAAGACGCTACACAAGCATGCCTGACGCAGGTGTAAATTGACTGGTCCTTAAACAAGCCCTCATAATAAATATCCAATAAATTGCGCGTTGCTCATACAGCTGAAATTTCACTTACTGCCATCTGGAGTAAACATGTGGTACTACAAGCTTGCATTTCTCAGGACTCTTCCTTATTATGTTCCGGAGGAAGTGCAATTAATTTTTGGTTATTTTTGGTAAAAAATCTTTAAATCGACAGCCCTTTTATATATATATATATATATATATATATATTTAAAGATGACTGTATCATTATTTCATCATTATATATTGAATTATATTTATATGAGCGGCTTTCTCAGCAAATATTTGTATTAATTAATCGGGACACCATGTAATTAATTCGATTAAAAAATGTAATCGATTGACAGCCCTAGTATTTACTATGGTGGGTCACCACTTGATGTCAAATGTAAAATGTGTCCAGAAGCAAAACCAATTGAGAACCACTGTGATAAAGGTACAGAGCAGTCTGGCTGTGCTGTTGTGCAGCTACTGTATATGTTAATTATTAATAATCATAGGACATTACTTTAAAAGCTCACACAGCTGATGTTATTTTTCATTTAGTATGCAATGCTAACATATAAACTAACATGCTTTAGTTAAATTTTATAGTTGCATGCTATTTTTTTTATCATGTTTATAATTCGGTTTATTATTATAATTCTGTTAGTTTTCATATTTATTCTATTTATTTTCAATAGGGAGACTTTTTTTTTTACACATAATTCCATAAAAAAATACAATTGTTTCAATTATAATAAAGCATTTGTTAAACCAAAAAAAAAATCCTTTTAAGGGTCATTGTAACTGATAATAATAATTGTGTAATACCGTGAAACCATGATATATTCTGAGACTGTTATCGTACAGTAAAAATCTCATACTGTACATGTATTTAATGTCTTACCGAAATAAAATTTCAATATATGATTTTTCTTTAAATAATTTAAACTGGGGTATTATTGCAACAAAATAAACAGTACAGTCACCTTCCTGAGAATGAGCACTTTCATTTGATATGTGACGTGTGTATTTAATTGCTATGTGAAGAAATGTTTATATTCATTTGCAAATTTCTACAACAAAATCTCTTGGTTGGGGCAATTTGCGACACAAATGTTTGGCTTTATTTTGTTATTTTATGGAACTAACTGCAAAAGTGATTGGGTTCTCTGAAAAGTTTAGATTCTAAGCTTTCAAATTATCACATATGCCTAACTTGTGCATCCAGGGACTTCAGTTTTTTAAGTGATAAAACAGCTTGCCCTATAGCACCTCCCTCCACAAATTTTAAGATGTTACCACAAAAAAGACGGAATTTTGTCCAAAATTAGATGTGAGTAATAAATAATGTCTCCTGTTTCACCCCAGCTGAAGTAGAACTAGGTTTTAATGGAGCTTTTATTGTGCCTCCTGCTGCAGGTGGAGTACAGGGAGATGGACGAGAGTCTTGCAAATCTTTCGGAGGACGAGTATTACTCAGAGGAGGAGAGGAACGCTAAAGCCGAGAAAGAGCGAAAGCAGGTGATTCCTCCACCTGCCCCACCGGTAGAGGAGGAGAATGACAGCGAGCCTGAGGAACCATCAGGTTTGGAGTGAACTTAAGAAGCTGTGAATGTGGTTTTTGTCAAAAAAAAACTTTATCTACATTAATTTTAAGGGCTCAGATCTCTGTGTATACAAGTGCCTGTAAGTCTGATGTCTCATTGTGTTCTCAGGTGTGGAGGGGGCTGCCTTCCAGAGCCGTCTCCCAAATGACCGTATGACATCACAGGAAGCTGCATGTTTTCCTGACATCATCAGTGGACCACAACATACACAGAAAGTATTCCTTTACATCCGGAACCGCACAGTGAGTTCACAGAGAAGTTTGACTTTTGGAGACATCAGGAATGAATTTGTGCTACTACACAACAGCATTTCGATGAAATTGTATAAAGCCAATTAAATTAGCAGGATCAAAGCAGACCAAAATTATTATGATTATAGCATTAAATATTTCTGCCATAGTGGGTATTGGCAGAGATATTGTAACATATTAAATATGGTGGCTATAGGAATTGGATTTTCGCCTTTTTGGTGGACACAGCGCTGTTAACGTCTTTTAACTCAGGAATGTATTTGCTGTACCAGCCTGAAAAAAAAGTGTCTCTTCCAGGGTTCCTGTGGATCCTTAAAGTCTTAATGTCTTAAATTCAGCTTTCCAAAATACAAGGTCATAAAAAGTATTAAATAGCTTAAATGATACAACAAATGTCTTAATTTGTATTTAAAAAGGTCTTGAATTTGGGGGAGGAAAGACAGGAATCGTGATATCACCTAATATGATTATCAAACTTCTAAAGAACACGATTTAAATAAATGCATACGCTGCGTCCTTCAGAGTGAAACATGGCACTGTTGTATTTTCTCTAAGCACGCAGGGGCTTTTCTGTGTTTTCAGCTGTTGCAGAGCAGTTCACAATCATTAAGCCATATTGGAAATATATGACAAGCTTAAGATCATCTGATGATTTAGTGTTTATGAAATATGACAGTGTTATGTCTTATAATTGTTTATATTGTAATAAATTGAAGGTAGGGCTGGGTGTTTTTTCAGATGAAAACGAACTTGCGTTTTGACAGGATTTGTTTTCTTAATCGAGAAATTGAGATTCTACAATATTGCAAATGCGCATGTATTAATGCCGCTCCTGTTCTGATCAGCTGCACATTTGGCACGCTCCAAATGAACGTGAACATGGCGACTTATATAAAAGACAGCGGTAATATTCCTAGTACGACTGTACACTTTGTGATTTGTAGCTCAGCTTTGTCCATCATGCAGGTATACACAGGCTTAAGACCATAACTGGCTTCGGCATGCGCATGTTGATGAACGGTCTCCTTTTCTTTTTACCCATAAAAAAAGCGTTAGATACATGACAGTTGTTACATGACAGCTTCATTTCAAATCATGGAGCGGCTATATATGGGACAATCAAACATCCGCTTCTCCTGGCTGCCAACTCTCACGCCACACGTCCCTTTTCTCACGCAGTGATGACATCGCGGAGCAAAGAGGGCACTGACAGTGCATGGACAGACAAGACAGAGCAGGCAGCACTGTGCAGCTGTGAGTTATTCAGACCAATCAGGGGGAAAGCAGCACAGTGTGATGATTCAGATATATCACTAATTATTGATTTGTTCTGTGACGTGTTTCAAGTGCACTGCATCTATAGACAACATTTGGCAAGCGATCATTTTCTCAAACCTTGCTAGTTGAATTGTAATGATAAATTATTTTGTATTGCTGCGTTACTCAATGTGAACCTCTAGAGGATGCATCACTATCTGCAAAAAGGTCTTAAAAGTCTTAAATATGATTTAATGCAGCAACCCTGTTTTCTATAATGTTCAGCTTCAGCTCTGGTTGGACAACCCCAAAGTCCAGCTGACATTCGAGGCCAGCGTGCAGCAACTAGATGCACCATACAACAGTAAGTTTCTTTTTTTTTCTTTTTTTTTATTATTATAAAAAAAAAAGTGTTGTTATATTTACAGGCCATATGTATTTACATAATTTTATTTGTTAAAGTAACTGCATATATATATTAGTATATGCATAGTTTAACTTGGTAGGGTCATGTGTTTCTCACCACAGGTGATGCTGTCCTGGTGCACCGTATACACAGCTACCTGGAGAGACATGGGTTTATCAACTTTGGCATCTACAAGAGAGTAAAGCCTCTGCCAAGTAATTGCAATGAGCTATTATAATGGAAGTTCTCCTGAATTTGTAATACTCATATCAAATCTCTTAGCCCAAAGCCATTGCAGATAACAGGATGGCAGCAGTACAAGTTCTTTCAACCATGTTTCATTTATAGGCATACAGGAGACCGCAGCCTGTTTGCAATATTTTAAATAATCTAGGAATGCATGCAAAGACAGACAGGTTAGCTACTCCAAACAAGACAAACTTTTAATGTACTCTGTTTTTCTGTTTATACACTTTTATGTTATTGTAGCTAAGAAGACAGGAAAGGTGATAGTAATTGGAGGCGGGGTGTCAGGGTTGGCAGCAGCACGGCAACTGCAAAGTTTTGGAATGGATGTAACTGTTCTGGAGTCGAGAGTGAGTACTAACTGCAAATATATACACTGATGTATTCAACACAGCTGAGACTGTAGTTTTCATTTCTTTTACAACTTTGATCTTTGTAGGATCGTGTTGGAGGACGAGTGGCCACTTTCCGAAAAGGGAACTATGTAGCTGACCTGGGTGCTATGGTGGTGACTGGTCTTGGTAAGAAATATAATATATTCTGCTCCCCAGGAGGTGGCACTGTTTACCATGTTATAAAGTCATTTGTTGAGCCAAGTATGTGTCCGCAGGATTATGAAACTCTTTGTATGTATGTGTCTCTCAGGTGGAAACCCGATGGCAGTAATCAGCAAACAGGTCAACATGGAGCTGGCCAAGATCAAACAGAAGTGTCCACTCTATGAGGCCAATGGACAGGCTGTGAGTACACCTGAAATGTATATGAAACTCAAGACAGGGACGCATCACTTTTGGTTCATGCATAGAACTGATACATGTACTCAAATATTCTGATCTTATACATACATGAATATAGTCAACTATATTAACAGTGTCATATTTTGATCTTCATATTTGTAGATGTCTTTGTGTGCTTGCATGATATACAAATGCAGGTGTCTTTTAGACCACATTAGAGAATTTTTCGATTAAATATACTTTGAGAGAGAGAGAGAAAGTCAGAATAAATGACTGGTTGTTATATTGTTTCTGTTTCCTTTGTTTTAACATCATGCAATGGCAACACAATGAACAGTCATATCCAACTAGGACACCTGGTGTGTGTGTGTGTGTGTGTGTGTGTGTGTGTGTGTGTGTGTGTGTGTGTGTGTGTGTGTGTGTGTGTGTGTGTGTGTGTGTGTGTGTGTGTGTGTGTGTGTGTGTGTGTGTGTGTGTGTGTGTGTGTGTTCTCATTTATACATAGATTGTTTGCTAAATCCTCCCATTCTCTTCTAATTGACATCCCAACAGTGTTTAAAATCAAACCTTCCAACTATATTTTAAGGCATAAAAAGAAAAAAATCTAATACTCTCTTTTATTTCCCTCACCCCCCTGATGGATTGCCCTGGTTATGCAGGGAGAGCGCTGCACAAGTGTAAGTACCTGTTTATAATACAATATATCATGTGTAATAAGAGGAATTGTCATTATGGATTTATGATTTGTTTAAGCACATATGTGGAGGAAACGCCCAATAAAAAGAATGTATTCAAAAAAGGTTTGGGGCTGCATATTCTTTTTTTAATATAGGGCAATTTACAGTTGGATAACAACAGCTCATGCTGGAAATAAACACCTGTTTAATTGTGCTTTCGTAATACATTCTATTCCTCTAAATTTTGATGTAACCTGCCTGCACTGTTTGAAGATGCAGCTAAATTTATGAATTATTAAACTGTGTCAATTGGTGGCAGTTTTGTTTCTCAGGGAAAATGAGTCCCCATGTATTTTTTGTCTCATATTGTTATTTTTGGTTTGCTGACATTTGCACGTAAAAGGATAGTTGAAAAATATAAAATCTACTTACCCTCATGTTCATTCATTTTGCAGTGAAAGAGGATGCTTCAAAAACACTATACTATAAATGTCATCTTTAGGACTTGTGCACTAGAGTACATCTCTTCTAAAGCTATGCAAGAGCATTGTGCGAGGAACTGAATTAAATTTACGTTCACTTAAAACAGTTTTTATATATTCAATGAAAACATCTGTTTTTCACTTCATTTTATGACAAACACCAAGAAATATTAAACTAAACATAAAATGGCCTTTTGAAAAAAAATTTTTTTAAATAATAATAATGGCATTTAAAGGGATAGTTTACCCAAAAATGAAAACTCTCTCATTATTTACTCACCCTCATGATATCCCAGGTGTGAAAGACTGACTTTCTTCACCAGAACACATTTGAAGAAATAGAAAAATATCTTCGATCAGTAGGTCCTTAAAAGTGAATGGAGATTTCTCTTTTGATGCTACAAAAATCACAGATAGTCAGCATAAACGTCATCCATAAGACACCAGCTGTTAAAGTAATGTATTCTTAAGCGAGACGATTGCTTTTGCTGTGAAAAAGATACATATAAATACATTTTAAGGACCTACTAAACTATGATATTTTTCTTGTTTTGTTCAAATGTGTTCTGATGAAGAAAGTAAGTCATACACAATAGTAAATATTGAGATAATTTTCATTTTTTGGTGAACTATCCTTTTAAACAATGAGTGAAGGTGTGTGGAGGATTATCATCCACTCTGTCTTTATTAATGAACTCTGTTTGGTGCTCACTGAATTGTTGTAACTCTGCTGAAGGTCCCTAAAGAGAAGGATGAGATGGTAGAGCAGGAGTTTAATCGTCTGTTAGAGGCCACATCGTACCTCAGCCACCAGCTCGACTTCAACTTTCTCAACAACAAACCTGTGTCTCTGGGACAAGCCCTGGAAGTTGTCATTCAGTGAGTTGGCTGTGGGCTTATTTCCTTTGTTTGTATTCGAAAGACCTATCAGAGTAGTGGAGAACTGAATCTCAGTCAATAAGCAATACTAGTAATTTAAAACAAAAGATTAGTTGATAGATGGGTGTGCAGTATAACAGTGTGGCATTAACATACTGCACTTATGCTTTGTTCAGGCTGCAGGAGAAACATGTGAAAGATGAACAGATTGAACACTGGAAGAAAATTGTGAAGACTCAAGAGGAGCTCAGAGATCTTCTCAACAAGGTAATAATTAACACTTTCTATTTTCTCATCTCACCTATAGGAAGTGTCCCAAAATTATGGAATCTAGAAATATTAGGGAATTTTAAAATCCTAATTACCAGTCATGGGAAAAGTAATCAAAATATTACTTATTTCATGTAAAGGTCATGGTAATTTGTATAGTAAATATAATGTTTTATAATTCTGCTCTGCTCTAAAGTACTTAATTGACTAGATATTGGTGTTTGTGAGTGCTTGTGTAAAGTAAAATATGCTTCCAAGCAAGCTAGCATAATAACATCAGTCTGTTCTTTGAGACAGATGTACACTAATCATTTATTAATTCAAACGATTGTTACCTGACATACAAATAGAAATATGCCCAGCAATCTCTGTAAAACGATTTCAAAAATGGTCCTTATCCTGAAACCATGAACAAACATGGGTGGGAACCCTGTATGAAGGTTTTAATAGTTTTACATTTTTAATACATTTTAAATTTCACGCTCTAATTTAGTTTTTTTTTTTTTGTTAGTTCTTTGTTAGTTTTAATTTAGTTTTTATATCAAGTGATACATATATAATGGGAAAAACAGGCATTTGTGCAACGTGGGTCATATAGCTGGACACCAAAATGTACAGTTTGTAAATAATACTTCATATTAATAAGACCAACTGAATTTCATTACTGATATTACATTCGAAGAAAACCACAAAGACCTCTTTAGTGCATTTGACATGATAAAGTAAGTCTTTATTTTTTTGAAAAATGACAGGACACCAGCACATACCTCGTAAAACCGAGACGACTTCTGATCAACCTAGTTTTCTATCTGCTTTGCTTCGCTCCATGCAGTACTGTAGCGATTCCCTCCCGCTCTGTCTTTGCTAATGTAATGAGGGCAATAGGCCATCTTCTAGTTTTATTGCCACCTAGTGGCATCTTCATGTTAAGGTGATAGGTTTTTAAACATTTAAACCAGCTTTTGCGACAAAAGCTAAAACTAAATATTGTTTACGAGTCATTTTCAGAGCCATGAAAATGTATTTTAGTTTCAGTTCTTCTAATTATGTTGATTTTAATTTTATTTCAGTTTACGAAAATGTTTTTTTACATTTAATTTTCGTTTTTGTAATAGTTTATGATAGTAACCTTGCCCTTTAAAAGGATAAACAAAATTTTCTTTATGGCGGTTAATTCTCTCATCAGATGGTGGCTTCTAAGGAGAAAGTGAAGGAGCTGCATCAGCAGTATAAAGAGGCCAGTGAAGTAAAGCCACCTAGAGACATCACAGCTGAGTTCCTGGTGAAGAGCAAACACCGAGACTTGCAAGCACACTGCAAGGTAATAAAGCAAACATCCCACATTGACCAAACAAACATGCTGCACGCTTACATATAGAAACTCAGCCCCAACTTTAAAACCACCTTCCTAATATTGTGAAAGTCACCCTCGTGCCACCAAAACAGCGCCAAGCCGCATCTCAGAATAGCGTTCTGAGATTATATTCTTCTCACCATAATTGTACAGAGTGATTATTTGAGTTACCGTAGACTTTGTCAGTTCAAACCACTCTGGGCATTCTCTGTTGACCTCTCTCATCAACAAAGCATTTCCATCCACAGAACTGACCCTCACTGGATGTTTTTTTTTTTTTTTTGGCACCATTCAGAGTAAATTCAAGAGACTGTTGTGTGTGAAAATCCCAGGAGATCAGCAGTTAGAGAAATACTCAAACCAGCCCATCTGGTACCAACAATCATCCATGCAATCAACCAATCGTGCGGCAGCAGTGCATAAAATCATGCAGATACGGTTCAGGAGCTTCAGTTAATGTTCACATCAACCATCAGAATGGGGAAAAAATGTGAGCTCAGTGAATTAGAGTGTGGCATGATTGTTGGTGCCAGATTGGCTGGTTTGAGTATTTTTGTAACTGATGATGTCCTGGGATTTTCACGCACAACAGTCTCTAGAATTTTTCCAAATCGCAGTCTAACACTGTTGGGAATCTCTTAAGCACATACAGAGCAGAAAGTTGAATTCCTAACTGAACTGGTCTTTACTGGTGTGATTTTGGCATGTTTATTCACATAATCACTCTCAATTTGCTTCTAGCTGCAATTGTAGCCTGTTAGAGGTGCTCTAACCATTTATGGTTGAAATGTGAATTTCAGCACCCACTTACTCCCACCAGGGTTTGACATGATTTTAAACATTTAATAGAGATTACAATTTTTACTCCATGGCTCTTATCTGATTGATTTAATTCAAGTTTAATGCACCTATAGCATTCAAAATTAAACAGCTTTATTAATGTTTTCAGATAGGTAACATTGAAAATGTACTTGCCTCTCAGTAGTAAATGTTACCATGTAAAAAAACAATAAAAAGGGCCTCACTCAGTTTTCTTTTTCTTAATATACAAATGAGCACAGGCTCGCCAAAACTGGACAGCTAAAGACTGGAAAAACATATCCTGGTCTTATGAATCTCGATTTCTGCAGAGGTACACAGATGGCAGGCCCACTGCAGCCTCAGCTTTCTGTTCTTGGCTGGCATTGGCTGTTTTTTGTTTTTGGCACCATTAAGAGTAAACTCTAGAGACTATTGTGCATGAAAATTACATGAGATTAGCAGATACAGAAATATTCAAACCAGCCCGGCACCAAAAATCATGCCACAAAATCAATGAGATCACATTTTTTTCCCCATTATGATGGTTGATGTGAACATTAACTGAAGCTTCTGACCCGTATCTGAATGATTGTATGTACTGCACTCATTGGCTGATTAAATATTCGCATAAATAAGTAGGTGTACCTAATAAAGTCTTCAGTGAATGCATTGCTGCATCCAAAAACAGGAAAATGCTGCCTTCAGTGGTTAAGCCATTAAATGATTAGGTAGCAAGCCAGCTGCCTACATTTCAGATGCAGCCATTATCTCTTTTAAAGAAGTAATGAAAGCAAAATAAATGTATACCGACAAGTGTAATTTCCATTCAACCTGGTGAAAGTGCATCCAGGCGCTTTGTGTGGGCAAATACCAGCTATTGTGTGTTAAAGTGCTTGCTGTGCACTTCGTGTGATTTAAAATCTGGTTCCTGCAGACTATGTTAACTGACACACAGAGAAACCATGGCAGGATATTTTAGAGCTGTATGATGTGGCTGAAGGGGAGGAATTTACTTTAAATAGTCCTGGGTAGCTGAGTGAAAGGCTTATCCACTTAGAAGGATGACTCTGCCCTCTGGGACGAAACCATTACTGCTGCCCGCAGCTGTTCAGGGAAAGGGTGCACACATCTGGAAATCTCATGCTTAGGTGCTGGCAAGAAAGTGTCAAGTCTGAACTATCTACCTTGCATGGTATTACAGAATATTTTTTACGTTTTGTACATCATAACTCAGTGCTTCCACTGTAAGAGGTGCTATATTCTCTGATAGTTTAAAGAGAATCCTGCTGAGCAATTTAATTGAAACTGATATTTTCATATAGCTAGCTATCTGAATAACACTTGAAAAGTAACTTTATCACCCCCTTTGAGTACCGTATTAATGCAAGAGTGAACATGAAGAACATTAAGCTGGACTGCATGCTTGCAATGCCATGGCTATGCATTCACGTTTACGTGCTTGGCTTACTAAGTTTACAATTAGGTTACAACTCTGGACTATCTTCTGTTTAACAAGTCACTAATATCCTCTAAAAAACATGCATGCAAGTGCTCTAATCTTTCTGGTGCCTTTCTTCCTGTGCAGGAGTATGATGAGCTGGTGGAGATGCAGGTTAAACTAGAGGAGAGACTGCAAGAGCTGGAGGCCAACCCACCTAGGTAAGCAAATATAACCCATTTAGGTTATCAATCACAGTGATTACTGTGATAACATAAACATATTGTCTAGTCTAGCCTCCCAAATGGAATACAACAACATTCTTGTTCTCTTTCTTAGTGATGTATATCTGTCTTCGAGAGACAGACAGATTCTTGACTGGCACTTTGCCAACTTGGAGTTTGCCAATGCCACTCCTCTCTCAACGCTCTCACTCAAACACTGGGATCAGGTACATCACATCCACTTTAAAAAGCCGTTTTGTTGTGTCTCAAATAATTAATAGTACGATACCTTGAGTGTATGGATTCATAATTACAAAACATCTTGATTCTAAAAAAAAATATTTGTTACAGTTTTAATGTGTGTGTCTATGCAATCAGCTTAACTGCCTCTTTTCTCTCTGTTTGTGCAGGATGATGATTTTGAGTTCACTGGGAGTCACCTAACTGTGCGGAACGGATACTCGTGTGTTCCTGTGGCACTGGCCGAGGGCTTGGACATTAAACTCAATACTGCAGTTAGGCAGGTCCGATACACGTCCTCTGGTGAGTCAGTCACTCCAACAACTCTGTGTGTATGCATTTGTTTATGTTTGTTTATATACGTTTATGACCATAATTCTTCTCCATCTCAGGTTGTGAGGTGATCGCGGTAAATACTCGTTCTACCACTCAGACGTTCATTTATAAGTGTGATGCCGTGTTGTGCACTCTTCCTCTGGGAGTGATGAAGCAGCAGCCGCCAGCCGTACAGTTTGTGCCCCCCCTGCCTGAATGGAAAACTGCTGCCATCCAGCGAATGGGCTTTGGGAACCTGAACAAGGTGTGAATAATTCCTATTTATTCCTTTTGTGGACTCAGGCTGGAGGCTGTTGATGTAATGATTAGTGATCTACCAATATGTTTTTTTTTTTTTTAAAGGCCGATGCCGATATCCAGAGAGCAGGGTGGCCGATAGGCCGGTACAATGCAGATATAATCACACAATTTAATGCAGTAAATAACAGAAAATCATACAAAACTTTAAATTAGTAAAAAATTATTTTGTATTTGAAATAGATGGCAGTTTCTTCTGATTTCTATTTATTAATAAAAATTTTATAATTTGCCCAAAAAAATTGTTAATGTATTAGGAATAAGGAAATAACAGTACACACAGTAGTCCAGCAACCATGGATGGCATATGCGCATTAACAGTCTCATTTTCTCAAAACATACCAAATCAAATCAATTGTACATACAATGCACAGTGAATAAGTCATTTACTTATAGCACACCACGTGAAGCACTTTTACTTTGAAGTTGCATTCATGTGATCGTGCGGATTTAGTGTGAGCACCAATCTCCTGATAGTTTAAACTGCCTGGATTGCCTGCTTGGATTGTCACGGAGGGACCATCATGATTTATGAATTAGAGGAACTTTTGAACCTGATCCTGAAGTTTTGATTCTGGCTGAGAAAACACAGGATTTTCATTAGGTTCATGAATTACATCCATTTAAATGAGATATCTACATATTTGCAGATGGTATATAATAGAAGTTTTATTGATATTTGCCTTTAAACATTAGAAAAGAAAGTTAAAAGTGACAGGGAACTGCTGAAGAGCGGCTGGTAGAATACGTACTTCAGAGGTAAATAAATGAGCACTCCACAGGATACTGGATCTGCTCAAGTTGTGTGAGGTTGGTTTATTATATCTGTTTAAATGAGATATATGCATATTTGCAGAAGGTATATGATATTAGTTTCATTGATATTTGCCTTTTTATCATTAGACAAGACAGTTAAGGGAACTGTTGAAGAGAGAGAGGGAAAATGAAACAGACGAGCACTTTAACATTATGAGCTCAAACGCATCTGCTGCGGACTGTTTAAATGAGACTCTGTGGCACAGCGGTTTATTTTTGTAGTAACACGATGGCACTTAACAACAAAACGTGGCTGGTAGTTTACAGGTCTCAGTCGCTTCACATGCAAGCAGCCGATTCTCAGTGCCTTCAGGAAACAAACTGGCCAAACAGGAAAATTTATCAGCAATGACGATAATTAAAAAAATTCAGCCTCTGCAATATATCGGTCGACCACTAGTAATGAAGTAATGAGCATTTTTTTGTACTAATAGAATTAAAAATACTAGCTTTGGTGATTGCTCAAAACATGCTATTGGAGATTTGCTTGGTAGGATGCAAAGCAAAAAACAACAACATGTAAACTGCATTTGATTAAATACAAATGGAGTGTGCTAATTAGTGAATAATCTTGAAATCTCAATCTTCTTCATCAAACTCGAAAAAGGTCTAAACCAGCCACAGAAGTTGGGTTGGTAAGGTGACACATCCAGGGCATTAAATGCCCTGGATGTGGCATCCTGCTCTTGCACTCTTTCTGTCCTTACTACTTCTCTTAGTTTAGCTGCAGCAAAAAATACTGCAGTGTTATGCAATTATCATGCTCCACTTCCCAATTTCTGTCACAAGAGGGCACAGTGGGGTACTGGTTTCATTCAGAATACTGCTGTATCAGAAACAGATGTCTGTATACACTACCCTGCACATGTTGCCTATATCTTTGACTTGCTATGGCGAATCAACATGTCTTTGTATTAGTTTAGTAGCAACAAGATGAGTGTTGCTTTTAATAATGCTTTAGCCTTCTTCTTGGGTTTTGAGCCCTGAGCATTGTATCTTCCTAGATACCAGTCCTTGTAATTACCATTGAACATGATTTGTGCACTGTATTTTAAGTCAATTTGCATAGTAAGCAACTGATAAAAGCATGCATGTAATTGAGGATTTCCATTTATTGTTTCATTGCAATTCATAGGGATTAGTCTATGTGGGCTTAATACTTTAAATATATTTACTCATTGATGCTGAGCATTAGACTGCAAGTGTTAAAATGGGATGTATTTACTATCCTCCATTGACCATGAGGTCAAACTTCCCTAAAGCACTTTCATAGAGAGGCCTATCTGTGTCCTTCATGTCTCTAGGTCGTGCTGTGTTTTGATAGAGTGTTCTGGGACCCCAGTGTTAACCTTTTTGGACATGTGGGAAGTACGACAGCCAGTCGAGGGGAACTGTTTCTCTTCTGGAACCTCTACAAAGGTGATAATCAATTAATTGTAATCCATATACTTATCATTTATTCAAAGTGGTGAATCATAACTTAATTGTTGTTGATACTCAGCAGAGTATTCTTGGATTAGAGTATTTTAACGTCTGTATATAAGAGCACTGAAATTCAATAACTTAGATTCTTTAATTGTAATTAGATAACATGCCATTTAGAGTTAAGTCATGAACCATGGATCTTGAAACTGACCTTTTCGTGCCCTCTCAGCTCCCATACTGTTGGCTCTAATGGCGGGAGAGGCTGCTGGTATTATGGAGAATATTAGTGATGACGTCATTGTTGGCCGTTGTCTGGCAATCCTCAAGGGAATCTTTGGAAGCAGTGCAGTACCTCAGGTAAGCTTGGAATACACTAGATTAGCTTGCTTGATTATTTTTCATTCTGTTCAACAAATACCCATTTTGAACAACAGTCGTGAGGGGAATTATCAGCCTAAATATAATGTAAAGAGTTCAGTCCTCTCTACCTGTAGACATGATAAACTGGTAAAAATTTGGCAACCAGTGTACATTTTGGATTATCGTCCATATCGTGGTTATGCAAAACTGCCACCGTCTGAGAAATGGAGGAGGAAGGTTGAGCGGCTTTATGTGAGACAGAGAATTGAAGAAACTGGGTTTTTCAGGTACTGACCATTTTTCGGCAGCCGCCCAAGCAAAACTTCGAGCCGCTGAAGCAAATTCAATTACATTAATTTTGCATTCTGAATATGCTTCTCATCAGACACACGTAGCTGTGTTTCACGTGAATTTTGAGTCCAGCAGGCTTGCTCTCTTTCACAGCACAAACTTAAAATGTTAATTCTACTGACTTTTGAGTGTTTGTTTTTTTAACCTTAAACCCTATGGAGGAAGTCCAACATCTCAAAAGGGGAGAGAGCATGACATTCTAACCAACTCTGACGAGGAAAACTGCTAAAACGATGTGTAATGTGGCAACAATTATGTGTCATCAGATTTTTTATCTACATTTCATCACCCTTAATAAAATTCAGTTTGAATGATGTTAAATATTAGAAAACAAACTGGCTTTCTTTCAGATATTGTCTACAGAGATGACTTAAACCATTAAGATCCTAATGAAATGTTTTATATTAATAATACTAGTCAACATCATCATACTGAAATGTGGAAAGGTTGATTACCACTTTTTTGAAAATCACCAATTGTTATGATTTTACTCTGTCAAGTTCCAAATAAAGAGAACATCTTATAAGTGGAAGTAGTTTTCATTTGTAAAGTATTTCATTAAAAAGTAATTACAATATGGTTATTTTATATATAAAACCACATTTTATTGATGGGGGGTGTAACTTTATCGTTATCGTGATATAAAAATGAGTGATATCTTGAAATAACATTCTGGTTATATCGCCCACCCCCAGTCCTCTCGTTCCTCAGTACACACTCAAACTCTCATGCGCTGAGACTCTGCAGCTCATTCCAATGGCATGGAGCATCTGGCTCTGCTCCATTGACAACAAACTGAGTGTGTGTTCTGTGTCTTCATGGTAGCCGAAGGAGACAGTGGTGACTCGCTGGCGTGCTGACCCCTGGGCTCGTGGGTCTTACTCGTATGTAGCAGCTGGCTCGTCTGGCAATGACTATGATCTCATGGCCCAACCTATCACACCTGGTCCTGCGATACCTGGAGCTTCACAGGTGAGAAAAAGTATTATTGTCATTGCTCATCAACTTTTTCCTCAAAGATGCTTGTTATTGAAACAGATGCTCTTTTAGTTACACCTTAGCTCTGTTCCAAAACCCAGTGAGCTGCCTCCCTGCCTACATGAGTTACAAAGGCAGCTTTGTAATTCATGGAACCTCATGGAATAAGCAGCTGATTTGGCTTTCAGTATAGTTTAACTTTAGCATGTTTCCAAGCTAACGATGTAAATTTTACTTGGTGTATAAGTCAGTCTTCAGGAGGCAGCGTAATCAAGGTGCCTTCCTTTTGAAACCGCCTATAATGTGTCTATAATGCTTAAAAAGGCTGCCTCTGTAGGCAGTCTCAAGATGGAGTAATTTCAAATGTTGATTAATGTTAGGTTAAAGATTGAGGTATACGAATTGTACTAATTGTGTTCGTTTTGCAGCCTGTTCCACGTCTGTTCTTCGCGGGTGAACACACAATCAGGAACTACCCTGCTACTGTGCATGGCGCTCTGCTGAGTGGGCTGAGGGAGGCAGGGAGGATTGCTGATCAGTTCCTGGGGGCCATGTACACTATGCCACGGCAAGCCACTGCCAACCCAAACCCACAGCCCTCCCCCAGCATCTAATACACCTCTAAACCCAACTCATGATGCAGAGAGAGAGAGTGACTTAAGGATAGTCAGAAAAAACATGTCTTGGTAGATAAATAAGGGGAGGGTCAATTGAGGACACTGGGTGACTCCTTAGACTGGAAATGTGTGTGTAAGTGTGTGTTTATGGGAGTTTGTCTACGTGTAAGAACATGCCTTTGGGAAAATTGTTGACTAATCTGAAAGCTGGATCTGGGATTTAAAGAAACCTTTTATTTAGTTCCCCCCCCTCTCTGTATAGCTTCACTGGCTTAAGTCTGGGTCATCTATAGTGTAAAAGGAAAGGTGGATGGTCACAGAAGAATTCAAGAATGTCGGAATTTGCATGGAATGTTTGCCTGTTTTGCTCCCCATTAAGGCACAAAAAGACAGAGAAAATTATTTATACTCTCTTCATCTGCACTCTTGAAAGTCATTAGTCACAATGTATCATATGTTTCAAGTCCGAGCATTAAAATGATAACAGTTTGAGGAGGTGAAGGACTCAACTGGCCAGGAGATGGACAAGAATGTGTCAATTGAAATCCAGACATTTTGATGCATGCTGTCAGTCCATTCTCTTATTTTTTCAAAATAAAACAAAAGATGAAAAATAAGACATTGTCATAAATAATTGTAACTTTGTCCTTTACATCCAAGTAGGTATCATAACTTGCCTTAATTAAGCTTTTGTTTTTTTTGAATGCTCTTTTTTTTCTTTTTAAGGAAAACTGTATTAGCTGGACTGATCTGTTTTGGTTTAAAAGTTAGAACAGATTTGTTTTGTTTAGCATTCTAAAATTGTATTTGTTTAATTTTGATCATTTCGATCCTTTTATATTTTGTTATTATAATTTTTTTTATTAAAGTGATTATGAACTGTTGCTTGCACCTTGTCTTGATCTTTATGTCCTATGGTTCTTTATTTGTGGTGTACTCTTGAATAAGAATGTGTTCTGCATGAGTGAGGTCAGAGGTTAACACTCTGGATGATTTATTTACTTTGCTTCAGTATCTGTTCCTCTAATGTAAAGTTTACCTTCTCATTTGGGTCTTGTCTATCCTGATGCTACTGTTGATATTGTGGTCAGATGCCCCGTCTTTTCACTAACCTGCTTTTAACTGCTTGTCTTTGACCCATTTTTAAGCTTTTCCTTTAGTTTCACGGACATGGCCCTTTCTATGTCTTGTTGCCAATTTTATCCTTAGTTTCTTCAGTGTCTTCACATCATACTAGCCCTGAGGGTTTCTTGGCCCCTCTTCCCTGTTCTGTTGTTGCTATAATCTCTCCAGGCCTCTGGCCTTGGCCCTAGTTTGTGTGGTGTGGGTCCTGGCAGCTGCACTATACAGTATTGTGGGAGTCTGGGACCAGAGCTGATATTAGCCCCAGCAGTTTGGTTTGTGATTAGAGCCTTGTGCTGCCTACACCACAACACCATAACCATATTCTAGTTTATAATGCTGCAGTTGTCCAGTATGGTTTTGATAATAGGAGCATATTAAGTTAGTTTACCACTGAGCCGAATCTCCCCCGATCACATGTATTTCATATTATGGTATTTAGTTGATGCTTTTATCTTAAGCTGTTAACTGCAGGCAAATTCAGAACCATCAAGTCCTCCGAGTTCAAGATTTAGTGACTCCTATATCCACAACATTAACTGTTATAGCAGGAAATTGTGAGAGCTACACAGCTTCAGGACAGATTTCAGAATCTCATTGTGTGAAATCTGAAATCAAAATTTATTTTATCCCCTTGACAATTACAACTTGTAATTGATCTCTCATTCATAATTTTAACACCTTTCTGATTTTGTAACATTTTCAAACATTCCTGGATGCCCTTAAGTATCTTTGATGAATATTGCACTCTGGGTATCATGATTTCTGATGTACAGAAGCCTTGGATTTTTTTTCTTGTCTTCTGTTCCACAAAATTAATGTGTGTTGTGATTTGTGTCTCCGAAATGGAAGAAAATATATATATATTTATAATTAAAACAAATTCTCTGCACAAAATCGATTTCATGGCTTCTGATAGTGGCACCTGGTGGCTGAAGATGGTATAATGCTAAATTATATATGCTAAATCTCAGAAAGTCTCTAAGAAACATATTCACCTTGCAGTACAGGGCTTCCTACTGATGCACAAGTATTGCTGTAACTCTGATTTCAGTAGGTACGCGCACGTCGAAACTCAACGCTGACTCTGTTCACATGCAGCTGTTATGCTGTATCACCTACACACTAGATCAAATGAATATGCCCTTCACACACATGGAGATGAACACAGACTTCACATGGAATTAAGTTCCCACATACATAAATTCAGATGCTCTTATACAACACATCCACACAAAAGCACTCATTAAAATAATTTCCCAGTGACCTTTTCTAACTTTTAATAAGTTTCTGGGGTATTTCTATGTTTTACACGTGTTTTTAAATTGCTTAGATATCTCTTTATTTATGCTTATACATTTTCTAGAAATTGAAAAAAATAGTGACTTCACTGTCTAGACTTTTCTCGGATATCCTGTCTGTCAGAGAATTTGAATGCCAAAGAACTGTCCCATTAGGCTGAGGCATTTTTCAGTCTTGGAACAGGATTAATGCTCTAGGGGTTGTTTCAGGGGTTTTGACAAACAAAATTCATTTCTGATACCAAATGAACGCACTTTAGTCAACTTTTAAGAGTGCACACCTAACATAAAATGTATCCATTGTTGCTCATCTTGAAATTCTAACAGTGACTAGATTAATAAATCTGGCTTTATGTTGAGAAAACAAACTTAAAAGGTGTAATCCTTGGGTATATTTGTCATGTTTGTTTCTGTCTGCCATCTGTCAACGTATCAAAATACTTGATATTCAAATACATTTTAATATGCAAAAACACACAAAACACCGTAACAAACAGATTGCTTTTTATTTTTGCTGGAATACATATCAACAGTTCAGCTGTAAGAGATTTCTAGCTCCATGAATGAAACATGCACAAATATTACAGTGCAAGCGCAGGACTGAAACATAAAGTGTATTTATTGCTGACACAGAGACTAAATGCATTGAGCACGTTCACCTGTGTCCACACAGCAGGTTCATTTTATACCAGCTTGCCATTTACAAACACTGCTTTATCCAAACAAAAAACTAAACAAAAAACACTCACTTTCACATATTTTATGTGTAGTGTGTAAGCATATATTAGTTTACTTTAAGCTTGTTGAAGTGTGTTACAGCAAGATGTGTTTGTATCTGTGTATATTTAAGGCCTGAAATCGGTCTTTGGCAGCGCTTTTAATACGGCACAGGAGATGAATGAACCTTGAATGAATAAGAGGGACAACAGAAAGCCACAGTCTGAGTGGATAATGAAAGACGAGGTGCTGTCAAGGAGTGATTATCCCAGCGGAACAGTACAGTACAGAACTTTACAGAGCCCCTGGTTCAACATATCCATCTATGCATGTTTTAAGAAACAAATCACACAAAGACTTCCCTTAAAATGGTGGGAAAAAAAGAGCTGGCAAATTTTTGAAGCTGGTGCATTAACACTTTTAACAGAGTCTGCTAACTTGAATAGTTTATCCAAACTAAAGTGAAAAAGAAATAAATTAAAAGGAAAAAAATATATCTTAACATTTAAACATGGCCAACTTCACAAAATTACAAGATCTTTTTTAAAATAATACCTATCCAACTGTCATTTTTTAAAATAAGATTATTCAAATGAAATAACATTGGCGGGAAAAGTAAAAAAATAACTTTACCGTTTTAATTTCATGCCTTTGCAAAGTGGTGCGTTATTGTAAACTGGAAAAATACCTTGGAATGATTCGGCACATTATGTGTCGACTGGAAAAATAAAGAAAGAATGATTTAAATTCCAACAAAACACTTTCTAATCTTTACAAATCTGACAGTTAACCTCCCCACCAGAAATCTTGATGAGTTGTCTCAAAATCATTATAATTTAACTTATTCTGTAATTTAACCTTGGCCAGCGCAAAAACACAATGTACATTTTATATATATTCATAAATGTTATGGCTTTACATTCACTTAATTGGGAGGATTTATTACATAAATCTGATAAGACAAAATCCATAGAGATCAAGGAAAGGAAAAAAAAAAAAAAAAAGGTTAAATTTAAGTTAAGTGCTGGTTAAGTGCAGATTCTGGAGTGTGATATTTCATGACACCATTTCCCTTTGTTTACAGCAGAGGCCATTGAGCTCACACTGCAATTCAATCATTTACTCACCCTCATGCTGTTCCAAATCCGACTATCTTTCATGGAACACTATGGGAAATGTTAGGCAAAATGACAACCTCAGTCACCATTCACTTCCATTGTGTGCACAAAAAAAACTAAAAAAAAAGATGCAATGAAAGTGAATGTTGACTGAGGCGGTCATTCTGCCTGACATCTATAGTGTTCCATGGCAGAAACAGGGTCAAACGGGTTTGGAAGAACATTATAGCAAATACATGATGACAGAATTTTAATTTTGGTGCTAACTAATCAATATGTGAAACCGGCTGACAAACAATGCCTCACTGTGCAATGTTGTTCTTTTCAGAGACAAAGCAACGGACAACAGTCGAGGAATGAAAATCAGACAAACGTGTTGCATGGCACATTGACAAATATTTGTAAATTGGGTCAAGAAAGGTGGAAGACTTCATAGAGAATTGGGGGTACAGTGCTCTCTCTTTCAGAAACCTGTCTAGAGCTACAGTTTCCGACAGCTTCAACTGCAGCCTTGACCTTTGAACTGCAGCCAACCTGGGTGCCGTATATCAGGCATGCTGCCGCTGCTTTAGCAGCCAATAAAACTGCTTTAAGGACCAGTGGATTGGATTACAGCCGTCCAGAGCAATGGGGTATTCTGGGAAAGGAAGGGTATAGATACAGGAGCCAGCATGTGCACTTCAACCCAAGACCCCTGAACAGGAAGTCAGAGGTGAAGTCTGGGATATGCATTTGGAGAGCATGATGATGATACACATTTGTTGCCTGAGTTTTTACTGGGTAGAACAAAGCAAAGCAGAGGCAGCATTTGTGAGTTAAAAAGCCAAATGAGTTATTGAACTTTGAGAAATGCAAATTCTGTACGACCAGCATGAAAATTAAGTCTGTCTTAAGTTGGGTGGAAAATTATTTTGAGAAATATGGTTTAAAAGGTTAGTTCACCCAAAAATATTAAAGTTGTTCCAAACCCATATAACTTAATTTTGTGGAAAACAAAAAGAAATGTTAGCCTCAATCAGCACTCACTTCCACTGATGGAAAAAGATCTGAAAGTGAATGGCGACTGAGATTAATATTTCAGCCTAAGATCTCCTTTTGTGTTCCACAGAAAAAGTCATATGGGTTACTCTCGTAAATGAATTATGACAATTTTCATTTGTGGGTACACTATCTCTTTAAAGTTTGATTTATTGCTGTTTGGCCACATCAATCATGTCTATTGTTTCTGTCTTCGAGTCAGAACTTTCAAGAAATTCAAGGTGGTGAGAACCAAATATGACCAGTTTTTAAAATGATCTAGTCTGTTTTCATTTTACTTATAAGAGTGTTTTAATGATTTAAGTGCAATTACATATTCATTAGAATGACTTAAATAAAAAGGATATGAAGCAAAAGAAATGTAACTTTGTTTAAAAGAATCCATCCAGCCCAACCCAGAGATGTGCATGAGTATACAGGACATACAGGAGTGCAGGATCCAGAACTGACCGTGATGTTCTTTTCAAAGCTGTAAACGAGTGAGACACTGCAAAGACCCCCCATAACAACATTACACATACAGCATCAGATTAAAACAAATACTAAAATGTCTCACATTCCAGTGAAATTGGAGATTGAAATAACTGATTATTGTGGTCAACATCAAAAGAGCAGTTTCAACCGTGACACAGCATCGGATAAGAGAGATCAATACAAACTATAAAGAGCCGAGATATTGACTGTTAGAGGACAAGAGGAATCTGAGCCTGAATGAGAAAATAATTCATTGACTGCTTTTCAACAGCCTCTCAAATCCCATGAACAAGACATGAAGTTTAACATTTTTACCTAATGGGAACAGTACAAGATATTTGAACTGCAGCAGTTCTATCTAATATTTTTTCAACTCATTCTAAAGGCATGACAACAAAGTGATATATCAGTGATAAATCATTCCAATGATTTTCTTTTCATTTCTGATTGTCAGGCCATTTATCCAGGCTGAGGCATTCCTAAGTGAAGCATTCTGGATCCTTTGTGGTGTCATGCTACTCACTCTCAAAGCTCAACAAGCTCTACAGCTGCAATAACATATGAAAATACAACCAGTCTAGGGGGTTGATTCACATTGCCTGCAAAATCCCAAACACTGGTTTTCTGTGACTGAGACTCAGCACACGTTAAGAGTTCAGATAAATGTCTTTCTGTGCAAAGTTCGCGAATTGTCACAAAGTGGCTATAATGAGTCCACTCTGAAGATCCTCCATAAATGTCCAGCATTTGGGCTAATCCCATTTAGCTACCCAGATGTTCTATACAAGGTCACCACCATGGACCAATGAGTTCTACATGATTTGATTCTTCTCCAATGGTTTAGAATCCAAAGTCAGCATACCTTCGGAGCAACTGATACAGAGAACGGAATGCATGCAGATGTATTTCCCAGCTATTGAGAAGAAACTTTTGTCACATGGCATCCATTTAGATGATTCTGTGAATACATTATATATGGGTGGTGGGGACCATCAAATCCAGTTAAAGAGAAAATGAAAAAGTATGAAAAAGTAAAACAACTGACAACAGATGAAATGAGAAAAGATCAGACTTGACTTGATCAGACACAGGGAGCACATTGCAAATTAGACAAAATAAATTAAACAAAAAGGATGGAAGGATTTGGCCTTTATATGTATACTAAACACCTCTAGTCCTAGCATGAACTCCTTAAATGTGGTTTGATTATAAAATTAGCACTACTGGCTCTTATAACACAGCAAAAAACAATATGCATGCTGTGCATTTTAAATGATGTGTATACCACCAATCAGCCACAACATTAAAACCACCTGCATAATATTGTGTAGATCCCCCTCATGTCGACAAAACAGTGCCAACCTGCATCTCATAATTGCATTCTGAGATTATGTTCTTCTCACCACAATTGTACAGAGCGGTTATCTCAGTTACCAGTTTGAACCAGTCTGGCCATTCTCAGTTGACCTCTCTCATCAACAAGACGTTTCGATCTGCAGAACTGGCGCTCAATGGATGTTTTTTGATTTGGCACCATTCTGAGTAAATTCTAGAGACTGTTGTGTGTGAAAATCCCAGGAGATCCGCAGTTAGAGAAATACTCAAACCAGTCCATCTGGCACCAACAATCATCCATGTGATTATCTAATCAGCTAATTGTGTGGCAGCAGTGCAGTGCATAAAATTGCAGATACGGGTCAGGAGCTTCAATTAATGTTCACATCAACCATCAGAATGGGGGGAAGATGTGAGCTCAGTGATTTGGAGCATGACTGTTGGTGCCAGATGGGCTGGTTTGAGTATTTCTGTAACTGCTGATTTTCTGGGATTTTCACACACAACAGTTTCTAGAATGTGCCAAAAAAAAAAAAAAATACAGTGAGTGGCAGTTCAGCAGACAGAAATGCTTTGCTGATGAGAGAGGTCAACTGAGAATGGCCAGACTGGTTCGAACTGACAAACTGGTAACTGAGATAACCGCTCTGTACAATTGTGGTGAGAAGAATATCATCTCAGAATGCAATTCTGAGATGCGGGTTGGCACTATTTTGGCACGAGGGGGACCTATACAATATTAGGCAGATGGTTTTAATTTTGTGACTGATCGGTGTATGTGTATTAGTGTTGGCAAATTGATTCATTTGATACTCAAGTTTTGTGGAATAATCCCAATAATTTCCTGAATTAACAAACAAGTTGCAAACAAAAACAAATGGTACAAAAATAAGAGATCGTCAAACTAAATGAAACATCATGAGCTGTTATTTGCTGCTTATGAAAACAAAACATGAAACTTAAAGTTTGGATATCTACCAAGACCCCATAGAGGTCTTCGTGGGTTTCTCATAATGATGATAAATATCGACAGTGACCCACAATTTCCCTCCACGTTTTCCTGTAGTCAAACCAACACTAAGACAGTCACATGTCCCAGTGACTCTCCCTTGTCTTGTCTGATAACTTTAATACACTATGAGAAGCAGAAGAGGACTCATTGCTGTAAGAACATGTGACTTCTTTTCCCACCAGGAAGTGACGGCAGGAAGACGGTAAAGTCATACAGGTGTGGCTGGTATAAGAGGGTAAGCTGGAGGCTCCAAGGGATCATTTAGATCAACCTGAAAATCGTTCATGCTGATGAGTCTTTTTAAGGCATGGTGTAATGGATGGAAAAGACAAGGTGAGCTTCATTCCTTGTGCACAGGAGATGTTTTAAACACATACAAACACACTTTAGGTCAAGACTCATTAATATGAGAGTAATTCGTTTTCATATTGCTTAGTTCTGACACAGAATCCTCCAAGGTGTCTATAGCATCACATCATTTTAAATGAATAATGAACAGGCTAAAAAGACAAATCCACCGAAGTAAAGATTTTTACAAAATAAAACGCATACCTCTGTAGTTGGAATTGTGGGTAATGTGGGTCAGTTATCTAAATGGCGGCTCGACCGCGGTTGGCTTCCATCAGCTGTGCGACCTCTATTGGACCATGCTCCTTGATTCCCAGACCTCTCATACGGGTTCACTTCACCTGTGGGCTGTCTCCTCCATGATGTAGAAGCAGGCTCTCTATCATCTGCAGACTGAGTGAAAATAAAAAAAAAAAAATTTAAATTAAAAATGTGATTACAGTATACTGATTATTAGGAATATCACAAAATATCGATACATCGATTTTTTTATGTATCGATAGATTTACATTAGCTGACATTTAATTTGTTTGCTTTCCAATTCACTTGCAGTTGGCCTTCCGTTTAATGTAGTCTGATACAATACATTTGGGGGACCACAAGGGGATGTTTTGAATCTAGTCACCAAACACACAAATGTTACAAAGGTTTTTGTACTTCTTCAAGAATGAACAAAGTTGTTGATGAGTTTGCGGTTTGCTGTATAAATCTGGTGTAACTACGCAACCTGAACAATTAGAAATGGTTTCATTGAAAAATGAAAATAGGTTTCATTCAAGCTGTCAAACCACAAAAATGCATACTTGTAACTGAAAATACATTGTGTAGGCTATATGAAAAGTACATATACACAATATATCATACAGCGATGGCTAGAGAAAATAATCAACATTTTTTGATAATATATGGGTCGAATTTAATTAACAACTATGCAAGGTGCGCTACTTGGTGCTTGAGAATTTGAGCAGTCTCCGGATTCGTAGCTGGGTGCCACCGACAGACAGGAAGAGACTCTTCATAGAAAATTATTGTTTCGAATTTTAGAACATGCCATGTGTTCTGCCAGACAGATTTGTTAGCTGCACATTCATGCTGCAAATCTCCCATTCTACCTCATCCCAAAGGTGTTCTGTTGGATTCAGATCTCGTAACTGGGAAGGGAACTGAAGAACAGTGAACTCGTTGTCATGTTCATGAAACCAGTTTGAGATGACTTTTGCTTTGTGACATGGGGCATTATAATTCTGGAATTAGCCATTAGAAGATGGGTAAAGTGTGGCCATGAAGGGAACGATACTCAAATCGCATGTGGCGTTCAAGCGATGATTAATTGGTATTAAAGGGCCCAAATTGTGCCAAGAAAACACTCCCCACACCATTACACCACTGCTACCAGCCTGTACTGTTGACACAATGTAGTTCAGTCCATGGATTCATACTGTTGGCACCAAATTCAGACTCTACATTTGTGTGTCTTAGCAGAAATCGATATTCATCAGTGCAGGGATTGTTTTTCCAGTCTTCAACTGTCCAGTTTTTGTGAGCCTGTGCCCACTGCAGCCTCAGCTTTCCTGCATCATGCCACCCCCTATCTCACTATCTCAGCACACTATAGCTGCCATCCCTTCATCCAGGTGGATGCTGCACATTGGTGGTGGTTGAGGAGAAGACCCTATACACCATGTTAAGTGATTTGTTCAGTCAGTGCCAGAAAAGCGCTATATTAGTGTAACGTAATTTTTTTTCAACCAAAAGCAAAAGATTTCTGTAACCAATGTCATGCGGAAATACACTATTTCAAGTAAGCCATGACGATTAATTAACTCAAAGAACGAAAGTGTCTGATAACAGGAGAGACACAAAGATAAAGTGAACTGTTAAGTAATTTTTATTTGTATAGCGATGTTTTACAACACACATCGTTTCAAAGCAGCTATACCGCAAAATCATGCTTTAACAGAAAACGAAACTATAAAAACTATACTAACAACTATAGTCTAAAAGTCATTGTTTTTTTTATTCAAATATTATTTTAAATAGTGTTTAAAAAATAAATAAGTAAATAATAATTGTATTTAGAACCCCAGTGAGTAAGAATAGTATTCGTCTGGTTGTATGAGCTTAATTTTTATGCCCATGAGGTTTATACCTGTAAACCTTAACATCATGTAAAAAAAAATAATAATAATATAAAAATATAAAATAAATAAATAAATTATATATATATATATATATATATATATATACATATATACATATATACATACATACACACACACACACACATCACAACGCTAAATTCATTATTTTCCTCAAAATTCTACAAACAATACCCCATAATGCAACGTGAAAGAAGTTTGTTTGAAATCTTTGCACATTTATTAAAAAAATAAATAAATTGCATGTGCATAAGTATTCACAGCCTTTGCTCAATACTTTGTTGAAGCACCTTTGGCACCAATTACAGCCTCAAGTCTTTTTGAGTATGATGCTATAATCTTGGCACACCTATTTTTGGGCAGTTTCTCCCATTCTTCTTTGCAGGACCTCTAGAGCTCAATTAGCTTGGATGGGGAGCATCGGTGCACAGCCATTTTAAGATCTACAGAGATGTTCAATCAGGTACAAGTCTGGGCTCTGGCTGGACCACTCAAGGACATTCACAGAGTTGTCCCGTATCCACTCCTTTGTTATCTTGGTTGTGTGCTTAGGGTCGTTGTCCTGTTGGAAGATGAACCTTCACCCCAGTCTGAGGTCCAGAGTGTTCTGGAGCAGGTTTTCATCAAAGATGTCTCTGTACATTGCTGCATTAATTTTTCCCTCAATCCTGACTAGTCTCCCAGTTCCTGCTGCTGAATAACTTCCCCACAGCATGATGCTGCCACCACCATGCTTCACTGTAGGGATAGTATTGGCAAGGTGATGAGCAGTGCCTGGTTTCCTCCATACATGACGCTTGACATTCAGTTCAAAAAGTTCAATCTTTGTTTCATCAGACCAGAGAATTTAGTTTCTCATGGTCTGAGAGTCCTTCAGGTGCCTTTTGGCAAACTCCAGGTGGGCTGTCATGTGCCTTTTACTGAGGAGTGGCTTCCGTCTGGCCACTCTACCATACAGGCCTGATTGGTGGAGTGCTGCAGAGATGGTTGTTCTTCTGGAAGGTTCTCCTCTCTACACAGAGAAATGCTGGAGCTCAGTCAGAGTGACTATCGGGTTCTTGGTCACCTCCCTGACTAAGGACCTTCTCCCCCGATTGCTCAGTTTCGCCGGGGGCCAGCTCTAGGAAGAGTCCTGGTGGTTCCAAACTTCTTCCATTTATGGATGATGGAGGCCACTGTTCTCATTGGGACCTTCAATGCTGCAGAAATGTTTTTGTACCCTTCCCCAGATCTGTGCCTCGATACAATCCTGTCTCAGAGGTCTACAGACAATTCCTTGGACTTCATGACTTGGTTTGTGCTCTGACATGCACTGTTAACTGTGGGACCTTATATAGACAGGTGTGTGTGCCTTTCCAAATCATGTCCAATCAATTGAATTGACCACAGGTTGACTTTTTCTTTTAAACTATTACACATACTGATATGCCTTGATCTCATATGAGTGTACATCACTGTAAACAAGTTTTTTAAAGCGCTTCATTTTCTAAACATTTTTTTTTCTATCACGTACCTTACAAAGACTAAGTTCTCTTTGTTATTTTTCATTACATTTGAGCAGAAATATAAGAATTAAACCAAAATCATATCAGACATACAGTATCTCTCAAAAGTGAGTACTCCCCTCACATTTTTGTAAATATTTGATTATAAACTTTCATGTGAGACAACACTGAAGAAATTACACTTTGCTACAATGTAAAGTAGTGAGTGTACAGCTTGTATAACAGTGTAAATTTGCTGTCCCCTCAAAATAACTCAACACACATCCAATAATGTCTAAACTGCTGGCAACAAAAGCGAGTACACCCTTAAGTGAAAATGTCCAAATTGGGCCCAATTAGCCATTTTCCCTCCCCAGAGTAATGTGACTCGTTAGTGTTACAAGGTCTCAGTTGTGAATGGGGAGCAGGTGTGTTACATTTGGTGTCATCGCTCTCACACTCCCTCATACTGGTCACTGGAAGTTCAACATGGAACCTTATGGCAAAGAACTCTGAGGATCTGAAAAAAGAATTGTTGCTCTACATAAAGATGGCCTAGGCTATAAGAAGATTGCCAAGACCCTGACACTGAGCTGCAGCACATTGGCCATGACCATACAGCGGTTTAACAGGACAGGTTCCACTCAGAACAGGCCTCACCGTGGTCGACCAAAGAAGTTGAGTGCACGTGCTCAGCATCATATCCAGAGGTTGTCTTTGGGAAATAGATGTGTGAGTGCTGCCAGTATTGATGCAAAGGTTGAAGGGGTGTGCTCAGACCATACGCCGCACACTGCATCAAATTGGTCTGCATGGCTGTCGTCCCAGAAGGAAGCCTCTTCTAAAGATGATGCACAAGAAAGTCCGCCATCAGTATGCTGAAGACAAGCAGACTAAGGACATGGATTATAGGAACCATGTCATGTGGTCTGGTGAGACCAAGATAAACTTATTTGGTTCAGATGGTGTCAAGCATGTGTGGCGGAAACCAGGTGAGGAGTACAAAGGCAAGTGTGTCTTGCCTACAGTCAAGCATGGTGGTGGGAGTGTCAATGTCTGGGGCTGCATGAGTGCTGCCGGCACTGGAGAGCTACAGTTCATTGAGGGAACCATGAATGCCAACATGTACCAAATTGTGATATACTGAAGCAGAGCATGATCCCCTCCCTTCAGAGTCTGGGCCGCAGGGCAGTATTCCAGCATGATAACGACCCCAAACACACCTCCAAGATGACCACTGGCTTGCTAAAGAAGCTGAGGGTGAAGGTGATGGACTTCCCAAGCATGTCTCCAGACCTAAACACTATTGAGCATCTGTGGGGCATCCTCAAACGGAAGGTGGAGAAGCACAAGGTCTCTAACATCCACCAGTTCTGTGATGTCATCATGGAGGAGTGGAAGAGGACTCCAGTGCCAACTTGTGAAGCTCTAGTGAACTCCATGCCAAAGAGGGTTAAAGCAGTGCTGGAAAATAAGGGTGGCCACACAAAATATTGACACTCTGGGCCCAAATTGGACATTTTCACTTAGGGGTGTACTCACTTTTGTTGCCATTGGTTTAGACATTAAAGGCTGTGTGTTGAGTTATTTTGAGGGGACAGCAAATTTACATTGTTATACAAGCTGTACACTCACTACTTTACATTGTAGCAAAGTGTCATTTCTTCAGTGTTGTCACATGAAAAGATATAATCAAATATTTAAAAGAATGTGAGGGGTGTACTAATTTTTGTGAGATACTGTATGAGAGGAGAGAAAATAGAAAGACCACAGAGCAAGTCCTTATATAGAACCACTATTGTCTCTTTTCTTTACCATGAATGTGGAGACTTTACACAGCCAACTTAATGGTTTATGACGTCAGTTAAAAAGGTTCTCAAATGGGGCAGCAGGATATGCCACACACCGCTTTGGAATTTTGTGCACAGCAGACAGATGCTAATTGTCCATAATAGGGCTTGAGGCCTGCTGGGATACAAGAGGTGGGTGTACAGGAAGCCAGTTACGATGCCTCGACTGCCAAATGGGAAGGCGCAACCTTGCAACTTCCTGTGTCACTCAGGAAAAGCAAACGGGTGGAAACGACCCAAGCAAAATCTTAAAGAAAGATGTCAGGATGGAATGACGCAAGAAGTTGAAACCACATAATGTGAATATTAGTAGTGATTGTGCTGAAATGGCAAAAGCCTCTTGTTTTTTTTTTTTTAAATTGGTAATGGATCAAAAATTGTTCAAAACCAAGTGTAGAACAAGATGCCTGGATAGAACATTCTGAAAAGCCTTTAATAAAAGCTAATACACTGAATTCCTTTGTCTTTTTCCAGTATAATTATGCAAATTAATATGTCTCCTGTATATGTATGTGATTATGTGAATCAAGTATGTACTTAAAAATGCATGATATGAAATCCTAAGTTTTTAGATCATTAACAATAATATATTGAGGACGTAATATAAGCAATACCACTGTGAGCAAACTTTAGTCCTTCTTGTTTGGTCAGTTTGTTTAGAAATGCATCTCTTTATTTTTAAACAACATGCTGTACATCCAACAATCACAAAAACTACCAAACAGCACCATGGCAACAAATTCTTTAAAGTACACTGGAGTACCATTGGTAACATTAATATGGTAATCATTCAATAGCATACTTGATCAAATTACAACAGTTATAAAGCATGGTATTGAATGAACAATAATAAGAATAACCTTACAAAAAATTATGTGGTAGTACTGTACGGTGATGATGTCAGTTGATGTATTCTGCACTAGCCACTAGCAAACCTAACCATGTGATAAAATCACAGACCACCATTAACTACATTCATCTGTTAAACAAAAAATAGAATGAAACTGAGATTCCATCATAGATCACTCCAAATTTGTGTATTTATATACACAAGGATAAAAAGCCATTCCAGCTCTAAACATAGCATGGCATATGGCAGAACAGGATTATTTGACTTAGTTCTCTGCACCGCAGGAGTATTAATGACTTTACCACATATTTTTGACTCATATAGGCTTTGTGTCAGAGACATTTAACATATGACACTGATCTGCAGTGGACAGTGCTGCACACGTGCCTTCATTAATAATGAGTGAGATAAAACCTCTGCACCTGTCAGCACAACAACACAGAATCACTGATGGATGAATAAAATCTCCCTCAAATCACTGTGCTATTGATCTCATGCAAGACACACTTTGGAAATCCGCTTGAAGGTTTAAATAAAGACTTCCACAGTCAAGCTATTCCACACACTGAGATTAACAAGGAATCACGTGATCTTATCCACTGTGGTACAATTAATGTGCATACACGCTGGACGAAGCAGAGCTTCAACAGCATTAGATCTGTAAGTCTGACTTATCAAAAAGCAGACTGTTGTCCTTTCAATCATACTAAAGCATTAACATGACATTTATTTGTATATATATATACACACTCACCTAAAGGATTATTAGGAACACCATACTAATACTGTGTTTGACCCCCTTTCGCCTTCAGAACTGCCTTAATTCTACGTGGCATTGATTCAACAAGGTGCTGAAAGCATTCTTTAGAAATGTTGGCCCATATTGATAGGATAGCATCTTGCAGTTGATGGAGATTTGTGGGATGCACATCCAGGGCACGAAGCTCCCGTTCCACCACATCCCAAAGATGCTCTATTGGGTTGAGATCTGGTGACTGTGGGGGCCATTTTAGTACAGTGAACTCATTGTCATGTTCAAGAAACCAATTTGAAATGATTCGAGCTTTGTGACATGGTGCATTATCCTGCTGGAAGTAGCCATCAGAGGATGGGTACATGGTGGCCATAAAGGGATGGACATGGTCAGAAACAATGCTCAGGTAGGCCGTGGCATTTAAATGATGCCCAATTGGCACTAAGGGGCCTAAAGTGTGCCAAGAAAACATCCCCCACATGATGGATCCATGTTCTCATTCTGTTTATGCCAAATTCTGACTCTACCATCTGAATGTCTCAACAAAAATCAAGAATCATCAGACCAGGCAACATTTTTCCAGTCTTCAACTGTACAATTTTGGTGAGCTCTTGCAAATAGTAGCCTCTTTTTCCTATTTGTAGTGGAGATAAGTGGTACCTGGTGGGGTCTTCTGCTGTTGTAGCCCATCCGCCTCAAGGTTGTGCGTTTTGTGGCTTCATAAATGCTTTCAATGTTTAGCATCAACAAGGCATTTTCGCCCACAGGACTGCCGCATACTGGATGTTTTTCCCTTTTCACACCATTCTTTGTAAACCCTAGAAATGGTTGTGCGTGAAAATCCCAGTAACTGAGCAGATTGTGAAATACTCAGACCGGCCCGTCTGGCACCAACAACCATGCCACGCTCAAAATTGCTTAAATCACCTTTCTTTCCCATTCTGACATTCAGTTTGGAGTTCAGGAGATTGTCTTGACCAGGACCACACCCCTAAATGCATTGAAGCAACTGCCATGTGATTGTTGATTAGATAATTGCATTAATGAGAAATTGAACAGGTGTTCTTAATAATCCTTTAGGTGAGTGTGTATATATATATTTCCAATATCCCATCATATATGGGCTATTGGAAACTGTTAAATGATGGCCAAATATCTTTTTAGGCATTGATTTAGCAAGCATGCATTCAGGTCTAGCTGCATTCTAGGATGGAACATCCCATTTTCACTATCCCATCAATTCCCAATGGATAAACAAGTCTTTTCTGGGGTGGCTTAGGGTTAGTATCTAGTGATAATAATTAGCTTTATTTTAAACCAGAAGTCATCTATGGTATTTCCCCATTTAGATAGCTAGTAAATGCATGTGTGTGCATGAGTGTCACAATCACAGTGATAACCCAGAGTGAGGTATTTATTGAGAAGATTACTCTAAATTCAGGGGAAAAAAAGAAATCACATGAGTTGGAGATAAAGTTGAATGCATGCCTGACCATGGCTGATTAGACAAATCCTTGTTGAGGCCTGTTAGAAAATGAGCATGTATTTACTCCCTTAAAAATAAACCCTTTCTCCCTATTTTCTATTTCAAAGGTTGTGGGTAGAAATTACATTTAACTCTTTAGATGGAAAGAGACTTTAAAGCTGAACAAAATAAAAGATTAATGATAAAAGATTAAAGAGAATCACGGATGGAGAGAAATAGGATATATTGAAGGATTGTGAAATCACAATAGCAGTATATTAACTTGGAGCTGCAATGACAGCATGAAGAACCATCTGCAGTACACAAAGAACACCAGACGTCACTGAGTGATAGAGAGGAGGGGATAAGACAAATTATCTGACCTCTGTACGTGCAAGAGATAGAATTTACTTGTGCGTAAATCTATCAGCTGTCTCAGATAAATGGACAGGCATTTTCTATCTATCGAGGCAGTGGACAAAGAAAACAAACATGGTATGAAATAGAACATGAGAAAGTAGAGACAGAGAGAAAGAGAGAGAGACAAACAGAGAGATGGAAGGAAGGAGAGTTTTTGAAGTTGTGTGCCAGGAAGGGGCCATTCTTGAGGGACATCTCACTCATTTATTAAGGTCTTTGTTGCTTAATTTGGGGGTGTGGCTGTCCGATATGCTTAATGAGAGGGTGATGGTAATTACTTTAGTGATTGGATGCAGCTCTATTCCTTTATTGACTTGTATTCTTTTGTAAGCAAAGAGTGTGAAAGCTGGTGAAAAGGGCCCGCGTTCGTTGTTTTGTTTTGACTGGTGGGGTGACGGCAGACTCAAATCAGTTTAGCTGCTGAGACAAGCACTGCCCGTAGCATTGCTAAAAACAAAGCCATGACCTCTGACCTGCAAGTTATTACCTTTCAACACCCTTCTCACATGTATCAATATCTTACACTAGTAGTAGAAAACATAAAAACAGCTTTATCATTCAGCATATACTGTATAATATAAAAAAGTTAATTACTATATAAACCACAACCACAGAAACAAGAAACTTTAATTCATGATGGAATAGTACTTGTGATGAGGAGGAGGAGGTTGGGGCCTTGCCGTGAGTCCACACAGCCAGCCCACAATGGGGCTAATCAGCCGAGGAGAGGGATAGAGCTGGATGCGGTAGTTCGGGAGAGAGTGAGCACCATGCAGCTGCCGTGTGTGTGTTTGTATTTTGTGTCTTTTTGTTTAATTCAATATTGCTTTGACTGATCAGCCGGTTCCCGCCTCCTCCTTGCCCATTTTAAACCCTGTTACATTGGAGCCGAAATCCAGGGAGGAGGAGGGATGCGCTGTTGAGGAGTCCTCGCCACTGCCGTCCACCCAAAGGAGCAGCCATGGCCGTCTGCCAGAGGACGGAGTCGCCGCTGCCGGCCACCTGGACACGGAGGAACGGTCAGCGTACGCGAGGGGCAGAGGGGCTCGCTACCAGCCACCAGAACCCAGAGGGGCATTCCATCCGCCAGGGGTCGGAGGACTCACTCCGGTCCGCCCAGGGAGGAACAGCTGTCATCTACCAGAGGGTGGAGGAGTGGTCAAGGACCAGACACCGGCATGTCTGGGAACCGGCAAGCAATTTTTATTTTTTTGCAACAGGGTTTAAAATGGGCAAGGAGGAGGTGGGAACCAGCTGAACAGTCAAAGTAATGTTAAATAAAACAAACAGAAACAAAACACATATATACACATGACAGCTGATTGTGGCGCTCTCTCTCTCTGCATCTACTGCATCCAGTTCAGCCTTATCCCTCTCCTCAGCCGATTACCTCCACATTCTAGATAATACTGAACTCAAGAAAAAAGATCCGAGAGCAGGTTTGATCTGTTAATATCAATAAAACCATAGTCAAAAATATCAAAGAATTAGAAACAGATCCTGTTTTGTTGCATTACGTTGCACTACCAATGCAAATGTAAGAACTACACTTTTGAATATCAAATATATGCTTTACATTTTAGATAAATCTAATTTAATTTAATCTAATGGAAAGGTGCTTTGATAATTGTAAAATTCTGGCATGTAACCCAATACAGCTCTGTTAGTATAAATAGAAAACAATGCCAGTGCCAGTTTAAGAGCTTTAAAAAGCATTAAAAAATAGTTTAACAATGCAAAACCTATAGTGGGTTAAATATTTACTGTAAATATTTGATAAAAAATTTACTCTAACTCCATCTCTAAAATCTATAATTAAACATTTAGTAATGTGTGGCAAATGGTTTTCATTTGGAGAACATCTCTATGTGGAGAATATGTGTCAAAATACATCACACTTTCTATTTTCTGCTTGTCTACAAGTTGTTATTTATTTCTTAACACTTAAGCTTTGGTTTTTATTTACAATGTATTCAAATGATTCAAAACGTCAAGAACTGCACAGGTGACAAAAACTGGAAAACAGTGTTTCCAGCTAGGTTACCATTACAACAATAACAGAATCGAAAGAGAGATCCTCCTTTTCCTCTTTCAACAGATGGAGTTGGATCTAAAAACACTTCATGTTAATAAAATATATGTCCCCATTACCTTCTTCCAGATGCAGTAGTTTAAAAAAAGCACAGGTCTTCCAAATAAAAACAAAAAACCCTTAAGAAAAAAATTTGTTGAATACCATGGCTAAGAAATATTAATCTAGACAGTGGGACTGAATTTGTGTGCATGTATCTGTCAGAACCAAAGGTTCTATGTGGATAATTAACAGGTGTATAATAAAGATATATATATATATATATATATATATATATATATATATATATATATATATATATATAGGGTAAATAAGAGAAAACACACTGCAAATAGAAAAAAACATACAGACTTTACACAAAATTGA
Source organism: Xyrauchen texanus (assembly GCF_025860055.1). Classification (NCBI taxonomy): domain Eukaryota; kingdom Metazoa; phylum Chordata; class Actinopteri; order Cypriniformes; family Catostomidae; genus Xyrauchen; species Xyrauchen texanus. The sequence goes on along the minus strand of NC_068297.1, from coordinate 19,165,546 downwards.
ATACAAATGATCAGATGATTTGTGATGCATACTCTGAACCTCAGTTTTAGTAGGATATTTTATGCTCTTGCTTATTGATTTCACTGTTCTAAACTGACCACAGTGCAAAACAACAAGGTGGACTGAGCAAATCTCCTACAGTACAAAGGTTACAATTTGTATGAAATGTAATGCAACAGCACTAACCAACTAACATTTATCATCGCAAGAACACAAAGCAGTGTAAATAAATTGGTATGCTAAAAAAAAAAGCTTAAAACAGGTAAACAAACACTTTTGTGAAAGGAATCTATATCTTTTTAGTCATTATGGCCAAAAGTAAAAAGCTAATACTCACCATAGGTTGTTTACGGCCTCTTGGTTGAAGTTGCTGGGCACTGACAGGTTCATGTGAAACAACCCTCTCTGGTGAAGGAGTCTTCTTGTTCCTTTGTCCTGGTTCAGAGACAGATGATGCTGCATTGTTGATCCTACGCATGTATACATCTGCTGGGCTTGGTTTACTTCCACTATTAGCAGTGCTGGACTTTGATGGAGTATCCAACACTGTAGTGGCCCTATATGCTCTCCAGGTTGTGGCAGACTCGCCCTCATCCTCTGAGCCATCTTGTTTTAGTGCTCGACCACATTCATCTGCAGAAGTTACCCCACGGCTTCTCCAAGTGCTTCTGACAGTGCTGTTTCTCATTTCTGGCAAACTGTTATCGTATGAGTGGTGGTTGTGATTATGGCCTCTCCAGCTGGTCACAGTGGTGCTGCTACTGCTGCTCTCAAACCCAGACTCAATGTCATTGTTGAAGTCTGAAGTTTCTGAAGACTGGAGGCTAAAGCTGCTTTGAGACAGGAGGGTTGCCTCAACAGGAGCAGTCTCAAGGAAACTGTGAGGTTCTGATAAGTCAGAATCATTCTCACTTTGACGTAGAGTGATCTCACTCTTAGGGATGGATATTTCATAAGGTCTAGAGATGTTGCCCCTATGTTCGCTGCTTGGGCCAATGACAATATTACTGGTGGAAGTGTGCCTTTCCTTGGAAGGGGGCTCACTTGATAGACTGCTGCTCCGACTGCTTGTTCGAGATGAACTGGGGTCGTTGGGATAGAAGGTGATACTGCTAGTCATCTTGCTGGTCACTACTGGCTTAGTGGAGAGCTTGGGTTTCCCACTGGTGGTCAAAGGTTCTGTTATTCCACCTGACATGATTTCTTTCCTCTCAATCTCAACAATGGCTTGCTTGATGACAGCTTTTGACCGGAGGGCTTCACGAGGGCTGCATACCCTCCGGACCTCAATACCCAACATGTTTAGTATGGTCTCTTCTGTATCCCCTTCTGCTATAAGAGGCCTGTGTTGCTCCTCACTGATGGAGCCCTTTGAGGAGCTATCAGAGTGAGCACCTTGTAGGCGTGTGTATCTAGGGTACTTGGATGATGTTCTTTCACTAGTATTTGACATCAAAGAAGCAGGATCACTTTGTTCACCTGCTGATCGCTTGGAGCCAGTGGATTCTGTTTCTGAGGCTGAGGAATGACCATCAGAACCATGATCAACAGATACATGTGACCTGTAGGCAGTATAGGATCCATTTGCCTTTGACAGACTCAGCATTGTAGATGAATCCTGCAAATTATCTAAACTCTCTGGTTCAGTTATTCCTTGCACAGGCGAAGCTATGCAAGCAGCTCTGGCTGAAAGTAAAAGTGCCCCATCAGAGCTGTTGGATTCACTATCGCTTCCAGGGTACCTGGACATTTTCTCTGTTCGACTCTTCTTGCCATCACTGTCATTCTGTTTGACCGATGGCATCCAAGACTTTTGGTCATTAGCAGCCGGAGGATAGCGACTAAGGACTGAAACTTTTTTACTCTCACAGAGTGTGCTTGATGAAGAATGTGTAGCAATTCCAAGTTTTTCATCTTTCTTTCCATCTTTTGTCCCATTGTCAAAACTGGATGCAGCAGTCTTCAAACCTTTCCTGACACCATGTGCTGGACTAAGAGCCCTTCGTACAGTCTTTGGGGAACTCTCTGTGGAGTGACATAGATCTTTGTTCCTCAGCTTGGTTTCTCGCCTCTGCTGAGGAGACTTGTCTCTGCTTTTGTACCTAGAGGTTGATTCAGAAGCAGCAGGACTCCTATTTAGCAATTTAGGTTTTTCCTGTCTGAAGCCTTCTCGTACAATGATCTCCTCATTTTCTACCTTGCCATTCTCCAGGACCTTTGTGGCACAAGTAATTGCAGAGTTTCCATTAGTATTACTGCAACCATTTAGCTGCATTTTCATCTGTTCAACCTGATCATGGAGAGCTTGACTACGGCTCCTCTCCCGCTGGTACTTATCTATCAGCTCAGCATTTTTAGATTCCATGTTCTTCAAGTCCTCTTCCACTAACTCCATCTGCTTCAAACGATTCTTCAGCCTTTCCACTTCCTGACTGAGGTCCTTAACCTTATTATCTTCCTGCCGCTCTAAGCTATTTTTTTCATTCTCTGACTCATTTCTCAAATCCAAGTCATGTGAATGCTTCAAGTATTCAAAACTCTTCTTTCTGGCCAGTTTGCAGGTAAGGCCTGCTGAAAATTCATCCTCAATTCGAAGGTCTCTAGAATCAAATTGGCTGTGGTCTGTTGTAACTAGTTTGTTTTTCTGATGCTCAAGTTTCTCAGTAAGTTTGAGTATGATTTTCTCATCCTCTCTCTGCCTTTCCATAAGCCTTTTGCGTTCATTCACAAATGTCTGAGTGAGACTCTTTAGTTTCTCCATATCCACAGCAAGAGATTTTTCTGCCCTGTCCAGTCGAGCTTCAGAGAATTCCACCTCCTTTATTTGAGCCTTCAAGGCATCAAGCTCTGAGGAGAGCTTTTTGGTCAAGTTTTTCTCCTCATTCAGACTAAGGCACAACTGGGTACAGTCTGACTTGCTTTTTCCAAATGCCTCTTCAAGCTTCTCAAGTTCAGTCATTCTGCGCTGAAGACGCTCAATCTCCACTTTAAACTCCTTTGTAAGTTTCTCCTCCTGATCAAGTTTCTCCCTAACATCCCGACAAAGATCCTCTGCTTTCCTTACCTCCTCATCTTTGCCATCAATTCTGAGCAATCTCTTCCGCATTGCCTCTACATCAGCGAGGAGTGCAGAATTGCTCCCCTCAGCCTGAATGATTTTGTCCTGAAGGTCAAGAAGTTCATCCTCAGCTTTCTGTAGTTTGCTCTTGGCCTCTTCAAGCTCATCCAAACGTCGTCCTAAGCTCTGCAACTTGTGTCTCAGATGCCGATTTGTTGTTTCAGTCATTTTTATATCTGATACTAATCTACTTTGAGGTCTTTATGATTGTTTGATGGAGGGGTACACATTTGTATGGTGGTTGAAGGTCTGTATGTTTCCACTCCAACCTTCAGGAAGGTTTTTTTTTCTCGTCTTTACGGTCACAGTTGATAACCTGCAAGACAGAATTTTTTTTTAATAAAGCTTGAGTTTTTGCAGTAGAATTGAAAAACAATATTTATTTATAAGAAAAAATTATGAGAAAGCAAATTTGTCAGTAATTGCCCAAGTGATAAATCAACATCCAACATCAAATATAACTGAACTAGGAAAACAAGGCTTTTACAAGGTTCAAAAGAAGTTAGCTCAATCATCGGCATTTGTGGCATAATAAATTTTTTTTTTTTCATTTTAACTATTTAAAAAGCAAAAATCATGAATAAAGAAAGGCTCTTACAATTGTAGAATAGGGCATTAAAATAAACATTAAAATGCACACTGTTTCAAAAGTATAGCCACAATAAATAAACATTACAGATGTTAACATGATTTTAGTGTGAATCAGGGATTTACTAGAATTACACCATTTACCAGATTATGGGGTTTGCAAGTATTTGCCCTCATCACAGCCTATGATCACGCAGCATCAATTTCTTGCCAGGATTTTTGCTGACAGTAGCACAACTCATTGACCCTGGCCTCTGTCCACATGCCTGTCTCCATGGCAACATTCAGAGTAATAGCCATCCCTAATCACACCCTCAGGATGTTGAATAAAATTTAGACTGCTTTACCGGGCCTAGAACAGTTCCGGCCAAAGCATCTTACCCTGCAAGTAGCCTACAAGACAGTGCAACTAAAACAAAAATAAAACTGGTATCACCATTTTTAATAACAGATTTAATGTTTTGACTGACTGTCTCACACTATTATCAAAAACTTATGCAAATAAGTCAAGTCATTTTTATTTGTATAGTGCTTCTCACAACATACATAGTTTCAAAGCAGCTTTACAGGAAAATTATGGTTTAACAAAAAAAAGCTGTAATGTCATCATTGTGCAGTTTGATAAAAACGTGACTTTAGATTATGCCTAAATAAGAAAATGATACTTGTTTTTAGACCCCCAGTGAGCAAGCCAATGGTGACTTTGGCAAGGGAAAAAAAACCAAACATAAGATGTTGGTTAATTGGGGAAAAATATCCTATGAAGAAACAAGGCTCACTTTGGGGGCCTGTGCCCTTCTGGCTAAACAGCATGAATATAATCCCAATATTAGTTATGTATGTGTAGAATAAGTCATGTTTTAAATGAGTAAACTAAGTAAATGTTAGGGGCCTAAGTTTAAACAAATGATTTTTAATCAGTAAGATTTATGAGTAAAAGTTTTTAAAGTCCATCTTAAATTAACTACGGAAGTGCACAAATGCATTGCCCTTTGTTATTGTATATTCATGGAACATAAATAACACTCAGTATTTTTCTACTCTTGTTCGGAAAAACCTAAAGCTTCACTAAATATTCCACTACATATAATGAAAGCAGTCACCGTAACAGCAGGTCCAGATGCAATAGAGCATTTTATACAACTTATTCTAAAGTGAATTTCAATATGACTGTTGGATTGGTAGGCCCACCAACATGGAAACATGCCTAAATGAGTTGCTCTATGTGGATTAAAGGAATTCTGTCAAAATACTTTCATAATCCCATAATTTTATGGTTTGTGAACCTCAGGCAGCAATATTTCTGGGTTTAGAAAGGAAACGAGTCATCCAGTAAATGTACCAGCCAAGCAGGAAGGAGATCCATTACATCTAAGGCAGATTTCCATGACACATGACATTCATAATCACTTTGCTAAGACTCCGCAGAGAGGTCAAAACTACACACACACCCACACACACACACACACACACACACACACACACACACACACACAAACAATTCATATACACACAAGAGCAAACAAGCTTATGCATGTCTATGTCTCTCTGCCTAGGACAAAGATTCAGAGAGAGCATTGCCAAACACAAATACTGTATTTGTGCATACCAACTTGCTCAGTATAAGCATATTCAATCCACTTCTGCAGTGGAGTGCTCTCATGCTAAGCTAATTTATTCAGTAACACAAATTTTCTTGACACACTTCTTGTATTACTGTGTCAGTGAAAAAGCTCAGTGTTGGTTAGGGGTGGACTGTGAAGAGAAATTGGCCTGGGATTTCACATAGAATCCAGCCCAAATGCTGTTTTAGCCGTTTAGCTTTAGGGTTGGGGTCCTTTTCTGCATATTGCTGCCCCCTTCGGCATATCGCGGCACCATATTTTGGCCCATTCTGCATAACACAGCGGCTCATTTCATCGTTTCGCGGCCGACCCGGTTCTCCCGATGGCCAGTCCACCCCTGATCGGCCCCAAAGTGTGTCGGCCCACCGGGAAAATGCCCGGTATGGCAGATTACCAATCCAGCCCTGGTGCTGGGATTGACACACACTGTGTAACTCTGTTATTGCATACAAATACGTATGCCCCTCCAATATAAAAGTGTCAATTCAATTAAAATGCAGTGAAAAAGTTTGACACTGTACATCAATAATGATTACTTTAAAAGGTCTGCAATGTAAGCTTCACAACAAATATAATGTACTATAATGTCATTTTAATGTACTATACGAATGTTCTAATAGACCAAGCTAAAAATGCACTCAATTTTATACAATATGTAACAAGGGGTCCCTGCTCTGTCTTTCCACCCACTAAGGAGTCCTTGGCCAGAAAAAGGTTGAAGACCACTGCTTTAGAGAAAAACACTGCTCATTTGCTCAAAACCTCTATGAAAACCCGTGTCGATGATTAAACTTTAAAATTGTATTAAATGGCCCCAACATTCTAAGCAGCATTGAAAAGGAATAAAGGAGAAATCTGTACCATAAACAGATAGAAAGAAGTCTTTCAATCCACACATCACTTATATTAATATAAATCAATATATCGGGGTAGTGAAGGAATACAATAAATGTTTTATCTTTAGTATGTGTTTTTCTTATGAAAAATTGCATAATTTGTTTTGTGTTTACTGTCCATGTAATCACTGTTTTACAATTACCTTTGGTTAATATGATCTTATTGCAAATACCACTGTTAAAACTATGGATGCAACGGAACTTTCCTTCAGTATAACATCTTTTATGCTCTCTGATTGTAGAAAACACTACAGTTTTTATTTTCATGATGAAAAGAAATTCCCACTGTCACACAGTGTCCTAACTAGACGCGACGCTGCAACATGCGATAAAAGATATCTTCTCTGTGTTAATCAGAGACAGGTCATTATATTTTTGGAATGCTGTGTTTGAGGTCTCATTCTCTTCAACCTGAGCTCTGTCATAGACACACATATGCCGGCTCATTGACTTTCTCTCTGCTTCCCTGTCAAATGGAAATCAATGAAATAACAACATGAACATAGTACGGTGTGAGTGCACAAACATTAAAAATGGTAACAGATAGAAATTTGATGCGATTCATAAAGTAACTTTGCCCTGTGTATGTGTGTGATCATGTACTATTCCCTTGAGGTCTGTTGTGGAAAGTGTATATGCAGCTTTTGTGCATCCAATAAACAGATTGTTCTAACTCTCTTTCTCCTCTCCTCCCCCTGACTAATTCAGGTGCTGGTGCAACCATCTGTAGAACTGGAGCTTTTCCACAACTCGACTCAACTCAGCTCGCTTTTTTGGGGTTTCCCACTGTGGATAGTACCTGGTACCTATATTTTTTTTTAGTACCATCTCGGTCAAGGTTCTAAGCGAGCCGAGCCTAAATGTGATGACAAAACCCTGCAGATCACTGATTGGTCAGGGAGAATTGTCACTACCAGAGTCACTGGATTTCCGACGAGTGACATCAACTCGCTAGTTTTAAAGTTAGCAACATCGTTAACAATATCATTTGTTCACGAGACATTTGAATTGTGAAAAAATAAATGGCTGTGCGCAAAACCACGCCGTGGTCAATAAAGGAGGTGCAGACGGTCCACTCATTAGCGATGAGTGAAACAAAAAAGTCTCTCAGGAAGTGTATCGGCTGTTGTCCGCACACAGCTACCACAGGACCTACCAACAGTGTAGGGAAAAGTAAAAAAGAAAACGTAAAAGTGACTACAGAACCATCAAGGAAAAGTGGAAGTGATTCGACCAAATGGACTCTATCTAAACCGGCGAGCAATGGGAGGGAGAGTGCCCTGGACTGGCGTTGATCCACAATGGAGGATGGTATTTTTTGTTATGTTAACTCTATACTCTGCTTGAAAGCTTCGCTTTATTTAGTTGACTAGTTTCTATAACAACCAGGCCAATTTAACTGTTACACTTGTGTAAAATCACCATGCAATAACTAATTTATGCAGCACAATGAGCTTGTAGCTAACAGCTAGCGTTTGTGTTATTGTTTTGATCAGTTTGTGTCATGTTTAAGATGATGTCACGGAAGGTGGCACAACTATGACGATCAGCCAATAATCCCACCCATGTTGAGGTGGCACTAAACTGCAATGTAAATGCAAGCTCAGAAAAGTAAAGCGAGCAGAGTTGAGGTGAGTCGGACCGTAACGTGCAGTGGAAAAGTGCCAGAAGTGGCACTGGTGCTACTGCTCTCAAATGTTAGTCTGGAGCACTGTAATTATTCTTGTTGTATCTCGCTCCACCTCCTCATGTAATGAAATATCTTAAGAGCTCAGGCTAGAGTACATGAGAAACCTTTACATGGCAAGTTGCATGTAATTTGTACAATGGACAGTTAAGTGCACAACCTTCTCGAGAGGACTATGTTAAGGAAAAAGATCACAGGTACAGTTGGAACAGTGGCGGAGCTAGGGGATGGCCTGGCCACCCCACTCGCAATTGCTGTTTTAGTAAATGTTTTGGTCATTTTTTGGCACAATTTAGTTCTTTAGAGGTGAAATCATCTCTGTACCAATGTAAAAACTTAAAATGTGCACACACTAAGGTCGCCAAATCTCGCCGTCCCAGGTGTCATTGTACCCACTCACCCGCCCCCTGCCCCCACAGTCAGATGATATAAAAATGCTGCCCGAACAGTTCTGTGCCACCACAGACTGATCGCTTGCCCCTACCTGGCCACCCTTTTGAAAAACTCCTGGCTCTACCCCTGGGGTGGAACAGTTAAGTATCTCAAAGGATAGGAAATACTTCTCTCTCTTGCTTTTCTAGGATAGTTTCTCTCATACGCACTCACTTTCTTCCTCTAGAGTAGCAGACATGCAATCATGCACCATATCATTAGTCCAAGCTACACTAAGCGATCCTTCTGCCCCCTAAACATTCTGTTCCCCAGAAGGGAAAAAAAAAAAAAACTTTCCCCTGCACTTGCACTTGGCTGGCCAGCCTGAAGCTCTTTATGCTTTATAAACATCCCTTAATAAAGCCTCAACCCCAGAAATCAGGCCCATCACAACCAATGAGAGAGAAAGAGAAGGAGAGATCGAGAGAAAGCATGGCTTAAAAGCACGCCTTCCAAAGGAAAAACATTTTGTGATCAGTGCAAGGTGAGGTTAAGCCACGCATATGTGACAATATTCAAGATATGAGCTCAAAATACTTTGAAAATAATTTTGGTCACACCCTAAGTGAATAAAACAATACAAAGTACAACCTACAGATCTACTCTCATCACACAAATAGATTCTAGAACTAGATCGGTGTCCACTATAATGTTCAGTAATGCTTAATGTTTACTTCATTAGCATTCCTACCAATACTTTTCCATCCTTTGTAAACATTGTACAAAAAAATAGTCATGCCAAGAAAGCACACCAAACTGAAAAGAGAGAGAGAGAGAGAGAGAGAGAGAGAGAGAGAGAGAGAGAGAGAGAGAGAGACAGAGAGAGAGAGGGAGGTTTGGCCTCCTCTGAACTCGTGCAGATCTGGCAGAAAGTTAGAAGCCACAAAATAGTGGCAACCTGAAGCTTGAAGCAGCAATTTCTTAAATTTTTCCATGAAAGCAAAAACCAGCATATAATGTTCAGTTTGTTGTTTCCTGTGTCATTTTCATGTCATTTTCTTCTCCCTCTCTTTACTTTCAGGGCGTTTGGACAAAATGGAAAATTAAGGACAGAATATCTGATGTTTTAGTGGGGCTGTTTGTCTGAACGGGCCGGCAGACGTTAGAGCTACAAAAAGACTTTAAAAAAACATGTTTTAAATGTTCAGTGTTTATTCTATAATATTCTATAAACTCTTTTGAAAAGGAAACAGGATATAAAAGTGTGGTTCACTCAAACCACTAAAACTGTTGTTGTTGTTGTTGTTGTGTGTTTTTTTTTTTTAAATGACCAACTGGTATTTCCATATCCTCTTTCTAAAAAGTTCTACTTATCGCTGGTACCTCTTGTCCAGTGTGTGGATCATTTTCTGACATCCCACTTTGCTAATGGTGCATGTGCATCATATATCTCTGTGAAGACTTGTCATATGGCATGACACTTGCAAACACATCTGTAATTGTGCTTTGTTTTGTTTGGCTTACTGGGCTTTTTAATGTAGTTTTAGTCAATGAAAACTGTTGACATTTTAGTCATATTTTAGTAACATTTAGTCATATTGATATTTTAGCCACTGAACACTGTAAACATTTTAGCCATTAGAGTATTATTGATAAGCATTTGTCAATCTTGTCTATCCAAAACATATATATATATATATATATATATATATATATATATATATATATATATATATATATATATATATATATATATATATATATATATATATCTTATCATGATGATCTCATCAATGATGCTAAACGTTGCGCTGCAGACAGCGGGGGTGAGAGACGAACGTCTCCGTGTTAGAGTGCGCATCACCCGGCAGAACTTTATATCTCTCCCGGTCTCGACTCCCGCTCAGATTGTGTCTCTTCCGTGACTGGTTGAAGTGGCCCTGAACGCACACATAATGACAGTTTTGGAGTTTGTGTTTATTTACATGGCACTCTCCTGTATTATATGAACTTTAATTAAGGATGAAATAAAGATATATCGCCAAGCTATGATCGGTGTTATTTTTTCTGGCCACCAGTTCAGTGTCGGTCTGCTCGGCCTCTATCTTAACGCTGAACACCGTAAACTGACATGACCACACGTGCCACTCCCTAAACTGAGACTGACTGGTCTTATTTTTATTAGCGGTGTAGAAAATGGGCAAACAGCTCTCAGAGAGAATGGGCTGTCACGTCCACACATGCACTTATTTATTTAATAAAATCGCAGCATTTGCCGTCATATCGCACATATCGCACAGGCTAAAAAAGCAGTAACAAAAGCAATGTCTTGTTATAAACAGCGATAGCATAAACTTAACATACAATACATTATTGTCTTTATTCTTATATAAAGTTGAAGTTAAAGCTGAAGTTCTATAAAAATACACAGAATACAAAAGGAAAACATATTCACAATATACATTTTGCTATAGGCGCAATGACAATATATAAAAAAAACATAAAATATATAAAATTGAGACTTGGATAGTTCCCCAAAAATTTAAATTCTCATAATTTACTCACCCTGATGCCATCCCATACGTGTATGACTTTTTTTTCTTCAGCAGAACACAAATTAAGATTTTTAGAAGAATATTTCAGCTCTGTAGGTCCATACAATGCAAGAATGGTAGCCAACATTTTGATGCTCCAAAAGCACATAAAAGCATCATAAAAGTATCCCATACAACTCCAGTGTTTTAAATCATATTTTCAGAAGTACAATAGGTGCAGGTAATAAACAGATCAATATTTAAGTCATTTTTTGCTTGAAATTTCTCTCCCTACCCAGTAAGGGGCAGTATGCATAAAGATCGTGAATCACCAAAAACACAAGAAGAATGTGAAATGTATCTATTTCTTGCCCACACCTATCATATCACTTCTGAAGACCTTAACCACTGGAGTCTTAGGGATTACTTTGATTTGTGGAGCTTCAAAATTTTGGCTTTCCTTTCATTGTATGGACCAACAGAGCTGAAATATTCTTATTAAAATCTTAATTTGAGTTCAGCAGATGAATGGATGACAAGTTGCATTTTTGGGTAAAGAACTCCTTTAACACTCTGTAGAGATGTTTTTAGAGTGATTCCTGGACGTATGGAATTCTGTGGATATCTGGCAAGACATTCTCAGAAATAAAATTTCCAGCTTCCTGTTCAACATGTTTGTGTTTCAATGTAATTGAGTTTTTTACCTCAATATTTTGATGTTTCTTTATTTATACCTCTTTCCTTAATACTAACTTAGTACCTTTCCACATCAATCTAAACATTTACATTTCTGTATTGATGAAGTACTGAGCACTGACCCCAGCAGACAAACAAATCAAAACTCAAGCACTGTTTTCAGTGCAACATCCATACTAAACAACAGGAAAAGCTGGAGAGAGGAAAAGAAGGATTGGCCACACGTTTGTTATATATGCAGGTACTTCTGCTATATTTGTGTGGTTATATGAGTTTTTGTGTGGTGGAGATTTTGGAGTGAAGTGTGTGTGTGTGATTCTGTTTTGATTATGTATGCAGTTATGAGAATAGAGTTTAGGTCCCTATAAAGCTTAGCTAGGATACAAAATTTCACTGGTGTATCTAAACTGCTGTGTCAGGTTATTTCAGAACGCTATACTAAACTGCAAAGCATTTGTAATCAGAATCAGCTGATTTAATACTGCAAACACATTACTGAAAATTGTCCATAATTTAAAGTCATCCAAAGTGTTGAAACAAAATTGTGTGAAGATGTGCCATATAACAGCTGTCAGCATTACTAAACCAAGACCTTCTGTCTGTCTGTTTGAAAACTATTATGTCGAAAGCCATTATGACCTCAGCGAAAGCGATTCATTTTTTTTTTCATTATTAGTTTTGGCAGTGTGAACAGGAAGGGCAAAGTTAAGGAACTGAATAAAACAATGTCTGCCACATCATAAACCACTCACATGAAGAAAAAAAAAAAAAATCATGATATAGCACTAAATTAATGTGTTTTTCACATGTGCGCGCACACACATACACTTTTGATTAAATGATCAAATCATTCAATGAAATAGAAATCTGTGAGAAAATGATGATGTAAGGTTAAACAGTGAGGTCATTGGTCTGGCCTGTGATAATATAAGACATAAGTGTGTTTGAAAAACGTAAGGTCTATAAGCAGATCTTATCACTAAAAATACAAACAGAGGGGAGTTACTGTAATTAAACAGAGACAAGAGAAAGACAAATAGATAGAGAGAGACAGTATATATTTAATGCATAGTACAGCAATGAACAAGTTACTTCACTACTTCTGGTCTCACTCTGAACATGATATAAATCAAGCGTCTGCTTTGTGTAGGTAACCTGTTTTGTGGTCTCCAATGCACAGGTAGTACTATATAACATACCAGAGCAGTGGTTTTCAAGGTGACAATTTCTTTTAAGGGCTTACCACAATAATGCACTAGCTAAGCATGAATAACACATTAATTAATAATTAACTGAATAGAGTAAGGCTATCTTAGCCATAATTCACAACTTATTATACATCTTGTTTTTGCTTAGAAAGTATGTAATTAATACTCAATTTTGAAATCATACTTCAAATTTACAAAACAATATTAAGCCATTAATTAAGTCTGTAGTATTGACGTTACAAAGTGGTTACCAATAAATTACAAACATTTTCTTTTAACGATAACTTGAAGTGAAAGTTTAACCTTTACTTAATTATTGTTTTTAACTAATTCTTTTTTTTGGCACATTTTAATTACAAATAAAACTTTTATTTTGAAATAAATTAAAACTTAAGTTTACTGCAAATCCTGTAAACACCTTATAAATGTCAAACAAATGTGGGTATATACACTCACCTAAAGGATTACTACGAACACCATACTAATACTGTGTTTGACCCCCTTTTGCCTTCAGAACTGCCTTAATTCTACGTGGCATTGATTCAACAAGGTGCTGAAAGCATTCTTTAGAAATGTTGGCCCATATTGATAGGATAGCATCTTGCAGTTGATGGAGATTTGTGGGATGCACATCCAGGGCACGAAGCTCCCTTTCCACCACATCCCAAAGATGCTCTATTGGGTTGAGATCTGGTGACTGTGGGGGCCATTTTAGTACAGTGAACTCATTGTCATGTTCAAGAAACCAATTTGAAATGATTCGAGCTTTGTGACATGGTGCATTATCCTGCTGGAAGTAGCCATCAGAGGATGGGTACATGGTGGCCATAAAGGGAGGGACATGGTCAGAAACAATGCTCAGGTAGGCCGTGGCATTTAAACGATGCCCAATTGGCACTAAGGGGCCTAAAGTGTGCCAAGAAAACATCCCCCACACCATTACACCACCACCACCATCCTGCACAGTGGTAACAAGGCATGATGGATCCATGTTCTCATTCTGTTTACGCCAAATTCTGACTCTACCATCTGAATGTCTCAACAGAAATCGAGACTCATCAGACCAGGCAACATTTTTCCAGTCTTCAACTGTCCAATTTTGGTGAGCTCTTGCAAATTGTAGCCTCTTTTTCCTATTTGTAGTGGAGATGAGTGGTACCCGGTGGGGTCTTCTGCTGTTGTAGCCCATCCGCCTCAAGGTTGTGCGTGTTGTGGCTTCACAAATGCTTTGCTGCATACCTCGGTTGTAACGAGTGGTTATTTCAGGCATAGTTGCTCTTCTATCAGCTTGAATCAGTCGGCCCATTCTCCTCTGACCTCTAGCATCAACAAGGCATTTTCAGCCCACAGGACTGCCACATACTGGATGTTTTTCCCTTTTCACACCATTCTTTGTAAACCCTAGAAATGGTTGTGCGTGAAAATCCCAGTAACTGAGCAGATTGTGAAATACTCAGACCGGCCCGTCTGGCACCAACAACCATGCCACGCTCAAAATTGCTTAAATCACCTTTCTTTCCCATTCTGACATTCAGTTTGGAGTTCAGGAGATTGTCTTGACCAGGACCACACCCCTAAATGCATTGAAGCAACTGCTATGTGATTGGTTGATTAAATAATTGCATTAATGAGAAACTGAACAGGTGTTCCTAATAATCCTTTAGGTGAGTGTATATATATATATATATATAGCAATTAGAAAAACCTGATAAATTAATATAATTAGTCATAATTATAACACTTTACAATAAAGTTCATTTTGTTAACATTATTAAATGCATTAGTTAACATGAATAACAATGATCAATACTATTACAGTATTTGTTAAACTTAATGTTAATGTCAACATAGTACACTAATACATTACATTTCTTAAAAGATATATTATATAAATATGTTCACATTGCTTAATGCACTATGAACATAATTTAACAATGAACAATTGTGCTTAAATCTATTATCATTAACCATCACTAATAAATATAGTTTATTTTTAGTTAATGATACTAATGCACTAAAGGGATAGTTCACCCAAAAATGAAAATTCTCTCATTATTTACTCACCCTTAAGACATCCCAAGCGTGTATGACTTTTTCCTTCACTTTCATTACTAATGTAATGAAATTACATTATTTTATTATTTTGTAAAACAAATATTTATTTTGGTATTTTTAAAGCACGTTGCAGTTCTGTTAGTCACATTAAATGTTTTTTTGGTCGCTTAAGAACAGTTGAAAAAAAGTTCTGCTCTAAATAAAAATAGTACTTTTACCTTCCAAAAAAAGAAGGTAATAAAAATTCACAAAGAAAACATTACCCTTGCTCAGCTGAGCTTTGGTCCAGAATATTCATTAACATTACAACACTGACTCAAAAAAACAGTAAAATAAAAATACACAGCCACTCAAATGAATCATGATAAGGTTACCTTTGATTGACATGAAAAACTGAGAACCACCTGGACATAAACACTCAAGGAATGCAACCTAGCAACAGTGATGCCACTAAACATGACAACAGTTTTGTGCCATGCCCAAAAACACATGGCATGTAAAATTGTTATGAACAAGGTGAAGGATATGCTATGCCAACAATGCAAATACTGAGGCAGTTCTGCATTCCTAAGTAAATGCACCAAAGGTCAATAAAATCCATCAGCAAGACGTTACAAACAGTTCTGCAAATGTGATGCCATAAATGCCACAAGAGATTTTGTAAAACATTTTAGTTCCAAACTAAATTATTTTACTCATAAATTTGAAAACTGTAATTGTAGAAATCCATTGGAAATTCATAAGGGAACCAGGTTTGCCTATAAATTGACATCATAACTGAACAGCTCTATTACACATCTCTCTGGAAAATGTTATTATGGTTGGTCAATAGTGGCATTAGTCAAATATGTTGTATAATGATTGCTAAACTGTATAATTGACCATTGTCCGAGGCTAACCGATTTCATTCACAGCTGTGCTAGTTTCATGTCTCTTTTAATACAGCTTAGGCTAAAAAGGCACTATATAAGTGCAGACCTGTATCATTAACCCTTATTTATAATTTGATTTGAATTTCTTTACTTTTCACAAACATTAATTATGTTACCTCCTTAAATCATGCTGCACTGTTCTTCACAGCCCACAGAGAAACAGAAAAAAAAAATAAGAAAAAAAAAGAGTGAGAGAGAGAGATAGATAGATACTGAGACGATGAGATTATGCTAGTTATAGGCTTTTTTATTATCTTGTTATGTGTGTTTACAGTTCTACAGAGTCAATAACTGAGCTGACTCATCTTTAGTCACACATTCTGATAGCATGCATACGTGAAAAGTGGCTGTCTGTGCGTTTTGTTCTCTCTTTCCCTATTTATTAGGCAGATAAACAAAGGTCCATTGCTAGTGTACAATCAGCTTTCCAAATGCACATTTTGTATATGTATGCATTTGTGTCTGTGTGTAATTTTGTGAGAAGGAAATGGTTTGTTAGTGTGTTTATATGGTCCCAAAATCCATCTGAGCCCTTTGTGAATGACTTCCTTTAAACTCGGCGCCACTGTTCCTTCCCTGTTCCCTCTACATGCACACATGCAAACACAAACAGTGAAACTGCAACTATTGAGTTTAGGTTTTTAGGTCTCTCTCACCTCAGTGTGATGCAACTGTAACAAGACAAACAACACTCACTCTCCCTCTCTCACTGTTAGGACACACACATTTTCTGCTCTACTCTCTCTTTCTCTTTCAGGCTGACTTACTAAAATCAATGTATCCCTTAATATTATCAGTCATCACATTCTGTTGTGGCACAAGTTTTGACTGACTGTCAAAGACTGTAATCAATATCGAGCCAATTAAAACATTGAAAATATTAATACTGTCATTATTCAAAGCAACAAGAATTGTGTCTCTGTGGAGGGGGGGTGGGGATGTTTGATAGTTTTGTTCTCCATATTTGCATGAGTAAACAGTTTGTAAGTTGCTTAATGTGATCGAAAACACGTGAAAACATTGGGCTTGTAGTCTTAACGTTCATCCATTCAAATGCGTTCAAACACCAGCGAAGCACCGCCAACTTATCCATCAATCAAGCGATGCGTTAAAACAATATAATATAATATACATTTATACAATATAAATGCCACTTTAAAAGGATATAAAAGTCTAATCAGAAAATTTTAACTTCACAAGATGTACAAGAACTTCACAAAAATTCTTCAGTGTGCAACAAGCAGTGACAGAAGCACGCACATCTAAAGCTCAGTTATTACAGGTATTCAACTAAAATAACTAGAATTCTGCTCTAAACGTCATGTTTGTGCTTTGATTAAGTGACAGTATATTAGGGAGAAACGGTGAGCCCGTTTTTAGTTTATTTTAATGCATACATAAATAAATGTTGAGGTAATTATATACCTATAACTTAATTAAATCAGAGACCCTCCCCCCAAATTCAAGCACAAGTAAACAAAAGCTATTTGGCCACGAGTAAATGGGTCCGTCTCACCTGTTCTGATTGGGTTGCCAAAAATCTTAATACCAGGTGTAAATAGGGCCTAAGACAAATGAACCTGAAGTGTTCCAACCAAGCAGCAAAATGTTTCATCCACTAGCATTGTGTCATGTGTCCGTGGTAGCGCGCTCAGCTTTAGATAAACCACTAAACCACACTTCCACTATGTGGAAGCTGCAGTAAATAGATCTGGTGGTAGATACACTGCCAAAGTGGGATCATGGAGTATGAAGAAAATAAATTTAAGCTGAAACCTGCCAGACCATAAACAATCATCAACTCCATGAACTCCATTTCAGAAACACACAATATATTCAGAGCTTGTTTTGCCCGCTTTCTCTCATGCTGTATGGGAGCCCATTTCCTGCGAGTGATTAGAAGGGGGGAGCTCATGGTCCAGAGAATTTTCTCTTTGTTGTTGTTGTTTTGTCTGCGAGTGAAGGAATGGAATGCCAGAATTAAACACACGGAATGCGGGACATCCAAAGAGGTATAAGGTTAAAAAGATTGTTAAAAAGACAAACCAAAGTGTGTGTGCATGAGAGAGATTGAGTGAGTGAGTGAGTGAGTGAAGGAGAAAAAGATTTTGGGGGAGGAAATAGTGAGTGGATAGGTGAAAGGAGATTAAAGGGAAGAAAAGAAAGATATTTGTAACGTCTTTGGAATCCATTTTATATTGTCTACTGGCACATTAGGCTGGCAGCTGAATGCTTTGTGTTCATGTTTAAATATTCTGACAGGCAAGAATGTAAAATAAAACGCCTGCATCCTTCATTGAGCCCAACCTGAAGAACATGTTCGCTGTTGTGTTATTACACAGAGTGTAATGCAAAACACACACACACACCCTGAGAAATTAAACAGTGTGTTTTTAAACGACAGGGGGCTTTTACAACTGGATGAGCAATTATGAAATCTGAAGAAAGTGAAGAAACACAAAACTTACACTTAAGTCTTTGAAAGGCTAACTGGGACTTTAGAACAGCGACATACTAGGATGGTCAACTAGTCATCCACCAACTGATTAGTAGGGGTGTAACGATCCATCGATCAGGATCGATGCATCAATCCAATAACCAATGATATCAATTCAATGCAAAAATATCGATATAGAATTTTTTTTAAGATGCACCTTTATTTTAATATTCTCATGTCAGCCATGTCCGTATGAATTTCTGTCAGGCGATGAAGCAAACTTATTACATTAATTTCACTTTATGAGTGCTAAAAATGCTTTTCATGTGGGACAAGTGTGTGCGCAGGGTCTGTGAAGCCAAGTTGTACTCTGCTATCCATGCGAGCGCATCAACCAGGCTTCCCGTGCAACGCGAGCGCCAGCCCAGTGACAGGATCAGAGTGAGTGCATCAACCGGTCACACAATTTATGATCACTAGTGTGTGACATTATTTTTTATATTATTATCTGTCTAATTTTTTTTAACATCTGAAGTACCTTATTTTGTTGTGGATGTCCCAATGTGGATACTATATTTGCACTTTTCAGAGAGCTCAATCAAATATTCAAATTATATTTTGGCTGCATTTTAGGGCAAAACAAATTTAATTGTGTAAAATAGGCACATAAAATCGGAATATCATCACGGCAGAATTTGAAGTATCGCAAATATCGGATCGCATGCCAAGAGAATCGATATAAGATCATATCGTGATTAAACATCTCATTTACACCCCTACTGATTAACCAATATGTGGGGTCGTCGAACGTCGAAACGATTACGGTTTCAATCACGTCTCTGAATTTATCCTCCTTAAAGCAATTTTAATTGCTTCAATTTTAAAATTACATCTTTAAATTCACACTCTTTAAGGTACTGAATTGCTGAAGTGCTTTTGTAACAAATGTACTGCCTTAATACATTTCAGGACAATTTCGGTTGCATGTCTGATCGCTTGCCGTGAGCAAAGTTTTAAAAATGTTTGTCAATGCACAAATGCAAAAGGACATCTTTGACTATTGTGTTGCATTGTTTTGCAGTGTCTTGAGCACTATTTTCAAAATGGCATGCTAAGAAAAAAAAAAATCTATCATTGATCATAAACTCATCTATATATTTTTGAACATAAGAACACGTCCTATATGAAATGAGCCTGTTTGTTCAGTTCTTCCACAAGACCAACTAGTAATTTAGACAACCCACCAACAATTTGATTATGAAAATATGCAGATTTCAATCCAGAAACAGAAAAAAAGTTACAATTCTGAAATTCTCTTTACACAACAGTCAGCCTTATATAATCAATATGGAGTGCCTGGCTCTGGAGGGAGATTGGATAAAATGTGAAAGATAGAGAGAGAGATAGATAGATGGAGCGAGAGAGAGAGAGATATAGAGAGAGAGAGAGATGCCAAGCGTAATTGGTAAATGTGAGATTTGTCTGCATCACGTCCTTATAAGGCCAAAAGAAAGAGCCTTTCACTCTAAATCCATCTGGTTGGCATGACCTAAAAACAGAATACAAGCAGCCCAAACAGATAAAACTACATAATTTTCACGGCATTCTCCAGAAAGCGAGAGAGAAAGAGAGTGTGACAAATATATCAAAGTGGGTGGGCGTTTAATATTCTTGACCTTTGGCACTGTTCGCTGTCTTGACTTTGGAGTACAAACTAGACAAAAATAAAAAGAAAGGAAAAAGAATTGCTTGTATGTGTGGTATGTTTGTGCAGAACTCTCCAAACTGCCTGCAGTTATTGTGTGGCACACACATACACAAAGGAAAAATGCAAACGCATTACAAAATGCAAATGCAAATAGAGGAGAACAGGAGGGAACTTTAATTTATATTGCATAAGAGCTGAATAGTTATTATTCATATAGCTATTTAACTACATCTTATTGCTTGTAATTACTGCTGCAATCTGTATTGTGCAATTTGAAGACTTTGTCTTGAATAGTCACAGAAACCACAAGCACACACAAGACACACAAAGGGACACAAATATTTTGGCACAGTTAAACTTCCCACAAAAACAGTATGCAAAAGAAGGGAATTCCTGGGAAGTTCAAGAAAATTGCTTTATGCTCTTAAGTTACTAGACAACTGTTTGTGATATCTGTCAGGAATTTAGCTCTTCCTCTCAGTGCACTTTAGGCAAAACTTTCTAACGAACTCTGGAGCAAAGCTTTTCCTCCGTCTGTTTTTAAACCTGTGTGTGTGCTTTTTAGGACAATTCATTCCGCAAAAGGCACCAATCCCGCAGCAGGAGGCTGTGTCCAAATCCTATTATGGGTGGGAAATGAATCAGTCCAGAGTCATGTTGACATAGTTTGAGGCAGCACGGCTGACAGGCTGGCAGCTCTGGGGCCGGGGGGTAGAAACTGAAATAATAATCGTTAACTGACTGATTGCAACATTTATGGGAGACTGATGACTAATCAACTTGTCATATGACCAGAGTTTGACATGATGATACATGAGTTAGTCTGTGTCTATAGAAAATAAGTCCAAGAATTTTAAGAACTAACATTAATAAGCAATAGGAAATGGATTGAATTTCATTCCAATATTATTAGTGCCATTCCATATTTCCTTTTTTAAATAAGACATACTTGTCTTCAGTTTGCTCTCTAATTAGGAAGTTTGTAATGCATTAATGTAATAAGTTCTAAGAGATCTGCATCACACGATAATTACATATCTTAGTAGAGCTAAGACATTACAAGCTCTCCAGAGGGTTCTGACAGATTTTCGGCAGGTTTTCAGCATTTTTAATTACATTCAGTTGGTTGAATTTCTCACCACATAATACAGGTATTAATTTGCCAGATAGAAATATCAACATTAATATCAGTTGAAAGGAAGAGGATGAAGAACATATGTAATCTTCTGGAAAGGACTTTTATTTGGCCATTGTGACGTCAGGAATGAAGGAAATAATTAATCTATTTTGAATGGACTGAGAAGGTTTCCTAACTGTCCTGCAGAAAAAAAAAACTGCTTAAACCAGTCTAAATTGTTTTACTATGCATAGCTGGTTTAACAGTTTAAGCTGGTCTAGCAGGTCTCCCAAGCATGGCCATGTTGGACTTTAGTTGATCTTGCTGGTCTCTAAGTTTGTCCAAGCTGGTCTTCAGCTAGTCTAGCAGGTCTACCAAGCCTGGCAAAGTTGTTCTTCAGCTGGTCTCCCAAGCTAGATTTCGGCCAGTCTAGCTGGTTTTCCAAATCTCGTCAAGCTGGACTTCTGGTGGTCCAGTTGGTCTTTCAAGCCTTGTCAAGCTGGATATCTGGTGGTTCAGTTGGTCTTCCAAGCCTGGCCAAGTTGTTCTCAGGCAGGTCTAGCTGTTCTCTCAAGCCTGGCCGAGATGTTCTTCAGCTGGTCTCCCAAGCTAATCTTTGGACAGTCTAGCTGGTCTCTTAAGCCTCACCAAGCTGGACTTCTGCTGGTCCAGTTGGTCTCTCAAGCCTGGTAAAGCTATTCTTCAGTAAGTCTAGCTGTCTTCCCAAGCCTGGCCAAGCTGTTTTTCTTGCTGTTCTCAAAGCCAGGCCAAGCTCTTAATTAGCTGGTTGGCCCCCTAGTCTATAAAAAACCTCTCTAAAACCAGCCTGAACAGACTAGGAGACCAGCTAACACCAGCAAACCAACTTAAACTGGTTTAAACTGATTTTTCTTTAAGAATGATGAGGAAATTATGTGTGTGTAGAAACGAAGCTGTGTTGTCATCCAGATGGTCAGACCATGAAGATTCACATGTGTTTATAAGTGTGTATGCACAGTCACAGCAAACCTCACTTGATACACCAAGCCAAAATCAACAACATCCCAATTTTAGGAGAATTAGTCTAAGTTGGTTCCAAAGGCCGCTCAAACTATTCACAATCCAAAACCCTTGTCACGGGGGCCTAAACCACGACATTTATCAGATTGAAAAGAAAAACTTAGAAGTGGAAAGAGTGAAGGTCTGGTAAGTCCATGCTGCTTTGTACTTGTGAAATCAAGAGAGAACCAGAAAGAAAGAGAAAGAGAGAGAGAGAAGCGAACTTCCAAAATGTTAGTCTATACATTCCTTTCTTTCAGAACATGTACGTATATTTTCACTGTTCATAGAGAAAAATGATCAAGCACAAAAGGGCCATAAGATTGCATACTTGAAGAGATGGAGAAAGAGAGAGAGGGGGAATGAAGGCTCTCTCAAGCTCAATCAAGTGTCAGCCAACTCCAAGGACCTCCCAGTGAACCAAACCAGAGCTTTTTTACAGTATTGAAGATATGTGAAAATAGTCATATAAAAGCCTAGACTCAAGACACAAGAAAAACAGTGTGGATACAAAAGAGTTTAGGACTTCAAAAAATTTGCCAATGGTGGTTCTCCTTATCCTACACACTCTGGGCAAAAGTATGTGGAGACACCCCCTTCTAATTAATGGGTTTGGCTATTACAGTAGTTTCTACGAGAACAAAGCTTAATTCTATGCCATACAATGGCATTCTTCAAACTTTGATGGCAACAGCTTGGGTCCTTTTCTGTTTCAGAATGAGAATGCCCATGTGCACATATCAACATCTATAAACACGTGGTTTACGGAGTCTGGTGTTGGAATATTAAGATTAAGATTCAACTTTATTGTCATTGTGCAGAGCACAGGTACAGAGCAAATGAAATGCAGTTGTTTTCACATATCCCAACTAAGCTGGGTTCAGAGCACAGGGTCAGCCATGAAACAGCGCCCCTGGAGCAGATAGGGTCAAGGGGCCTTGCTCAAGGGCCCAACAGTGGCATCTTGGCGGAGCTGGGGCTTCAACCCCTGACCTTTCGGTCAGTAACCCAGAGCCTTAACCGCTCAGCCACCACTGGCCCCGAGTGGGGATTCCAAAAGAACATATTGACCGGACTGCACAAAGTCCAGACCTGAGCAACTCGGAGCACCTTTGGAATGAATTAGAATGCTAAATGTGAGCCATGTCTCACTGTCCAACATCAATTACTGACCTCACTCCAAAAAGGAGAAAATCCTTGCAGCCATGTTCCAACATCTAGTGGAAGGTTTTCCCAGAAGAGTGGAAGCTGTTATAGCAGCAAATGGAGTGATTGATGTCTTTGATCAATCACTGATGATCCAAGATGGCGGCGCGGTAGCACGCAGCGGCCACTCTGGATCCACAATGGTGCTATTTTTGTTAAAAAAGCCCGACTTTTGCAACACATGGACATCGGAGCAACCAGTGTTCGTGTCTACCATCGCCAGACACTACTCAAATATAAGACTCATGCAAAATCCAAGCTGCATGATGACCTGCAGGAGGCGCTACGAGTACTCGGCTTGCTGCGGAGACCAGGCCTCCAGCCCTCGGCGTCGCCTGATGCCGGTGGCGGGGAGAGGGCGTCGTAGCGGTGTCGCGAAAGCGAAGCGGAAAGAGGGCGGGGGTCCATGCTAGGCTAAAAACAAACCCTAGCCGGCCGGCTCTCCCGTCTATCCTGCTCACAAATGTTTGCTCCCTGGACAATAAACTGGACTATATCCGACTCCAGCAGGCTACGCAGCGTGAGTTTAGAGACTGCTGCGTCTTTGTTTTCACGGAGACGTGGCTCAGCGACAGAGTTCCGGATGCCGCCATTCAGCTAGACGGGCTCGCCTCGTTTCGTGCCGACAGAAATACAGCTCTCTCGCGGTAAGACTCGCGGTGGTGGCTTGTGTGTTTACATCAACACGGAATGGTGCAAGAACTCTATGCTAGTCTCTAGTTACTGTTCATCGCTGTTGGAGCTTGTGACTGTTAGATGCAGACCTTTTTATCTACCACGGGAATTCACCACTGTTTGCATAACCGAGTTTACATTCCCCAGCGCTAACGCTAAGGAAGCGCTCTGTGAACTGTATGGGGCTATGAGCTGAACTGCAGAACGCTCACCCCGACGGACTGTTTATTGTCGCCGGAGATTTCAACCATGCAAATCTCAAGACAGTGCTCCCTAAATTCCATCAGTATGTGGACTTTGCAACGAGAGAGGCGAACGCGCTTGATCTTGTTTACACAAACATCCCAGGCACGTGCGGGCGGAGCCCCGCCCCCACCTCGGCTACTCAGACCACATCTCTGTTATGTTAATTCCAGCATACAGACCGCTCGTCAGGCGCACAAAACCGCTTCAGAAGCAGGTGAAAACCTGGCCAGCAGGAGCCATCTCTGCTCTTCAGGACTGTTTTGAGTGTACTGACTGGCACATGTTCAGGGAGGCTGCAACATATGGCGATTCTACCAACTTGGAGGAATACACAGCATCAGTGACCAGCTACATCAGCAAGTGCATTGATGATGTCACTTTCTCAAGACCATCACCACACGCTCCAACCAGAAGCCGTGGATGACTGCGGAGGTGCGCACGCTGCTGAGGTCCCGAGACTCGCCTTCAGAGCAGGCGATAAGGCAGCCCTAAGAACAGCTAGGGCCAAACTGTCACGGGCAATCAGAGAGGCAAAGCGCGCACGCCCAGAGAATCCACAGTCACTTCCAGGACAGCGGTGACACGCGGCGCATGTGGCAGGGCATCCAGGCCATCACCAACTACAGGACAACATCAGTTGCCTGTGACAAAGATGCCTCCCTTCCAGATGCGCTGAACGACTTCTACGCTCGGTTTGAAGTGCAGAACGGCGTGATGGCGAGGAAGTTCACCCCTCCTCCCAACGACCAGGTGCTCTGTCTTACCACGGCAGATGTGAGGAAAACTCTACGTAGAGTCAACCCACGGAAGGCTGCTGGACCAGACAACATTCCTGGCAGAGTGCTCAGAGGATGTGCAGACCAGCTAGCAGATGTTCTTACCGAAATCTTCAACATCTCTCTGAGCAGCGCCGTTGTTCCAACGTGCTTCAAGGCCACCACCATCATCCCCATGCCAAAGAAGTCTTCAGTGTCCTGCCTCAACGACTACTGTCCCGTCGCACTTACACCTATCATCATGAAGTGCTTCGAGAGGCTCGTCATGAGGCAGATTAAGACCCAGCTGCCCCCCTCACTAGACCCACTGCAGTTTGCGTATCGTTCAAACCGTTCAGCGGACGATGCCATCACCACAACCCTCCATCTGGCCCTCACCCACCTAGACAATAAGGACTCATATGTTCGAATGCTGTTCATAGATTTCAGCTCAGCATTCAACACAATCATTCCCCAGCACCTGATTGGAAAGCTGAACCTGCTGGGCCTGGACACCTCCCTCTGCAACTGGATCCTGGACTTCCTGACTGGGAGACCTCAGTCAGTCCGGATCGGGAACAGCATCTCCACCACCACCACACTGAGCACTGGGGCCCCCAGGGCTGTGTGCTCAGTCCACTGCTGTTCACTCTGCTGACTCACGACTGTGCAGCAATGCACAGCTCGAATCACATCATCAAGTTCGCCGATGACACGACCGTGGTGGGTCTCATCAGCAAGAACAACGAGTCAGCATACAGAGAGGAGGTGCAGCGGCTGACGAACTGGTGTAGAGCCAACAACCTGTCCCTGAATGTCGACAAAACAAAAGAGATGGTTGTTGACTTTAGGAGAGCACAAGGTGAACACACTCCGCTGAACATCGACGGCTCCTCTGTGGAGATCGTCAAGAGCACCAAATTCCTTGGTGTTCACCTGGCGGAGAACCTCACCTGGTCCCTCAACACCAGCTCTATCACCAAGAAAGCCCAGCAGCGTCTCTACTTTCTTCGAAGGCTGAGGAAAGCACATCTCCCAACCCCCATCCTCACTACATTCTATAGAGGGACTATTGAGAGCATCCTGAGCAGCTGCATCACTGCCTGGTTTGGGACTTGCACCGTTTCGGACCGCAAAGCCCTGCAGAGGATAGTGAGGACAGCTGAGAAGATCATTGGGGTCTCTCTTCCCTCCATCAAAGACATTTACAAAAAACACTGTATCCGCAAAGCAACCAGCATTGTGGACGACCCCACACACCCCTCACACAAACTCTTTACCCTCCTCCCGTCTGGCAAGAGGTAACAAAGCATTCGGGCCCTCACGGCCAGACTGTGTAACAGCTTCTTCCCCCAAGCCATCAGACTTCTCAATACTCAGAGACTGGTTTGACACACACGTGTCCTGAGTTGCACTTTAATAACTGTCACTTTATAACTGTCTGCTACCTCAATAACTGCTATGTGCATAGAACATTATCTCATAGTATGTTATGTTTACATTTTTAGAAACTGTCATCTTTTTGCACTACTGAGTACTGGTCGGCGCTGCACTGTCTATTGTCCTGTTCATTGTCAGTAATTTGTTGTACTGTCCTGTACTTTTTGCACGTGCACTTTATATAGGTATATATAGGTAGTTTATATAGGTATTTTATTTCGTTGTGTAGTCTCATGTGGTCCTATGTTGGTCCTTTGTTGTTTTTATGTAGCAAAATGGACCTGGAGGAACGTTGTCTCGTTTTGTTGTGTACTGTACTAACTGTATATGGTTGAAACGACAATAAAAACCACTTGACTTGACTTGACTTGATTTTGAAATTAAAGGTTTAACCAGCATATATGGGTGTGGTGTTCAGGAGTCCACATTCTTTTGGCTATATACAATGTGTGGTGAGATCACACTTCTTGTACCCCATTTCCATCGAAATGGAGATGGTGATTAGTCAGGGTATCTGCAGACAAAATCAGCCAACATTTCCACTGACATGAGAAACAAAAGACGATGGGGCATCCTGTCAACTCAAACAGAGGTGCCTGGTATTTTTATATATTTTTTTTACAGGAGAAAGAAATACATAAATGATGAAAAGACAAAATACTCATATCAATATTTACAGAGAAATTTATATTTTAATCCACCGGTCACCCCAAAAGTGCCATTGCACACTTTAGCGCTAATCGAAGTGCCCTTAGAAAGAATTGGCATGGACCTCGTTGGGCAATTAGAACAGACTGCATGTGGGCATCACTTTATATTAGTTTTGGTGGACTATGTAACACAATATCCAGAAGCAGTGCCCCTGTGCAACATCTCAGCACAGAATAATCTCCCAAGTGGGGATTCCAAAAGAAATCCTCACTGATTAAGGCACTACATGTGTGTCACGAACACAAAGCAAACTGTAAAAAAAAATGTAAGGTAGAAATAGGGAAAAGTGGCTTGAACCCCTATTGTTTGCAGTGTGAGAGGTCCCACAAGCCTCCACAGTTTTCCCCATTTGAGCAGCTGTATGGGCTTGGGAGGAGGGACCTTCAAACAGTAAAATGAAATTCAGTACATTCTGGATCTTAAGAGCAAAACTCCACACTTTGGGTCAAATAACAAAGGAGAATTTGCTCCAAGTTCAGGAATGTCAAAGCCAAATGTATTACAGCGGCACTTGACAATGGAATTGTGTGTGAAGAAGAAAAAGTATTACTGCCCACCTCAAGCTCTAAATTACTCACCAAGTGGCAAGGGCCCTTTCACACGGTGAGTCTCGATTATGAGGTTAAGCGAATGGATGGGGGCGGGGCATGCCAAGTTTGCCACCTCAACCTCCTAAAATCATGGAGAGAGGCGTTCCCTGTGGCCTTAGCGACAGTAGTCCCTGAGAGGGTGGAGCTCGGGCCGGGGGTGACTCAAAGCAAATTCCTTCACCCAGATTGACGAATTGCTCGATCGGTTGGGCGTGGCTCAATTTTATGCAATTTTAATTTATGCTTTTTCCACATCATTCAGCTTACACCATTTTGTGACCATCCCCTTCGGTTTGTTCGGGGCCCTGGTCACGTTTCAGCATCTCATGGACAAAATTCTCAGGCCCCATACATCATATGCTGCTGCATATTTGGATGATATTATTATCTTTAGTAATGACTGCCAGCGGCATATTCAACATCTGAGAGCTGTCCTGAGAATACTGCTACAGGCAGGGCTCACGGCCAACCCTGGAGTTCTACTTGGGCCATGGGCATGTACGCACCCCAGGTTGACAAAACCGCAGCGATCGTGGCATGTCCGAGGCCAAGACCAAAATGGAGCTGAGACAGTTTCTGGGGCTGCCTGGCTAAACCTGAAGGTTTGCACCTAGTTACTCTGACTTCACCAGCCCACTGACTAATCTTACTAGAAAGGGGGCCCCCAATCCGGTCCAGTGGAAGAAGGCTTGCCAACAGGCTTTCCTAAAAATAAAATCTGCACTTTGTGCTTTTATATGCTCCCAATTTCTCTCTCCCCTTTATTTTCCAGATGGACACATCGAACAAAGGGTTGGGGGCAGTGCTCTCGCTGGAGGGGGAGGAGCTATCGGTGCAGTACATTAGTCGTAAGCTCTCGCTGAGGGAGACCAAGTAGAGCACCATGGAAAAGGAGTGTCTGGCGATCAAGTGGGCCATCCTTACTCTCTGCTATTACCTTTTGGGGCAGGTCTTCACCCTCTGTTCGGATCACGCCCCACTCCAGTGGCTCCACCGCATGAATGATAGCAATGCGCGGATCACCGGTTGATACATGGTACTTTAGCTGTTCAAATTTGAGGTGATCCACAGACCAGGAGCACAGATGGCTTTGACCGATATTCTCTTTGGCAGGCTGGATGTTGTCCTGGCCTGAGTCAGGCAGTTCCAAAGTTGGAGTGATGACTCCAGAAATACTAAAACCGCCTTAATAACCTTTTAGATTCTGGTTTTGCTAATAAATTTTTTATTGATTCTAATGTGAAATATGGAATAAACTAGGCATATGCCCACAGAATCAACTTAACTCCCAATATTTACCCCTGCCCCACACCACCCTGCCCCTCAACAAATATCCCTGTGGTCAAAGCCTAAATTACACTATGCATGCATATAAGCAAACAAACAAAAGAAACTATTTGAGAAAATAATATATATACATCTCAGCACACAAAAGAGAAAAATAATTACACAAGAACAGAATTTACAATTACCACCACGATTTTGTTTCTCTCCAAATGATCCTCACTGAGAGCCCTCCAGAAAGGCCAAATACCTGTCCCATTACTTACCATATGCATCTATTGTGATAAGCTTTTTATATGACATCTTTTTAAAGTCCGCCACCCTTCCCAATTCGGTGAACCATTCTTGAAATGAGGGAGCACCAACTGACTCTAAGAATGATCTGTCTGCCAATCTTACATTGGTTTGGACCAAGATTTTTTTATATTTGTCACCTACTTTAATGACCGCCCAATCACCCAATATACTAACTCTGGGGCAGAATAAAATTTGAGTATCTAAAACCTCACAGATTAAATTCTGAACTCTTACCCAGAAGCTTCTTGAAGCTTAGCACAGAACAATAGAACATGGGCTATGTCTCCATCCTCCAAATGACATTGCCAGCAGGCAAGTGTGTCTTTTAAACCAAGCCTAAAGAATCTAGAGGGAGTCTAACAGAAACAATGCAAAAATCTTAAACTGAATAACAGATTATGGTTTTGAACAAACTATACATAAATAGATACATTTACCTATTTTCAATGGTTGAAAACCAACTGTGGGTGGGTCACATGTAGCTAGTTTTTCTTGTCCACAAAACAAAGGTCTGAAGTACAAATTAGTTTGAAACTTGAAATACTTTTATTACTTCACATAAAAACAATAATGTCAAAATGTTGATATTCAAGAATCCAAAAATACACTACTATAAATAATAAGTGACACATATGGCTCTACAGTTAGTGTAATACCCATATCTGTTTTTTGGATTTCAGAAATGTACATCTGAAAAGCTCTGGAATGCATTGTAGGGGGTCCAAGCACCACAGCTGCTGAAAATCCTCCTGCACTTCTACTTATTTTCCTATTAAATAAAATAATCCTATTTCAGACAGACAGGGAAATTAAAGTGGCTGGAATAACTTTGCAGTGTGGAAATGGGGGTCCATCAACTAAATGAGAGCTGCATCAGGCTTGTCCAGCATTGTTGATTATAATTAGAGCAATCAAGCGTTCTTGGTGTTATTGTTAAAAATGTATGAGGTGTGGACATTATCCAACCCCCATGGCCACTGTGGTTCCAGGTTCGAGACTAGCAGGATTAAGGGGTGATGCAAATCTAATTATTCCAGTCCTAAACCACCTTTTCTTCTGTAAAACTGCTTGAAGAGGGCCAGGTTGAGCACCAGCAAGTGCCAGCAACAGCATTTGTGTCTGCAGACATGGGGTATGAGAAATAAAGCAATAATTTATTTTAGTGGAGAACACAGGCACAGGTGCCTCCAGCTGATGCATCCACGATTAAAAAAAGGAAGTTAATATGCTCATAAATCAGTAAGAACATGTTGAACTATACATGCTAACAATCGCTGAAATACTACTCCACAAGAGCCCTGACATTCAATCAGGTGAATCAAAACGAATCAGTTCAGCATCTTTTCTAATGAGGTTTTTAAATCAAAGAGCAACCGTTGACATACAGAAAGTTGGACATGAGAAACAGATGTGTGGTTATTGTCCTGTTCCTGGACTGGGGCTTGATGGTGGACGATAAAATAACAATGCTTGACAGTAGTACTAAAACCCAACTGCAAAGTAAAACGCCAGCCCACTTTTCGGCTCTTTTTCATTCCCTCACACATTCCCCTTTCCTCTTTTTTACACTTGATCGCTCTTCATTCTCAGGTTCTGTATTTCTGTCACTTTCTGAAATGAGAAATGAGGTTACCAGAGCATGTTTCTTGTGAAGAGGAGAGTGTTTCATGAATTGTCTGGGATTGATTTTCCCATGTGTTCTGCTTACATGCTGCTTCCTGTTTCAATGTGTCTGCACAGCACTCCCCCATCACTGCCCACCAACCACAGCAAAGGTTTTATGAAAGCCAGCTTCAGGATGTTGACACAGGTGCCTCGGCCATCCCTCTTTCTCCCTCTCTTTTCTTCTATACATCCAGAGTCTCTTTTAACCTCTTTCTTTGATTTCTATCTATCCATCTAGTTTCATCTCTCATGTGTCTTTGCTGAGACGGACCTCGGTGAGAGACAGACATTTCTCCTATCGGATTGAAAACTCAGTGAACAATATGCGCAAAAGACAAAAAAAGGCAGAAAATACATAAGTCTCTCCATTCAGGTCATTACTCCTGTAGATATTCTGACAGACTGACAGCTCCAAATCCAGTTACCATTCGACAGGAAGTAGGATGGTCAGAACATGTCTAGTAGCCATTAATATGGAAATGTAGGACACCAGACTGCTAACGCATTGCCCAGGTTTCTGAGGGGCTGGCATGGTGCCATGAGTGTCATTAGGACTACCATGACATCAATGAGTGTTCTTTAAAATTCAGTTGAAGCAAGAGGGGCTGCTTCACTTTCAGTGAGATAAGAACAGACTTGTTGCAGTGATGTGTGGAGACGGGCAGACATTAACTAACCATAGCAAAACGCAGCATCTAAATTAGGGCAGCACATTTAATCTAAAAATAATCTAATTACAAATTCGTCTTTTGCAATAAACTAATCGTGAAAGCTGTTGATTTCAGAATTCCTTGTAGGTCAACTCCAGTTGTCAAAATGTGTTTAAATTTGTTTTTTGCTACATGAAGCATTGTAATCAATCAAAGACAAGTCCAGATATTGTTGATGCTGTGTTTGTTTCCTTAACCTACTATCGCAACCTGGATCTAAATTGCACTGCAATAGTGGGGTTTCCCTCTTACATAAAACTCTGGAATTCCCCCAATGTACATGCATATGCTAGGC
This sequence comes from Xyrauchen texanus, assembly GCF_025860055.1. NCBI lineage: Eukaryota > Metazoa > Chordata > Actinopteri > Cypriniformes > Catostomidae > Xyrauchen > Xyrauchen texanus. Next base: position 19,133,661 of record NC_068297.1, on the reverse strand, counting down.
TGTTACTTAGAGACATTCAAAATTTTACATTCATGTGTATAAATGGGTATAGTTTATAGTGGATTTGATTTACCTGCTGTACTCCCAAAAGTTTAATTCGTTCTGCTGTGTTGACATGTTGTTGAGCTCCAGTCTACAACATTTGTTCTCCCAGTCTGTTCCACTCACATGCACTTTTCAAACACCCACCGAACGCTACTTATGAGTCTGCATGGCTACATTAAGCCTCGTTCTCTGAGAGAAACCTAGGTGTGTCAAACCACTTTCTCTTAATCGCTTAAACAGCAGAAGTCCAACAGCGTTCTTGTTTACGTGACATTTCAGAACACCACTTTTTGCCTAAAACCTGGAATAAACTGTTTTCTTAAGTGCACGTAAACATGGTCACTGAAACAAGTCAGAAAAATAACTCATGTTGCACTTGTTTCTTTCCCACAAAATAATCAAGCACAAATACACACAGGCATACTCAATATTTAAAAGCATGGAAATAAATTACAGAGGCAGCCAGTCAATATACTTAAGAAATTAGAAAAATTGCCTGAGCAGTCTATGGGATCTCACAAGGGAAAGAATCATCATAAGAACAGTGAGCTCACTCTCATATCTTTCCCTTGAGTGATCCCATAGGCTGCTCAGGCAATTTTTCTAAGTTCTTAAGTTAAGTTTGATACATTTGTTTCATGGGCAAAACTCTCACAGTTCTTTCTCTAATAAATGCTCTTTTAGGTTCCTTTGAAGTCCTCAGCACGGAACAGGATTGTCAGTTACACACAGGATAAGATGATATTTACAATTCTCATAGCATGTCCAAATTTTAGAGGATGGCAAAAAGGACCTTGAAGCAAGCTAGAATAGCTTCTAAAAATGCTAACTATGCCCATTTTTCCCCTCTCCCTCCTCAAAGAGTCCAGCCCAACTTAACCATCTAACCCAGAGCATTCCTGTGTTATTTAGCCCCTTTAACAAAACACATTGTAAGAGAGATGTTGAACACATTAATAACACAACTTTCCACTAAGCTGACCCAGACATCCCTTTTAAGGGCAAGCAGTTCAGATTTCTCTTTTCATTAAGTTAAAAAAATACCTCAGGAATAGAGTGAGCGAGAGAAGGGAAGAGAAATCATTTTGTTGCCTGGTTTGAGCTGACAACTCATTGCTTTGATGATTAGAAAAGAGAACAGCCTTTACAGACTTGGACAGACCTGATAAACATCCACTGAGGCAACAGCCAGAAATATACGAGTCTGTCCAGAGGATTCAGAACACAAAAGTAATGTGAGCGAAATTTACAAGAAATATTTTTTACAGTGATTCCCCTTCACCATCTCTGCCCTGGAGCAACACTCTTCAACCTATTAAAAATTTTTGAATTCTAATGTTATGGGAGAAACTTGCCCACTTTAGACCTGACAATCATCTTTGGAGATGAAGTGTGCACTTTCTTCACCACTAGAGTCACCAAACAGAAAAATACTGATAGTTTCCAAACAGGTTTCCTGCCCGCTATTGGTTGGCAAACAGATAGCCTCACCCTAAAACACCATGCTCCATTGGTTTATTTTTGAGCCCGGCTGTACAAACAAAAAGAGCAATGCTTCGACAGCAACACAGAAAAGCTTACTTAACAGTAGTCTCTGCTCTTAAATCTTTTCCCATCCAGTAAGATGCTCTTCCTAATGTTTTGTTGTTCATTTTTCTAATAAATGCATTTCTGGAAGGGAAAACAGCTCTCTGAACATCTACACAAAATGTGTGCCATTACTAGAGGTAATTTCTATTCTCAGGCCTTATACAGTATGATCTTTTGTAGAACATTCTTGGAATGTGTCCAGAATAAGTTTGGCTTTGTCACTACATTTAAAAAATAAATGACAACCAAAACCCAGTTGTTCTTTATGCACCTCAGTGATTTAATTTTTTATGGGGATTTATCTTCATTCAAAGTTTTCTTTTTACAGCAAGAACTCTAAAAAAACTCAGTGGGATGACTACTTTACATACAACGCTTGCCTTTTTTACATTTTACATCAACATGTGCACTGCTGAATCATCGTTTGTCTAAACTTATACATGAATACCAGTCAGTCAAACACAGGAAAGGGTTACTTCACACACATTCTAACAATTCCTTATCTTTTATCCCAGTCATGCTAAGCACTGGCAGTACTTTAAACTGCCAATCAAATGTTAACATGTTCCCTTTTGCTTGATGTGTGGCATCCCGCAGGTCAACGTATGAGGCCCCTTCTTTTTCAGACTGACTGTGTTTGCAAGTAGCTGATCACAATGAATGGGAACTGGAGCTTTGAAGTTCAAAAAGGATTAAAAACCATCATAAAAGTGATAAATGACTTTTGAGCTAAATTCCATGTAAATATTAGCCCAAAATTCATTGGGTTTCAACAGACATAATAAAGCCATATTTTTATACCCATCCTGATGGTGTGAAGTCCACCCTAAAGTCCTCCATTTTGCAGTAGGCAATGGCCTTTCTTTGTTCACATCATCACCTGCTACCCCGGTGGCCCTCAGGTGCTTTCAATGAGACGAGTGAAAGATCTGCCACAGTCAACTGATGCACTACACAATTACACACACCAATCCACACACCCATGCTCCCAATACATATCACACCCACACAGGCTTTGATGCAAGACTGTCTTCCAACACAATATTGTATGCACACCATCAATGGAACAGAATTCCATAAATGGGACCCAACAATGCCATAGGTGATTATTATTCCACTTACACTCATTTAATCAATCACATTTATTATCACACGGTCACACAATAAAACAGAATTATCTGTACATACTCACACATTTGATGGTTACTGTCTTCTACAGAGCATAAATTCCTAATTCCAAAATTTCTAATCACTATTTGATGGCAGAAGTTCAAGATAAAAGGATCATCTGTTGTCCCCTACACACCCTTACAGGATTATCCTCAAACTACAGTAAACATACAGTGGGGTTCAGCTGTCCACATTGAAAATAAGATTTTGAATCTCATATTTAAACCTGGGAATAAACAGGTTCTCCATAAAACTCATAATATGAAGTTTTAAGATGAATTTTTTTTTTAAACAAATAAACACCATAACGAGAATTTACAGTTTTTCTGAATTGCTAAAACACTAAACCCCATTCTCTGAACCAAACGGTCAAATGCCTGAACCCATATGGCTGATACCCATACTGGCCTACTAAGACACAATTTGCAGAACTCGGAAACACATTTTTTTTTAAAAAACTCTAAGCACATTCACAAGCAAATTTTGCATGGAGATGCATTTGTGATGAAAAATGATAAACACAGCCTGCAAAAGTTAAACACAATTGTCCATCATTTAAACACAATGACTCAAAAATGTTAGCATTTGTCTCTAATGATGAAACCAATTAGTGAATGGCATATAAGTCAGTGCAAGTGGCAAGGGCCAGTTGAATGTTGATACCAACAATTGATGGTACCTATCGACGAGGCAGAGAAGAAATCACGACAGAGGTGGCGGATGAGGAGGAAGAAGACAAGGAGTTCCAAGAGCACCAATTTCAGATTAAATTTGTGCCACCGTCATTGATCATGTCATTGTTCATGGGTTGACATTTGAGGGAAGCTGGACAAAGGGTTCAAACTATCCTGAGCAGGTTCTTAGTGTCCACCATAGTGGGACATAAGACAACATAACAGGTACTGTATAGTAATTGAGTTCTTGGTCCTTGAATATTTACTGTATGCAAACATTTCAGTACAGTACATCACTTTTTCAATAGTAAAGCGACTGGAGAACAACCTATATCATATGTATTGAAGTCAAGTCCATTACTGTACTATATTCACAGTACTGTATGTGTATGTAATTCCATTATTGCTTTTTGTAGAACTGAAGACTGCCTCGAGGAGGTGGCAGACATTCTATTTTTATTCTACAGCAAGAGGCTCACATTGTTGATATGATCCTTTAAAATATGAGACCAAGTAATCGAAGATTATGCCAATTTTGAAGGGAACAACAAAGTGAGCCTCTCCACTATTGATCATATCTTGCAGTGGAACAGGGTACACATGGAACAAGTGTGCCAGGTACCCTTTCTTTGAGTGCTTTCTGTATATGCAAGTGTACATTCCAACTGGATTTTGGTTCTTACAGTACATTACTATATACAGAACTGTAAAACTGTCAAACGTCTGTACTGTAATGTAGTACTGTAAAGCAGGGCAGCATAGAGATGCAAAGAACAGAAGAGGTCAGTCATTCTGTAGCACTCATACAGATACTGTAAACCTACAAAACATTTTGTATGTATTTTGCCTACAGAGAATAGGTTACATGGATTCAATGGAAAGGCCCCATGAGTACATTTATATTGATGAGGCTGGATTCAATCTGACGAAAAGGAGAAGTTGAGGAAGGAACATAATTTGTCAGCGGGCCATTGTGGAATTCCCTGGTTAGTGTCGAGAAATGTGACCTTTTGTGCGGCCATCAGTAACAGAGGGGTTCTCCACCATCTTGCAACCTTGGGACCTTATAACACTCAACACCTTCTCACATAAATGTGTGGTCTTTGGAATCTCCTGTTTGACTGTGAGCTCCAGGATCATGGCCAGGCACAGCATCCAGTCTATGTGGTTGTTTGGAACAATGTGAGTTTTCACCATGGTGCCCAGGTCCGGGAGTGGTTCAAAATAAACCAACATTTTTTGAATGGTTTCCTTCAACCCTACTCTCCTTTTTTAAATCCAATTGAAGAGTTCTTCTCAACATGGAGATGGTAGGTCTATGACCGTAAATCCTACACCAGGGAAAATCTTCAGCAGGCCATGGAAATGTCCTGTGGTGTTATAAGTGTGTAGTCCTGTCAGGGTTGGATTTGGCACACCAGATGATTCTTCCGCTGTTGCCTTGTATGGGAGAATGTGGCATGTGATGTTGACAAAGTCCTCTGGCCTGACTCGGCACAGAGGTGTGATGCTGAGGCACAGTTAAATTTTTATTTTTCCTTAGGCATTTTACAGTACAGAAGTTTTTTTTCATGCATGCTATATTCTGAACGTGTACTACTGTAGTTGCCACTTGCTGTATACAATGCTGTAAATATTTATTGTGAAAACAATTGGTCTCTCATAATTGAATTTATGCACTTGGCAATGAAGAATGCAAAACACAAAAGACCTTATGCACAATCAAGAATTATTTCTGTACCTATGTGGCCCTGAACACAATGTTTTAAATTTTTTGGTGTAGTTTCTAATGGTTGCTCGGTAGTTTTAACATTTTGACAGGCTGTGTATAGGTTTAAATGCTCAGAGCATTTTTGGTTTAGGCCAAAGTTAAAATGGTATTGAAGCGATTGTTTGATTTAGGCAAAAGTGTCAGGGGTGTTGTAAATGTAGTTTGAAGATTTGTTTTTGTGTTTACAGTTGTGGGAAAATGGGTGAATATTTCATAGAAATGTGTCTTAGCAATTGTGAAAAACTGTAATAAGAAATATTTAAGCCTCTACATTATTTCCAGGTCACTAATCAAATATGCAAATTTGTGAAATCTTTGACCGTTTTAACTAGGAAAGGTCATGTTTGGCTCCATTCAATGAAGCACACCTTTCTGGAACATTCTCAAATCATGCTGGAACCATCAGCATTGCAAAAACTTATGAAGTCCATACCAGCTCGAATGTGTGCAGCTCGAATCAAAGAAAAAGGGGGGTAAACCACATCATAAGAAATGTATGTTAACTTATCAGTCAAATTGTTATGCTGATAATATTATTTTGTAATGGAAGCAAAGCTGTTAAATAAAAAATTAAAAAATTAAAATTAAAAAAAAAGAATTTTCACAAGTGGACTTCACTGCACCCCATTGTAGGATAATTAATTTGGTTAATAAATTAAAAAAAAACTTTGACAGATAGAAGTTATTCAGATACACAATAGCACTCAAATTGAACTTTACAGCACTGTGCAGACAGCAACGTGACCTGTCAGCTAAAACTAGCTCTTGCATCAGTGAGAAACTGTGCGGCAGGCAGGCACAGCTTCTTTCCCTGCCCATGACTTAACCTCTCTGCAAGGCTGGAAATCAGGTCAGTGCTGGGCCTGAGAGTCCCTGCTTGTGTTTCGATGAGGAGGGTATAAATAGGTAGCGCAGTGCAGAACTAAGAAAGCGAGCAGTCTCAAGTGAATCCTGGGTCATTGAAGTGTGACCTTTTGGACGACATGAACATGGGACTGAAAAGTCATCACAATATATATTTGTGTGTTGCTTTCCAGTATAAGTATCTAAACTTTTCTTGTTTTAAGTATAGAGTAAATCGAACAAACTTCAATGATGTTTATGCTTAAAATCAAGAAAGACAAATAAATGCAATTCAAGACATATTCTCAGAAAACAATCCTTAATTAGTATCCTATGCATTTTTTGCTTAACAAGTAAATGTAGATTATCTTAAGGATGCCATGAAGCAAAAACAAGATAATTAATGATATATTTTGTATTATTCTTGACTCTTGCATGCGGTCCATGGCTGGGCGCATCATCTGCACATGCATTGGCCATTAACTGTACTAAAAGAGAGTCACAAAGCAAACACATTCTAATTAGTTCGTGGTAAGAAAAGTTTACTCACAAAGGCAACGCAGTCGACCAGGCATGAGGCAATCTGGAACATCCAAAAACGAAGTATACCTAGGCCTTTAGGCTAAATGTAATCATTCCATTCTGTGCAATGGCGGAGCGCTGCAGCTGCGTTCAGCGTTCCGTCCCGGATAAATAGTGAATATTACACCATCACAGAGCATGTGGGCTGCTCTCTATGCATCACTCTGTTTCAGCTGAGCTATTTCAGGTGACCTCAGAGATATATTGAACCCACTCCCCCTCTCGCACCTACACTTCTCAACAGCAGCACACATACAGTCAGAGAGGGCAGACGCAGAGGATGGGGGTGTCAGAAAAAACATGTCAGAGGTCAACAAGGAAACATTTGCAGATCCCCTCTTTTTCTCACATAGATACTTCTTACTCTTGCTCTCTGATACGAAACCTAGTGAGCTTGCCTTGCCACCTACTGCCCAATTTAGTCCCCGACACAAATTTTGGGTAAAATAATAAAGTTTATTACACTGAAATGTTTTTTTTGATACTTCTCAGTGAGTCTGTTTATATGCACAATATTACGCTGATAACTAACAAAAATCAGTGTATTAAAACAAAAACAACGTAAGAAACCTTGTTTACATCATATTTGAAATCGTATTATTCTCTACTTCCACATCAAAACACAAACAGGCATGAGCACAACACCTGTGCACATTGGATAAGCTGGTAAAAATGCCAGTAAAGGTGTTTATATGCAAAGCAAAATCAAGTTAATGTGCAAAAATCGATGTGTTCCAATCAGTTTATGCTTAAACCGTTTATGACCACACACCAATAAAAAAAGTAAGCCATTTAAGGCATTTTCATGACCTTACACATAGTCAGGTTATTATTCATAAGCTCTCATTATTTGCCAAAGCTCAATGAAATATACTAAATATAATTTATTCTTAAATCAACATTTTTTTTTTTATTAAGTTTGTCACAAACATCCGATGCTGCCTCAGAATTTGGATACAACAAGGTATCTTGTAGGCAAGGTATTATGTAGGCAACATAATAAAGTAGCCTACCTTTTGTAACAGCTTTCATTTCGCATCGGAAGCACATATATGATGCCTTAAAATGCTATCTAAGTAGGCATATGACTCTTCAGTTCCGGCTTTCTCCTTAAATACACACCAGATCTTTAAACCACACTTAATCTTCTGTAATCTGTACACACGCATACAAATGTAAATATGGGTGGGGTACTTCTCTGAAGGTGAAATTTTAGACAAATCTTTGAGGAGGAAAGACAAACGGCATCCTTTCCAGATGACGTCGAGTGCTTTTAGCTTGTAGACTCTGATGAGTTCTTCTAACATTTTCTGTGATGTATGACCTCATCAGCAATCCCAGACGCGGTGCAGTGTTCAGGATATCAGCTCCCTGTCACTCTGATTCGAACCTACAATGGGCTTATCTAAAGCTGAACTGAAGGGGGTGCCGTTCATGGAGCAGTATACACTTTCTCCTTCCATAAGAACCTGTTTTTACATCTGAATTCTGCAATTTCTGTGTCACTAGTGTCAACAAACAGAATTGACAAAATAGGTTTCCCAAACACTACCCCTAACATAATTGGCAGAGCCGGTCCAAGCCTTTTGAGGGGCCCCAAGCAACAATGTGTGTGGGGGGCCCCATCAGTTTGTTCGTAACACTACTTACAATGTCTTTTGTCTTTACAATGTCTTCGGATCAGGAACCGTAAGCAACTTACTTAGACTGCCTATAGGGAGGAACGGCACTGGTCATCCAACAGATTGTCCAACACCAAGCTCACTCCAAATTTCATAATCGTGACAGCCCTTAGAATTCCATTGGCCAATTTGAACATTCCACCAATGTAAGACTATGGGACTTTCCAATTTTTTTATTGTCCACTGTGTGAAAACCTTAAGCCTACTCAGTTACAAAAGACATAGCACAATATTCCAGTATAGTCTGAAGGTCTGCGCCAAGTTTGATGGATATAGCTTGAAAACTCAAGGAGGAGTTAATGTTACAAATTTAAAAAAAAACCTAAACAAAGATTGTAGAATAATAGTATGTTGTTTCATTAAGCCAACGTGATTACACACTTCAGCTTTAAGGAAATAATTCTTCTTTACAATTTACCTTTTCTTACAAAATTCTAAATTTTTGTATCAGGAAATTACTTCCAAACTGAGTTTAGGCTACTACTACCACATTTGTTCATGTGAAATTCACAAGTCCTACCATATCAACAAATCAAATGAACAGTAAACTGCATGTGTTATGATTCTCATTGAAATTCCTCATAAAAGAAAGCACACCAACTCTGAATCTTATGGTCCTGTGTGGATATCAATACTCAAGGCTCAAAATACTGGGACAGCTGTACTTGTTCAGTGTGTGCGTATCTGTCTGCTGTAATATTCTTGTGTTCACACTTTAACACCTCTTCCTCAACAAGCAAAATGTCAGTCAGCCAGCTCTCCCTCATCCTGGCAGCAGAAGAGACATTTAGCCGTGCACCAGATCTGGTCATATTTCCCCATAAACACCTCATTATGTGTCACTATCATGCAGTCACAAGAATTAAGAGTCTTTTTGTAAAGAAAACTCTTTATTCCGCCTGAAAATGGGCATTTTCAAGATAAATGTTTTTTAACATCAGTTGCAGTGCTAGGACTATGCTTACAACTATCAGAAGCTAGTCCTCCACAATGACTTTACTGTTTGGCATGCAAGAAGTTTTACCAACATATGTCTGGTAAAAGACACTGACAATTTCACTTCCTTTTGCATTTGAGGAAAAAAACTATTGACTCACAGACTCATTCTTACTGAGAAAGGAGAACCATGGTGTCATGTGAAGCAACAATATGCCCCATGAGGTCAGTAAATGTTCTCGCTTTTAAGTCCATCTAAAAGAAAAAGTGCACTGAAAACTTCAACAAAGACATTTACAGAGCAGCATCAGAATCTGTCAGCTTATGTGAGCGAGGAAGACAGGGAGTAAGAGGGAACTCCAGGAGAGAGCATGAAACCACAATATTCAATTTAAACCCCAGACTAGTCATTTAGCCACTCCATAATCCTCAGGTCTGGTGCAAAGTCTGGTAATTACTCTTATTGGACAATGATAACCATTAGACTTCAGTTTCACCAGCATTTTACTGCATGCTTGTGCCGAGTGGAAAAGCCATCAGCAGACTGGCAAAACCTGCTCATAAGGGAAAGTGGTGAGGGAGGGCAGGAATTACATTGCACAGGTATTCATGGCTTGATCATTGTGCTACCTGTCATCATCTAACTTTCACTTGAATGAGAAGTGCCCTTGACCTCCCTCCCTCACACACACACACACACACACACACACACACACACACACACACACACACACACACACACACACACACACACACACACACACACACACACACCTGTCCTGTTTAAACTTTCAAAGTTCACATGCACTGTTGTATTACTAAGAATAACAGCTCAACAGAATGCAACCTTTGCCCTTCTAAGGTGAGAGTGGAAGAAAACTGCATTGCAGGTTGCAAAACTCATGAGAGAGAGAGAGAAAGAGAGAGAGAGAAGCAGCAACAAAAGACCAAGACAAAAACAGAAAAACAAAAGGAGTGTGTCAGATAGTTGTTGACTAAAAACAAATACATCTGACTCTAGAATGCAATCCAGAGCTTGGGCAGACTCTGGAAATGGTGTTCAAGAGTAATTGCACAATTGATTTCTTCCAGTGTCCTAAAAAAATCCAACCATGTACGCATTAAATTTTTACATATTTACATTCAATTACATTTATGGGCATTAATTCTTACCATGAAATGAAATTTTGTCACTGTCATCTAAAACTGACAAACTGCCAGCACAGATGTGGTCCAAGACAACTCACAAGATTTAAACTTGTTCCATGACTACAATTTCCATATATCTACAGTGCTACAACTATGCTAGACCAAAAGTAAAGCTAAACGTCCAGTCCAGTCTTGTGATAAAACCATTAAGTGCCTGTTACTGTAATAGTATTTCACAGAATTTGAGAAGTGCTGGTGTTAATGGAATAGTTTACCCAAAGATTAACAATTCTCTCATTATTTACTCACTGTTATGCAACGTCAAACTCGTATGACTTTCTGTCTTCTGCCGAACACAAACCAAGAAAATTTCAATGGAGATTTGATGTGAATATACTGTATGGATACAAGGCAAGTCAATGGGATCCAAAATATCCAAGCTCCAAAAAGGACATAAAAGGCAGCATAAAGTATACAACTCAAGTGGTTTAATCCATGTCTTCCACTGTAAAAAAATAAATGTCCGTAATTTTAAAGTAAAAATGCTATAGTAAAAAAACGTAAATGGTTAATGGGTAGTTACCTTGAAATATATATGGTAAAAATCTATCAAATAATTAAAAAGAAAATACATGTAATTTTACAGAAAAACAAATTATATTTTTTAGATGTTAAAAGTATGATTTTCCTGTATAATTAATGGTAAGGCATTTATGTTATGTTTAACAAGAGAGTGTATGTACTTTTTAATGGTAAATTATTGTTACATTTACAGTAAAAAAAAAAAAAAGGATTATCGCCCGTTCCCAGTATTTCATGTGTGACCCATTACATTTAATTATATTTTATGGGAATAGTTAAGTTTCATATTTTTGTTAATATCAGTTATGCTTTGGGGTATACTGTGTTATATTTTATGTAGTTTAGTTAATGTTTATTTTAATTTTACATATGCTAACCTGATGGTGTTTAGTGTTTGTGTGTCTCTACATGTTTATTGGTCATTGCTCCTGGAAGGGCTTCATGTTCATTTGATGAACTTCATGTCATCATGTGCCCTTCTGAAATTGGTACGGTGATTAACAATAACTTAAAGAGTAAAACGCAGATTTTTACACTTTCAGATAGTTAATGTATCAAGTTTATCATTAAGCCTGAAACGTGGTTACCGTATTCTTAACAGTAAATCTGTGGCAACTACAGCTGCTGGTTATTTACCGTACATATTACGGAATTTGTTTTACAGTGTGATGTGATCGGTTTGGGTGAAAAAAAAAATAATAATTCACTATAAATATTGACCTCTACAGTTTCCTGGGCACGGCCATGATTTGTAGCTCAATCACTCTACCTTGCACTTGATGCATGTGCAGAGCCCTTTAAACACTTCAGAAGACTTGGATTAAACCAATTGAGTGGTTTGGATTACCTTTATGCTGCATATATGTCCTTTTGGAGATTGGAAGTGCTGGACCCCATTGACTTATATTCACATCACATCTCCATCAAAAAATATTTGTGTTCTGCAGAAGAAACAAAGTCATAAGAGTTTGAGATGGCGTAAAACTGAGTAATAATGAAAGAATTGTCTTTTTTGGTGAACAATTCCTTTAAGGGATCAGGGAAATTTTTTTTTTTTTTTTTTTTGGATAGTTCAGGTAAATGAATCAGCGCTTAGATAAATTTAGCTAATAACTAAAGTGCATACAAATGTTCTGCAGGCACTAAGATAGACACTGCCTCACAGGCTTACTGCAAATCCATGAATGCAAACCTTCAAGTCTGGGACAGGTCATGGCAGGTCCTATCTTTATGGGCCCCACCTGCCTAGCGAAATAGAGCATCTGAGGGGATTGCCGTTCTCTCATAGCTTATGTTTCTTTTATTTATGTCTGCTTTCCAACCCCCTACCATCACCATCACCACTACAGCTAACCAGACAAAATAATGCTCATGTGTATATACGTGAGTGTGTCCAGGTTTTTCTATACTTGTGAGTGCCAAATTTTTGAAAATGTATAGTAAAATTGCTAGAGAACCCATTTGTGAGGACATTTTAGCTGGGCCTCACTAGTAAAAAAAAAAAAGGCTTATACATCACCTAAATTATGTTTATCTTTAAGTCTAATGAAGTGCACAGGTTTCTATGAGGGTTTGGTTTAGGGGTAGGGTTAGGGGATAGAATATATCTTTAGCCTGCTATAAAATCAACAAAAGTCTATAAGATGTCCTCACAAGTATAGCAAAACAAAGGTGTGTGTGTGTGTGTGTGTGTGTGTATTTATCACTTTGTGGGGACCAAATGTATAAGGATAGTAAAACCTGAAATATTTGACATTGTGGGGACATTTTGTCGGTCCCCATGAGGAAAACAGCTTATAAATCATACTAAATTGTGTTTTTTGAAAATGTAAAAATGCAGAAAGGTTTCTGTGAGGGTTAGGTTTAGGGGATAGAATATATAATTTGTACAGTATAAAAACCATTATGTCTATGGAAAGTCCCCATAAAACATGGAAACCCAACATATGCGTGTGTGTCCATGGTTGTACATACACATAGACCAAAATGTAGTCTACAATAGCCTTTGACATGCGCAAAGCTTCAAGCCATCAATCCCCTGACCTCTACACATGTAGTGCCAGAATTATGACATCCCATTCAATTACAGCTCGAAGGTCAAAAATAAGCACCCGGTTTTTTTGGCAAGGGCAAAAACAGCAGTTTTCTACTCTAAAATTGGCGTATATGCCTATTTGAGCCAAGCAAAGCAGAGGTTAAACTTCTGTTTAAAGACATCAAAAGCGTTTAATCGTGCCTGTCATCATCTGTGAACGCATCTCTAATAACGGCTGTCAACATTAATAGCCGCGGCTTGAAATACATTTCTATTCGTGTACGCGGGTAGCAGCGCTGGTTTGGACACACATTGCGTCAAAAAGAGACACGTTACGATCCAGAAACCCACATTTAACATCGGACATCTGTCAGACGAACATGAGCTCCCTGACTGAAGCCGATATAAGTCTAATTCCAGCCTGTCTTGCTTTGCTTATTCTGCAGAAATGTACGAGAGACAACGCTTTCAAGGTATCTTAAGCGCCGTATAATAAAGGGGAAACGACTTCATATCATAAAAAACTTACTTTCTTTAGCTACTCTAACCCGTAAGAGACCTAAATTCTCTGAAAGACTGAGGTTTTGTTCTTAGAGAAAGAGACTTTTCATGTTGCAAACTCAAAATATTTTCCGAGCAAACCCGCGTGCGTTTACTTGTAGTGTACGTGGCGAGGAATTTCAGTTTGACATTTCGCTGTTTGCACGGAACAAATGAAGACTTTCAAACCGCACAGAATTTTCACAATGTTGCATTGTAAACTTTAGTTGGCTACATCGCGCGATGCAGCAGCTGACGTAGAACATCTCAATCTGAACAGTGCAAAGACTTGGGAAATCTCTGGTTCTGCCCCCAAAATAATCTGAACACACATGCTCGACTGTTCTAGATATCGGCTATTGATACCGAACATCCACCGTTCGGAAAGATCCTGTTAAATTCGTTGTCACCGGAAAAATACCGCGATTAAAATCACCGCAGTCCGGCTTCTCGAGTAGGCTAGCCTACCTGCTGCTCTCGACTGCGGCGAACAGGAGGGGGAGGAGGGTGGTAAAGTTGCCGCAGTTTAGAGTTATGTCTACGGGGCAGGATTCCACCATTCAGCTCCCCCTCCACAAACGGAGGTCAATAGTCCTGGTTCAGATTTCTCTTACCTTGAGCACTCGGTAGAAGGAGGACAATTCCCAACAATTTTCTCAAGAGCTCAGTTCGAGTCAGCGTCCTTTAAGTAAGCTCTCTGGAAGGACAAACTACTCGCTTTTACTTTTCGAGGATGAATAGAGCGATTCTCAGCAGGGTCCTCGCTAGTTCCTTTTCTCACCCCCTCCCTTGCGCCGCAAGATCAAACCAACACATTCCTTCGAGTTCCAAACAATGAAAAAGGTGGGTTTTCCTTTGCCAAGAAAGACCCACCCCTAGAACGACTACGCCGCCTCTGACCGCAGAAAGAACGCCCTGCCCCGGCTAATACGTCCCGCCTTCCCCGAGGAGGGAGAGAGTCGGGTCAGCGTTTAGCTCTAGAGGAAGTTTGGGGAATAACGGAAACCCATTTTGCAAGCAAAACTGGTGTTTTAATGTATTTTAGACTTGAATTAAGCATGAATACTAGTATTCACGTTAGTACAGTTGCTAAACTTAACAAAGGTATCTTCGATAAATAGGCTACTATTGTATCTACTAGGCTATATAGTTTAGGCAAAGAATATTAGGCTATACTATACTGTATGTTTTTAATGTGAGATACATCACATCTATCTATACAGATAGATAGATAGATAGATAGATAGATAGATAGATAGATAGATAGATAGATAGATAGATAGATAGATAGATAGATAGATAGATAGATAGATAGATAGATAGATAGATAGATAGATAGATAGATAGATAGATGGATGGATGGATAGATAGACTTAAAGGCAGTGTGAAGCTTAATATTTTATAAAAGCACTTACATAAATTTTTCTGTTACAGCTTGTAAAATATTTGAGCTGTAAAGTTGTTTAAATCATTGTTTCTATGGTAGTTTTAGGGTTAGAGTCACATCAGGTAACTTCCTCGTGGTCACGAATAGGGGTTCTCACTCTCAATGGGGCACGTGGTAAATTGTGCGTGGATCGCGGAGAGTAGCATGAGCCTCCACATGCTGTGAGTCTCTGCGATGCCATGCAGTGAGCCATGTGATAAGATGCACGGATTAACTGTCTCAGAAACGGAGGCAACTAAAGGTGAATAACCGCACCACCCAACCGCGCCACCACGAGGACCCATTAAAGTGGGAATTGGGCATTCCAAATTGGGAGAAAAAATTATAATAAAAAAAAAAACTAGTCAAAATTCATTTTTGTGTTTATCAGCATTATGCCACAAATAAACCCTCAACATGTGGCCAGCAAGTTATAAGAGAAAAAAATCTAGAAACTTTCAAGACAGAGCTGTCAAGGCTGGTATTTAGAGGTCCATATACTGTATTTCCGAAACAAAATAATGAAAATATTTCTTTCAAATTAATGTGGGATTTATCAACAATTTATTCAGGATAATTGGTAAAGCAGAGTTTAAGAGCACCTCTTCAGATTGTGTCCCAAGGCTTGAGCATTTCTGTTTAGGTTGATGTGTTGTTGTGGAAGCAGTCAAATGCAAATACAGTACCTACCACAGTGTGCCATCACAATGTTGAGGATGTATAGAGAACGAGGCATTTTGGCAGCTTGGTTTCAACAAATAATATTCTTGGAGTGAGGAAGAAGGAAATTTACAGTATGTTTTCATAGTGCAATGACCTCATACTGTATGTCAAAAGATCAAGGATCAAGTATCAAATTTGATTCTTTCTGTCATCATGACCCATTTGAAGTTTGAGTCCAAGTTGTATACAGTATGTTAAAATTAGTCTGTGCTGTCTACAGTGGCAGTGATCCTGGATAAGTACATGGCAGAAATAATAATAATACAAAATATATAATCCAACTACTAGCCTCATAGTGGCTGAAGTGAAACAAACCAATAGTACATAGTCATTTTCAAGGACAATCATCACTATACACTATGTGTTTCACTTGTCTATGGTAGGATAGCTGCACTGTATTGTAATAGACGTTTGACTTGTTTGCAAAATTAGTGTTTTTTAAGCTTCTTTAAGAAAATGAAGTACATAACTAAGATCATGTATGCAGCTATCAAGATGGCACGTTTAAAATGTCAGGGACTGTGATTAGTTATTTGTTTGTGTATGTTTTTTTCTAGTTATCTGCACATTTGAACAATGTTGCTCTAATTGCCTCTTAGCTTTTTATTTTATATCACATTTGAACTCCTGTAGCTTTGACAATGGGTTTGAATGTCAAGGGGAAAAACAAAGCACACAAGTGGCTTTTCACATCTCTCTCACTCCTACACAGACTGTTATTTGTTAAATCAAAACTGAGTCCTAAAGTCTATAATTATTTTTGTTTAATGCCACTGCATGTTACAGCAGGAGTAGCAGTAGGTGGCAAGAAAATGAACATCACAAACTCACATTGATTGGAGGAGGGTGAGCTAAACATGTGGGGGAAAACACTCTCAATAACACATGACAATTTGTCATAAAAATACCACGATATTACCCTAAATATTGCAGATATTGACTTGCCATGTAACTTGCATGCATGGTTTTCTTCTGGAAACACTTTAAAATAAAAGGTCAGATATGCTCTCATTCAGTTCTCAACATAAATGTACATGTTTAGATGTGTTAATTTCAATATTGAATTAATTTCTATTCCAAATAGTCTGATTTTGTTAAATCTCTAATGTTAAATCATAATAAGAACAGCCTCAACCATATGAAAGGCATGTTTCACAAGCAAAGCATGATGAATGTGCTGGGACATGCCCAGGTATCAGTGTGTCACATAGAAAGAGGCGCTGAATTAGCCTGCTGTTCTTTGTCGCTTTCTTTTGCTGATATATTTTTCACTCACTCCCACATTTACTGTAGATTCTTTTCACACCTTACATTCGTTTCTTCAAGTGTGGCCTTATAGATGTCAGGAGAATAGATTAATATTGCATAGAATGTAATCTTCTTTTGTCCCATGCAGGGATCTACAGTAATCACATATTCAGGATTGTGGGGATTCAAATGTAATAATTTTATAATCAATCATGGAAACAAACATATCAGTTGACAGCTATTATGAATATTGGGGGTAGGGGGACATGCCCCCCTCAATGTCTATGTTGGTTATGACCCTGGTCCCAAGAAAACATATTTTTAACCCTTAAAGACCCAGTGTTGCAAAATTGCAACTTATCTCGAGAAAATTATATCCAAAGGGCATGAAGTGAAATTCTGTAAAATGAATGATCCAACATTAAACAAATGGAAATCTAAACAGAGGGTAGAGTAAATTAATAATTTACAAGTGCAAAATGACATCACAAAATAATCAAATTGTGGAGAGAATGGTGCCAAATTTTCTGCTTTCTAACTCCCCTCACTCACACATAATCTTTTCTAATCTTGCTTATTTATATGTATTATTGTTTAAAAATCTTCCAAAGTGTAATTGGTGCATCCTGAACAGCGATGAGAAAAGAAACAAGTGTCAAGTGATGTTAATGTGCTGCAGAGGTAGGACAAAAATGTACACATGAAGGACTTTGCTGTGTGGTAAAATTGCCCAAATGTTGTATTTGTATTTGCTATATATATAAATATAATATCATTATATACTCTAAAACAGTGTCATATTTAAGCAGGTATATATATATATATATATGTGTGTGTGTGTGTGTGTGTGTGTGTGTGTGTGTGTGTGTGTGTGTGTACAGTATATTCCTGCTTGACACTATTTTAGAGTCTTGCAAAAATGCAACAGTGGGTTTTAGTAGTTTTTCTGTTTGTGGTTAAGACTATTCAGTAAATCATAGAAAAGCAATTCCAATTGATTTTCAACAATGAAACTGATGTGGGAATACTCTGAGATGAACAGAGAAGTTTAAAAAAAAGAAAAGATTTTTAAAAGGACAAAACAACTGCACCATAGTCATCTAAATGCAATTTCAAGTCATTTACATGGGGGTTAGTGAGGCAGAGGAATATTCCAGGATCATGAAACTTCAGACAGTGTCAGAGGACTGCTCTGATATTACTGTAACATATCCAAATTTCAACTTGAAGAAAGTCAAAATGTAGCTAGTTGTACACTTACTATGCTTTATAAAAGTTGTGAAATGTTGCAATTTGAAAAGCTTTACAAGGGTAATGCTTTTCCAAAATTCACCCTAAAATTAAATATCCTTTCTATATTATATATATAGCAGGCCCTACAGATGAAATCTGGGAAAGTAATGGGGCAAATTCACCCAGGTACTCTTCTGGAAATGTTGGCCTGCAGCCCAAAGGCTTCATGCGATATTGTGGAGATAGACAGAGTCACATTCCAGAAGTAGCTGAAATACATCCTGATGAACATATTTTTTTCTGTACACATACTCTTGCGTCGTGTAGATGAGATGTCATAAGAACACAAGATTTTCTTATATCTCTGGACTTGTGGCGTAAATTACTGAGATAGAGATGAAGGTCAACTGAACGATGCTGTAGTTTTGAAGGGGTGGAATGGGGTGAGGCATCTTATGTCTGTTCCAGTTGTAGATTGGCTGAGAGTTTTAGAATGCCTAGAGGCTCTTACCATAAGTGTGTCCAGGTAGGCTATAAATCGTTATGACACATCTCTGCAAGGAAGATGTTGGATAAAACAGTGAGGGTTTTCCCCCTTAGAGACTCAATCACTGATAATGAATATATATATATCCACTGAATTATCTCAGAAGTAACTTAGCTCTTCAGTTATGTGGAATTCAAATTTTTTATAAAATAAAAAATGTAATTACCTATTTAACAACAACAGTGCAATCAATCTTTGAGAAGAGAGTAACATGTTTTTTTATGCATAGGCAATGCAAAACCCATGCTAAACATTTACAGACTTGTCTGAATGCTTAAACACTAACAGTGATTCTTTAAGCAATATCTCTGAAACCATTAAAACTTGTAGCCAATGCATATACCAATGTGCTAAAATGAATGCACGTTCTCTGCTTTACACTCAGTTTGTAATTTAATAACACACTTCTAGAAAAACTGTAAACATTGGTCTCTACATTGCTAAACTCTTTCTACAATTGCGTTTCCACATTGACACATGTGAAAACACTTTTAGATAATGAGTTCACTTACAAATCAGAGCTTGAGCACTATAAATAGGCCACAGTCTTATGGCCAGACCCACTAAGAAGGCGAGATGTAATTTTTTATGTTTTGTTTTTCTAGCACAAATGTTTTTGTTTTCTTCTACAGCGCTTTTGTTGTTTGAGGAGTGTTAGAAACTTGAGAAAAGAAATACAGTAAATAACATTTCCCCCTTATTTGTATTGATTGTGTGATGTTCGGAATACACATCCACAGTTTACACATTTGAATGCCTGTGTGTATGTGTTTATCAAATGTATGACAAAACATTATTGCAAACTGCTATGTCCTGCACACTGTGCTTCGTGTGCTTATTCAAATGATGGTTGGTGTGTACTGTATTGATGCAAAACAAATGACCAAATAAAATACAATTTAAGAGTTTTTTTGTCACACATTGTACATTTGCATATATAGAGTGAAATTATTTTTTTCAACGCATATCCCAGCTCAGCTGGGGTCAGAGCACAGGGTCAGCCACGATACGGTGTCCCTGGAGCAGAAAGGGTCAAGGGCCTTACTCAAGGGCCCAGCAGTGGTATCCTGGCATTGCTGGGGCTTGAACCCCCAACCTTCTGGTCAGTATCCCAGAGCCTTAACTGCTGAGCCTTAACTGCCCCAAGAGATGAATGTTTGCTGGTTTTGTGTTGGTTTTGTGGTTAGTGTGTAGAGTTTTGTAAAAATGGCCAATGGTTTCAAAGATAGTACCTAAGCAATCAGAAAAAGAAAAAAAAAAAAAATCCTGTTACTATCACACATACTGACTATCATGGTCAAAGAGCTCATGTTTTCAATTTCTTGGGAAATATCTCCATCTAGAGGACTTTGCATGTAACGTACATGTATCCTAACAGTACGTGAACCTTATTACTTGCTGAAATGTCATAAAGAGTAGAGCCACACAAGACTCCCTTTCAATATGCCGAATTTGAACCACCCAAATTGAAGTTATGAAAATGTAAAACGAGGAGCTGTATGTTTTAAATGAGTTTTTCAACGACTGTTTGCGCGCGTGTTTGTGTGACTGTGTGTGTTCTGTGCATGTTTTTAAACGTAAAATCTATTTAAGATATTATGCAGCATTGCATGAAACGGCTTATTCTAACCACAAACTCAAGTGTTTTTCCAGTTTTTTTATTGTATACAGTATATAGACCTTTCACATGGGAAAGTCGTGAGAGACAGGAAAGGGGAAGAGAGGGGAATGGGATCAGGACATGGTGCAGGCCGGATTTAAATTTGCATTCAGGGGTGAAATGAACTTGAGTAATTGCACTTCATTACAATACTTGAATATATTTTCGGGAATTAGTATTTTACTTAAAATCTATTGTTTCTTGCTCTTATTCAATTACATTTCCAAAGCAAAAATAATAGTTTTCTCCTACAATATCGTTTAGACCTCCAGAATATAAAGTGCATTTTAAACCTTCATTTATTTATTTATTTTTTTTTTTTTCATTTTTAAACCTCTCCTTTGTATGTCAATTAAATGACATCATTTGGGCACAATTATCTCATCAGATACGGCTGACTTTGTCCTAAAGCAATATATTTTAATTATATACATTGCAAAAGATAGACCAGCTTGACTTGAATTTGAACAAAAAATATCAGTGTATAATCAACCATATTCAAATGTAAAATATTTATAAAATCAGATGAATTTTGAGTTTATCAATTTTGAGGATACTGGATTATGTTGAACATCTGATGTTTCCTAGATTACATCAATGATGATACCATTGAGAGCATTTTAATTCAACATGTTGCTTTGTGTTGTATCTGCAAAGAATGCAAAAGAAGTGCTGCACAGGGTGTAAAATCTCGGTGCTCTTTGGTTGCTTGGGATAATTAGGCCTAAGCTCAAAAACAAAAAATAAAATGTTCCAAGGCACTCGAATTGTGTAGAAAAGTTAAAAAGCCTTTATTAAATCATGGCTGTTAGAAGTAAAATTGGTGACAGATACACATACGCGTTGCGGCTAATGCCTTCGTTAGGTTGTGTTGTTTGTGCATGACAGTTATTTTAATTAGATACTCTCTTCAATATCTCCTAACTTCAAAAGCTAAACATCAAATTCTAAATCGATCACTTTTTAATACAAAAGTACAAGGAAATGTGAAAACATTTACTATTACTCAAGTACATTATGCTATAGCTACTTGATATTCCAGTATAAATACATTTAATATTTAATTCAAACACTCTCACTTTCTGCAGTGCCCCTTTAACCTGAGCTGGAGGGTAAGGGCACCAGGCAAAAAAACTTGATAAGAAAGTATAAACACCTGCAAACTCTATACCCTGCACCCCATTTGTCTGACCACTTATACTAATTTGAAATTTCACTCCCACGCCATCTAATGTGCTATGGTAATAAAAAAAGTTTTTAAACATGACCAGAATGCAGACTTCAGGGAATTTATTTGTGCAAAAAGCTCTCCACAGCAGATCTTTGTAAATGAGCTTGTGGTTTTGTACATTTGTGAAATGGGACACACTTACAGCCCAAGAAGTATATTTGCAGACTAATGAATGACTAGATGAGACAATATTGTTTGATGCCTTGGTGCCACCATGTGGTCAATATGTATAATATGTAGGTTAAATAGTGAGAGACAGCAAGTATCCCTTTTGATCTGTGAGAGAGGAACATGATGGCTTGCTTCTACATTTCTGAAAAACTGCAAGGGATCCAGAAAGGGTTCAGTGATGTCCTTCAGACTGGTGTTGGCCCACCTGAAGGACATCACTGAACCCTTTCTGGATCACCTACAGTTTCCTTAAATCGAGCTAACAGGTTTGTGGATGATGCAGTCAATATAGTACTGCACTACATACTTCAACATCTAGACAGACCAGGAACTTGTACAAGAATATTTATTGACTTCAGTTTGGCTTTTAACACCATCAACCCCTTTCTCCAATGGACTAAATTAACCCAGCTCTCTGTTCCTGCCTCTATCTGTCAGTGGATCACCAGCTTTCTGACAGACAGGCAGCAGCTAGTGAGAGTGGGGAAATTCCCCTCCAGCACATGTACAAACAGCACTGTTGCCTGTCGCCCCACCCACCAGCAGGGGCGAAAATTTCATCAAAATGTTGGGGGGGCAATAAACATAACAATTCTCAAGAGCAATTTTTGAAGGGGACACCAAGGGGTTTTTTGTTGTTGCCCCATTTACATTTGTATTATTTTATTTCTTAAACAATTATTATAAGAAATGTATTTTAATTTAATATATCATTATATTATTTACAATACACATATTTTAATGATATTTTAGGGGAGACAACCCTAAAATATCATTCTAGGTTGACCCCCCGCGATTTCCGCCTATGCCCACCAGGGATGTGTACTCTCCCCACTACTCTTCTCGCTCTACACAATTGAGGTGGACCCCTCTTTTAAGCTCCTGAACTTTGCAGATGACACAACAGTCATCGGCCTCATCCAAGATGACAATGAGTCTGCATACAGAAGAGAGTTTGAACAGCTGGCCATCTGGTGCAGTCAAAACTACATTGAGCTGAACATGCTTAAAACAGTGTAGATGATAGTGGACTTTAGGAGGAACACCACAGCATTAAGCCCACTCACCATTCTGAACAGCACTGTGGCAGCAGTGGAGTAATTCAAGTTCCTGGGCTCTATAATCTCACAGGACCTGAAGTGGGAGACCCACATAGACTCAGTTTTGAAAAAGGCCCAGCAGAGATTGTGTGGTATATTGGTGTTACATGTATTACGGTATATTCATTGCACATGCCCTGTGTGTTGTATCAGCGTCAGGCTGAGAAAAAGAGTTTAAGAGAAAATACAGTATAGACGCCGTACGTTATACCTCCGTGTCTCTCTCTCTTTCTTTTTCCATAAAAAACACTAAGGCCATCCTTAGTACTTCATGGAGAAATCGCAAGTACAAGACAACAGATATGGGAGAAAATAAACTGTGAAAAACAAAATTCTGAATTGCACGGAGGTGATAAACACAAATTAAAGTGACAACAAAATGGCAATGATTGGCAGAGTTCCTGAAATTGAAAGTAAAAAAGAAGATTTTGAAACTTACTTAGAACGATTTGAAAGATGGCTTGCAGCAAATGACATTGCAGCAGAAAAGAAAGCTGTCATGTTCCTGGGTGTCTTGGGTCCCACAGAGTATGGACTTCTGAAGAATTTGAGTCAACCAAGGAAAGTGACAGAACTTACATTTAAAGAAATGTCTGAAACATTGTCTCTGCATTTTAAGCCAAAACCAATATTGATCGCTGAACGCTTCAGATTTCACAGACGATATCAGAAAGAAGGTGAAAGGTTAACAGACTATATTGTTGACCTGAAAAGGCTTGCTAGCACACGAGTTTGGCCAGTTCCGCAATGATGCACTGAGGGATCAGTTTGTCTGTGGTATGTCAGGTGAAGCTTACCGCAAACACCTCTTATCTGAGAAGGATTTGAATTTCAAACAGGCCTGTGAAATTGCTCTTTCAAAAGAGTTGACAGAGCGTGCTGACCATTCCAGTGCTGGTGTTCACAATGTTGCCATTTTTTCACGGGGAAGACAGACGGGCAAACCACAGAAAGCATTGAGTAGATTGGCACAGTGCTCTTCAGCCAGACAAAAAATGACATGCCATCGTTGCGTTAGAGAGGGTCATCAGCCACATGAATGCCATTTCTGCACTGCAGTATGTCATGCATGTGGTAAAACAGGCCATTTGTATAAGGTCTGCAAAAGCAGTAAACAAGCAGGTAAAGCCCAGTTAGTGACAGCTACGACTGACGAATTAAGTGCTTCTGATGATGCATTTGAACTTTTTACAGTTTATACTGCTCAAGGACAGAAAGATGGACTATTTCAGCAACTGGAACTCTCAGGGAAGATAGTAACCATGCAGATCGATACTGGTGCATCTGTCTCTCTAATTCCAGAATCTGTATACAAAGAGCTCCTGATTGAATGCCCCTTGCACCCTACAGCAAGCTTGACTGGGGTAACATTTTCAGTCTAAAACAGGAGACAGTAAATCAGTACTCTCAAAGCTATATTGGACAAGCATAAGGATCTTTTTAAAGACGGTTATGGAAAGATTAGAGATTTCCAAGCTAGAATTCGAGTTCAGCGAGATAGTAAACCAATATTCCATAAGCCGCGACCTGTCCCATATGCTCTGAGAGAAGCTGTGGAGAAAGAGTTGCAGCGACTACAAAGAAATGAAATCATCACTCAGGTGGAACGAAGTGATTGGGCAGCACCTATTGTAGTAGTTTCCAAGAAGGATGGCTCTGTCAGATTGTGCGGTGATTACAAAGTTACTGTTAACCATTTTATACTCCCTGAAGAATATCCACTGCCAAACACTGAGGATCTTTTTGCCACTCTAGCAGGAGGTAAAGTGTTTAGCAAACTTGATGTCATTTGCATACCAACAGTTACCTCTAGATCTTGAGTCAGAGCAGTAACACACACAAGGGTCTTTTCCGTTATCACCGCCTGGCCTACGGTGTTTCAACAGCTCCGGCTGTTTTTCAGCACACAATGGACCAGATACTGCAAAGCATAGACAATGTGGTCTGTTTTATGGATGACATCTTAGTGTCTGCATCTACTGAAGAAGCACATCTAGCAGTACTGGATCAGGTGATGGCCAGGCTAGAGAAGCATGGACTGAGGATGAAACTCGCAAAGTGTGCTTTCCTCCAAGACTCAGTAGAATACTTGGGGTACAGGATAGATGAGCAGGGTTTGCACCCTACAGAAGACAAAGTGGAAGCAATCATAAATGCACCAGCTCCAAGGAATGTCTCAGAGTTAAGGTCATTCTTAGGATTACTAAATTACTATGGAAAGTTTGTGGCCAACCTTTCAACATTGCACCCTCTGCACCAGCTTTTGCAAGCAGACACAAAATGGAATTGGTCACCAAATTGTGAAGAGGCATTCAAAGCCTGCAAAAAACAGCTACTGAACAGTAAGTGCCTTGCACATTATGATCCAGGAAAACCTCTCCGACTTGCCTGTGACGCCTCACCATATGGTGTGGGTGCAGTCATTTCACACATCTTTCCGTCAGGAGAAGAGCAACCAATTACCTTTGCATCACGGACTCTGACACCTAGTGAGCGAAATTGTGCTCAAATAGAAAAGGAATCTTTGAGCATAATTTTCGGTGTAAAGAAATTCCATAAGTATTTATATGGAAGAAAATGTGTGTTACTGACAGATCAAAAACCACTTTTGGCCATATTGGGACCAACGTCCTCAGTTCCAACTCTGGCTGCATTACGAATGCAACGATGGGCGTTGCTTCTCTAGGCCTATGACTATACAGTACCGTCGTTCCTGTGACCATGCAAATGCAGACACATTATCCCGACTTCCATGCAATCATGGTCCTTCAGAGGAGGAGCAGGAAGGAGAATTTCTGATCTCTCATGTGGAGGAACTGCCTGTCTCAGGAAAAGACATTGCAGAGGAGATCAGACGTGACCCTATCCTGTCAAAGGTCTTGGATCTCACACTGACTGGATGGCCTAAATTTGTACCCAATCCAAACCTCAAACCTTTTTATGAAAGGAAAGATCAGTTGTCCACAGACCAAAGATGTTTTCTTTGGGGATCACGGGTGGCCATTCCGCCTAAGTACAGAAGAAGATTGCTCTCTGACTTACACGAGGGACATCCAGGAGTCACTCGAATGAAAGCATTGGCAAGAAGCTTCCTTTGGTGGCCTGGTTTAGATCATGAGATTGAGGTATTTGTGGGTCAGTGTGCACCCTGTAAAACTACACTGAATAGACCCCCAGCAGGCCCTCTCCACCCATGGTCATGGTCCACAGCACCGTGGGAAAGAATACATGTGGATTATGTGGAGGTCAACAACCAGCATTTCCTGGTGGCGATAGACCCTACAGTCACGGTTATTAAGGGCATGGATATTGAGCCCGTGGAGACATACAAATATCTTGGAGTCATTCTAGATAACAAACTGTGTTTTGAACCGTTGGTTGATGCTGTCTCAAAGAAATTCCAACAAAGAATGTACTTTCTTAGGAAAATGAATACTTTTAATGTTTCGTCAGACATGATGATTCTGTTTTATTGTGCTTTCATTGAATCGGTTTTATCTTTCTGCATATCTTCTTGGTTTGGAAGCCTCTCCCTGACAAATAGAAACAGACTTGGTAGTCTGGTCAAAGTGGCGAGCAAGATTTCCAGGGGAAGTCAGGCTCAACCAGGGGAGTTATACATAAAACAGGTACAGAGGAAAGTTAGAGCTATAGCTCATTCACAGGATCATCCCCTTAGAACAGAGTTTGAGCTTTTGCCCTCTGAGCGGCGTTATCGAAGTTCCTAGATGCAGAACAAAGAGGATGCACATATCTTTCATTTCGGCAGCTGTGAGGCACCTTAATGGCAATTAGCACTTCATATTAACTTGCACAAGTTGCATTTTTGCACTTGACGGTGTCCTGTATTTTACTTATTTATTTATTATACATTATGTATATTGGGCGCTAATGTGAATTCCTTCTTTGCTGGTTGGTTTTGTTGGTGAGTGTTGTTGTATGTTATGTGTTTTATGTTGAGCATTGCTGCAAATTCAATTTCCCCTTGTGGGACAATAAAGGTACTTTGAACTTTGAACTTTTGAACTTTGAACGTCCATTCAAAATGTATTGAAGTCCTATCTACAAAGCTGACGACCGCTGAAAAGACTGCTAACCTTCTCAGGAATCTGTTTGCATCATATGGCCTGCCGAAATTTCTGGTTTCTGACAATGGACCTCAATTCACAGCACCTGAGCAGTTCCTTAAGGGAAATGGATTACGTCATGTCCTCTCACCGCCATACCACCCGGCTTCAAATGGTGCAGCTGAAAGGGCTGTCCAAACCTTTAAGAAGGCATGGATTCGACTGCAGTCTCAGTCAGTGTCTCCCAATCAGCAGCTAGCCCGTTTCTTGTTCACATACAGGAATACACCACAAACTGTCACAGAATGCACACCAGCAGAGTTGTTCCTGAAACGACAACCACACACTCATCTTTCATTGATAAAGCCTGATGTGTTGGACGTTGTAACCAAGCACCAGATTCAACAGCAGAAAGTGCATAATAAGAAATCAAAGTCACTCCGTACATTCGGTTTAGGAGAGAGATTACTGGTACAAGACTTCATACATTCCAAAAAGCTTTGGATACCAGGCACTATTCTGCAGTGTAAAGGACCTCTCGCTTACTGTGTGCAAGTAGGCCATCAACAAGTTAAAGTGCATGTCGATCACATGCTACCATCGGGGTCTTCAGAACAGCAGCGTGAAGGGATCAATGATGACATCTTTGATTGCTTACCAGATGGTGGAATGCAGAGAGCTAGAACGTCTGACCCAGAAGGTCAGCCTGATCAAATTCAGAAAGCTCAAACAGAACATCGCTATCCACAAAGGCAATGTAAAGCGCCACAAAGACTTAATCTTTAGGTCTTAGTAGTAGATAAATATTGTTCAAGAAAACATAATAGTTACATTTGTTGGTCACTTTAAAATAATGCGTGTGCTTTAGACAAGACCATATTAAGTTTGGTTTATGTTAGATTCCAGTCTTAAGAGGGAGGAGTGTGGTATATTGGTGCATCTCTGTTACATGTATTATGGTATATTCATTGCACATGCCCTGTGTGTTGTATCAGCATCAGGCTGAGAAAAAGAGTTTAAGAGACAATACAGTAAAGACGGTGTACGTTATACCTCTGTGTCTCTCTCTCTTTCTTTTCCATAAAAACACTACAGATTGTACTTCCTTTGCCAGCTAAGGAAGTTCAACCTGATACAGTTCTACTCAGCAGTCATTGAGTCTGTCCTCTGCACTTCTATAACTGTCTGGTTTGGTTCAGCTACCAAGTCAGATATCAGAAGACGTCATAGGATAGTTTGGACTGTTGAGAGGATTATTGGTGCTCCCCTACCCACCCTGCTAGACCTTTACACATCTAGTGTTGAAAAGGGCTGGTAAAATCACTCTTGACACCATTTACCCAGGACACTTCCTTTTTGAACTGCTGGCCCTCTGGCCGGCGATACAGAGCACTGAGCACCAGAACAGCCAGACCATCCACCTCACAAACAGCTAAAACTGCCCCCAAATACTTTCCTTTTTGTCAATACAACCATGTGCAATATTCAATCCATCCATTCCTACTTATATCCATATTTAATTTATATTCTTTAAGATATACTATCTCTTCTTCAATACATTACATAACCTGCACATAACTGTATATCTAAAATATTTGAACAACATTATTGCTCTATTGTATATTTCTCTTTTTATTTATCTGTTATATCTTATCTTTTATTTTTATGTCACTATATGTATACATGTTTAAATGTACAGTATATGTTTGTATGTGTGTATGTATGGTTGCATTCTCTTTGAACTGGAAGCTTCTGTCACAATAACGAATTCCTTAAAGTTCATTCTGATTCTGAAATAAAATGTTAATTTCACTTTATATACTAGTACTTTTCTATTTCAAGCCTTGTTTATAACTTTCAAATCAAAGGACGTTTTAAGTGAACAAACCACGAATGATGCATTACATGGATGATGGTCATTACATGGCATTTGTACCAGCCATTAAAAGACCCATTAGTGGACTAATTACCAAACAATATACTTTCTCTTTCTGTAAAGGCTACTCATTTGAATTTTTGTCCTTTTGTACCGTTTCAGAATAAATATTCTGGAGGTTTTAGCCATCATGTAACTCCATATGAAATTAAAAACTTTGGCAGAAAACATTAACTTGGCCTGTCCTCTCCTGACAAAGAAATTGTATTCAACTTGACACCCTGAAAGACAGGAAATGTGTATGTGACTTCCCTTAAACATGAACAAATGCATGGTTTAAAAAATACAAATCATAATGTGCAGATTGTCTATATCCGTTTAAGTAAGGATATTAAATGGCAAGCTTGTACTGAATTTATCAATTCTGTAGTTATCCCTGAAATATAGCAATATCTACTTTTGAGTTATTGATAATTACCCAAATATGTAAATTAGACAAAATATGTCTTATTAATCCTGCGATGGACTGGCGACCTGTCCAGGGTGTCCCCCGCCTTTCGCCCAATGTTAGCTGGGATAGGCTCCAGCCCCCCGCGACCCTGTACACAGGATAAGCGGTTGACGATGGATGGATGGATGGATGTCTTATTAATATCACTAGATAAATAGAGCAAATACAATCTCAGTACCAGAGCTAAAAGAGCAAAACCCTTTTTTTCTATGCATGCTATTTTTGTTTATTAAACACATTGATTCAAACTGTTTTTACATGAAAAATAATATATAGCTGATTTAAATCTGTTTTATTAACTCAATGAAATGACTGCCCTATTATGGCCGTTTAGAGTTTAAAAACCCACAAATTAGCCATTGTTCTGTGTTCATATTGAGTTACCGGTAGACATATTATTAAAAATAATTTCTTACATACTCAGAAATAAAGGGTTGTTGATGAAACACTTGCAAAATAGGAATTTGCCAAATTAAAGAGTCAGGAAGATAGCATACAAATGTAAGAAATTCAGAACAATCGTTTCTCTTTCACAGAGTGATTAATCAAGATATGTCTGGATTATCTTTCTCTAATGAACTAAATGAATCTTCCATTAGGAAACCACTGAACAAGGGGGATGTATTCATTGAACCTCTTATCGCTTAATGGTTTCTTAGTACTTCAAATACATTTCACCATTGCACATTTAGGGGACACCATGGATGGTTATATGGTAAATAAAATTCCAATATCAAAATATTTTTTGTAATAACTCTCTTAATAAATAAATGTACACCCTAAAACTACAATGGGTTACATTAAGAGAAGGCTCGGCTATACATCGAAGGTAAATTAAAATTGAAAAGATCAGCTGTGTTCTTAATACAGGGCTATTTAATGTCAGGTTGGAGCAGGTTGTCACGTTAATTTATTCATCACAATCTGTTATCCAAAACAATGGTTTGATAATTTTATAAGATACCTTTTCCATTTTTGCTGTTTCATGTGTTGTTTTGTGCTTCTTAGTTGTTTTTCAGTTTAAATTTTACTAAAAATGAATAGCTGGCAATAGTTTACAAGTGGATACACGGTTTATTAAACATATATTTGTGGCTGTCATTTCACCATCTAAGAGCACATTTCCTGTTTTTCTCCAGTTTCTTCTTTTCTTCAGTCTCTGCATCCAGTTTTCATATTAAGTAATATTTCAAAACCCTCAAGCAATTTTGATTGTATTTATTTAATAGCCTAAAATAATAACCCTCAGTCTTTTTAAGTCAAGACATAATTCATTTTCTGTGCACTTTACTAGTTTTTATCCTTTTTTTGTCTTAAACCAGTGAGATTCGATACACCCTGCTACATAACTGTTCAAAGAATTCAAAATCCTCGGACTCGGATATTAAAAGACACTAACGTGCTCAAAATGATACCCCAGACAGGGCCGCAGACCAGGGACTCAATTTGGATGGTGTGGTGGGAGAAATTTAACGCCAGTTGTCGAGCATGTCTGTAATGCTGGCAAAGGTTGTGGTGGACTTGGATGATCTTACAGTAATACATCAATCGATTACTTCCATTGAGGTGAAATTCTCTGAGTTGGTTACAAGAATCAGGGAGGTCGAGAAATGGATAGAATAAATGGAGTCATCGGAGAGGGAATTAGCTGATAATCCGCTAGCAATCAAAGTAGATTTTCAGTAAATAAAAGCTGGAAGACCTTGAGAATCATAATTGGTAAAACAGTGTCTGAATTGTTGGAATTCCTGAGCATGAGGAAGGCCGATACTTGGTGAAATTCCTATACAAGCTCTTCCCGAGCCTGCTCGACATAACAGGCCATAAGATGGAAATCGAGCAAGCTCACAGTGTCCCGGCTCAGAGATCCAATGAGGGAGACAGGCCCCAATCAATTCTGGCCAAATTTCTGAGATCATCCGATAAAGATCTTGTGTTACGCGAGGCGAGGAGCAAAGGAAGGCTTTCTTGGAAGAATCACAACAATCCAAGTGTCATGATTCTTAGGTTCAGTGATTGGTTATTCAGCTCGTTAATCACTGAATCAATCAAGGAACCAATCCAGATCGCCTTCTCTTTATAAAACCTGGAAATGACAAGAGGAAAGAGGCTTGTTTATCTCTCGTTTGTCTTTGAACTTGTGTAGCTACCTGGTTGATGTATTAGTGAGACAATCATTTTGTTGTTAAAGCTGTATTTCGTAATGGTTTATTTTTCCTTTCCAAGCTTGTTACTTGGTTTATCTGTTGTGACATTGCTTCACTTAAATCACTCATTCAAAACTAACTTCCCAGACTTTGAGAGGAGGGATAGGGTAGCATGCCATGTGATCTACACTACACTACGTAGCATTTGAGTTTGTCTAAACACACCAGGTAAGGAGCGGGTGCTACCTTCTGTATTTATGATATAATACTATTGTGGCAGGGCGGAGGACGGGGCCGGGTCGTGATTATACACACCCGGTCCCATATCAGACTAATCAAGCCTTCGAGAGGGATAAAGGCTGACTGCGGAGGATTGTGAAGTTAAATTACGCCCCTTTATCTCACATTTTTAATCGGTATGGACAAAAGTGTCCAGAGTGTTTAATTCAGATATTTATCTAAATGATGCCTCGAGCTTATGGCTGAACCCCAAACTATGTATTAATAAATCCCCTTTCTGCTGGTCAGAAGGATTGTGAGGGGGATACTACACTCGGTAACCTATATGAGAGTAGTGTGTTGAGATCCTTTGAAAAATGTGTTCAACATTTTGGGATCCCCAGATCTCAGTTTTTTAGGTATCTACAGCTGCACCACTTGCTCAGTACTATTTTTGGGAGTAGCATACACCCCCCTAAAGCGGCAGACACTATGAGATTGGTGATTACTTCTTTTGGAAAAGGTCATGAGGCATCAGTGTATTACTCCCTGTTAATTCAGAATCTGGGGGATGGAGCCTCAACCACAGTGGGCAAGGATTAAAAAAAACATAAAGTCTGTATCTATAGACGCAAGGGTGCGCCTTATGCAATAAAAAAAATAGATATAACAACGGTTCTATTGGATCCCCTCTAGATTGTATAGTCTAGATTGTATAGTCTTGGTCTTAAAGAAATGCTGGCGATGCTAATCAGAGGATGGAGACATAACCCATGTCTTTTGGGGGTATGTTGAGATCCAGGAGTTTTGGTTGAAGGTTCAGAGTTTAGTGTGCAATGTATTGGGCACTCAAGTATTATTTTTGGGTGATGGGGCAGTCATCGATATTGAAAATAGACACATAAAGAATTGGGTCTTAACCAGTATTATGATCGCCAGGCAGATAATTTTAAGGGGCTGCAGGTCAGCTGGAGCACCCTCTTTTCAGTGGTGCTAGGAGATGGGAAGGGTTGTGGCCTTTGAAGATGGGTCATTTAGAAGAATGGGGAAGTACAGCTTGTTTGTGGAGAAATGGGGCGGGTATATGTCATATATGGATATGTGAGATTATATATATATATATATATTTTTTTTTTATTGACTTTTTGTGTGTGTGTGTGTCTATATCATTTATGACCACCGGGATGTTGTTGGGGCCAGGGTGGGACTGGGCATTGGGAGGGGGAAGGGAAATAGTGGGGGTTAATATTGATTCTGTCTATATATGTATTGTTTTTCTATATTAATTTTTGTGAATCAATAAAAAATTGTTAATCTGAAAACAAAGGCTGTTGCCAAAGTTATTTTTTTTATGTAATCCATTCCAGACAACTGATTACTTAACAATAAATGTAATACGTAATGTTATCCAATAAACAATAATGAAAGTAATGTAATCAGATTAATTTCATTACTTTTGGATTACCACAAGGGCACATATGTAAATAAAGTCAAGATAAAATCATTATGATCGTTAATTTTAAATTGTCCCTTGAATGCAAATAGAACATGAAAGTAATATTGTGAAAGGAGTACTGTTGTAGCTTTTACTAGATCTTAGGGAAAGAAAACGAGCTGTTAATGTAGAACAACCCGGTATTTTTAAAGAAATCAGGTTCTCTGTCTGCTACAGTAAAATCTAATTTCTCATAACGCAAACATAACCAGATTGCATGAATTATGAATTATGTCTTGGTTAACATTAAACTAAATCTGACAGGATATACTTCAGATTCTAAAACACTGTAAAGTGTAATTCTACCGTGTATTGCAGTTAGTGTGTATAGGCAATTGTAATTTGCACTATTTATTAACTTCAGACTGTATTCAATAGGTAGATCATGTTATCATCGTCATCATCGTTATTACTGTCATAATTCAATGCTGGAGAGTGTCTTTCCTCTGCTTGCTCATGATCCAAAGTCAAATATCACCAGCTTACAATTTATGGCTGATTTCTGTTTATGTTTCTGTTTAAGGAGGATTTTAAAGGGTAAAAAAGTTTTGATTCCAAAGGGAAAACAACATCTAGTTTAAAAGAATAAATCAAAACATTTTAAAACGTTTAGTGTATCTTTTCAATTACTTATTGAAAAGATACACAATCACGGAAAGGCTAATCATGCATGTCGGCCCCGCCTGTGAGACATGAGGGAGAGAAAATGACAAAACATACAAATATGAAACAAACTGACAAACTCACCGGAGCCGTGACATTAGTGAGACAGGTGTTATTTACGCATGGGACAGTAAATGAGAGAGAACCCGAAGAAAATGCTATCTAAACCATCTCTCACTCAAAACAAACAGAGGTCTGTATCACTTTATATCAGGAAAATTCACTATTTTGTCAGAAATGTAAATTTTATAATCCTGGCATTAATGGCAATTTTTTATGTAACTTTAATCTGATTAGATGGGGTTTTATGTAACTGTAATGGATTACAGTTGCCTTTTTATCCTGATTACCTAATGCTGTTACAAGTAGTCCATTACTCCCTAAGCCTGGCTGATGTAATGATGGCTATGTCCCCTACAACTACAGATATTTATATGGCTTTAATTACGCCATATTTAATTATTTATATGACTTTACACCTTTGTAAACCTTTGTAATCAGTCTCATATAGAGATGGTAGATATTCAACGGTTCTACATTTTGTATACAAATACTGTTTCTCTGAAAAAGTGTGACAAATTTCCTGGCATGGAGCTGGGACGATTAAGAAGGGCGTGACTCTTGAGCCTGAAGTATTAAACAGTAGTGCTCGTGAAGTCGAGAGAGTGTAGCACGAGAGAAGCGCCAGCTGAATCAATCAAATCGCTTTTAAATACGAGGTGAGTTAAGAAAAAATTTAGTGTTGTGTGCATTTAGAATACATTCACCACTTTTCAAGACTGTAAGAAAGACGCGACGCGACAAAGCGAGAACGTTCCCTTTATTATCATTAAACTGTCAGTGTAGAGACAGCGGTGATGACAGATCCGTTCATTCATGATAATGGGAGCGTTGTAGTTTTCTCACGGGCAGCGCACACTGTAAACATTTGTTGTGTATCTTATTTCTCTGCTCTACCGAATCTTGTGCTTATTTAAGAAAGTTTATCTGTTACTGGTTGTCTCTTGTTCGGGTTTGAGTCTTGTGAAACTTGTCTATTGTTACATTTCCTATGTTATCACGAGGCATATTGACTATGGGCAGAAGCAGTGCTGTAAAACCCCGCTGTACAGCCTAATTCATATGCAATAGTTCTGTGAACAAAGTGCAAATAAACGAAATAATATTACAGTGTAAAAGTGTAATATTAAATGTTGTGCACTGCTTACAATTACACGTAGTTTGTATTATTGCTGTGACATCAATTATACTGTAATGCGTATCATGTCTGCTACTAAATGTGATGTCTGAGAAGTCACAGAATTAGAATTATTTATTGTCTTTTAAGAATAATCATTCAGTTAAAGGGATAGTTCACCCAAACAAACAACTTTAATTTTATGGAAAAAATATACAATGAAAGTGAATGATGACTTAGGCGGTCATTCTTCCAAACATCTTCTGTTCGTGTTTTGGAAAGAAAGAAATACATATGTTTTGGAACAACGTGATGGTGAGTATCGGATGACTTTACATTTTGAGAATTTTCAGTTTTATATGAACTATCCCTTTAACTCAGGTATTGTAGTTCCATTTAAACTTCTGTAATGAAAAATAGATTTTGATGCTGTGGGTTCTGTGGTTTTTAGGAAATGAAGCTTCACCCCGTTTATTTCCTTTCTGCAGCAAGCGATAGATTGCAGATAAATATGAACTGATGAGAGAAAAATAATACATTATAACATCCGGAACTTGTACATCAATCATGAGAATTAAAGGGATAGTTCACCCAAATGTGAAAATTCTCATCATTTCTTCTCTTGGCATCTCAGATGTGCATTACTTTTTTCTTCTGCAGAACACAAATTAAGATTTTTAGAAGAATATTTCAGCTCTGTAGGTCCTCACAATACAAGTGAATGGTTGCCAGCATTTTGAAGCTCCAAAATCCACATTAAGGGAGCAAAGTAAACCATAAGACTCCAGCGGTTAAATCCATGTTTTCAGTAAGTGATCATTTACTGTCAGCCGGTTGTTATCGCACAACAAACCTCTACAGGGTGATAAAGAACCCAGATGTGAAGCCGGAGGACTCTTGTATCACTCTTGTGGAGTGGTGGTGGCGTAGGGGCTAAAGCACATAACTGTTAATCAGAAGGTTGCTGGTTCGATCCCCACAGGAACCACCATTGTGTCCTTGACTCCTGGTTGCTCCGGGGGGATTGTCCCTGTAATAAGTGCACTGTAAGTCGCTTTGGATAAAAGCGTCTGCCAAATGCATAAATGTAAATGTATCACCATGAACATTTACATTTATCTATTTGGCAGACGCTTTTATCCAAAGCGACTTACAAAAGAGGAAAAACATCAGCGAATCATCTTAGGGAGACAGTGGTACAAAAAGTGCCATTTTACAGAGTTTCACTATCATCAGAATAGTATACAAAACAGATTTAAGTGCAACAAGAACTGTAAATATATATATATATATATATATATATACACTCACCTAAAGGATTATTAGGAACACCATACTAATACTGTGTTTGACCCCCTTTCGCCTTCAGAACTGCCTTAATTCTACGTGGCATTGATTCAACAAGTTGCTGAAAGCATTCTTTAGAAATGTTGGCCCATATTGATAGGATAGCATCTTGCAGTTGATGGAGATTTGTGGGATGCACATCCAGGGCACGAAGATCCCGTTCCACCACATCCAAAAGATGCTCTATTGGGTTGAGATCTGGTGACTGTGGGGGCCATTTTAGTACAGTGAACTCATTGTCATGTTCAAGAAACCAATTTGAAATGATTCGAGCTTTGTGACATGGTGCATTATCCTGCTGGAAGTAGCCATCAGAGGATGGGTACATGGTGGCCATAAAGGGATGGACATGGTCAGAAACAATGCTCAGGTAGGCCGTGGCATTTAAGCGATGCCCAATTGGCACTAAGGGGCCTAAAGTGTGCCAAGAAAACATCCCCCACACCATTACACCACCACCACCAGCCTGCACAGTGGTAACAAGGCATGATGGATCCATGTTCTCATTCTGTTTACGCCAAATTCTGACTCTACCATCTGAATGTCTCAACAGAAATCGAGACTCATCAGACCAGGCAACATTTTTCCAGTCTTCAACTGTCCAATTTTGGTGAGCTCTTGCAAATTGTAGCCTCTTTTTCCTATTTGTAGTGGAGATGAGTGGTACCCGGTGGGGTCTTCTGCTGTTGTAGCCCATCCGCCTCAAGGTTGTGCGTGTTGTGGCTTCACAAATGCTTTGCTGCATTCCTCGGTTGTAACGAGTGGTTATTTCAGGCAAAGTTGCTCTTCTATCAGCTTGAATCAGTCGGCCCATTCTCCTCTGACCTCTAGCATCAACAAGGCATTTTCACCCACAGGACTGCCGCATACTGGATGTTTTTACCTTTTCACACCATTCTTTGTAAACCCTAGAATTGGTTGTGTGTGAAAATCCCAGTAACTGAGCAGATTGTGAAATACTCAGACCGGCCCGTCTGGCACCAACAACCATGCCACACTCAAAATTGATTAAATCACCTTTCTTTCCCATTCTGACATTCAGTTTGGAGTTCAGGAGATTGTCTTCACCAGGACCACACCCCTAAATGCATTGAAGCAACTGCCATGTGATTGGTTGATTAGATAATTGCAATAATGAGAAATTTAACAGGTGTTCCTAATAATCCTTTAGGTGAGTGTGTGTGTGTATATATATATATATATATATATATATATATATATATATATTATATATTTTATTTTCTTATTTCCCAATGTGTGCACTGTTCAGTTGAGAAAACATTTCACCACTCTCATGTTTTTAGTTTATAGTTCACCCAAAAATGAAAATTCTGTCATTGTTAACTCATCCTTCATGTTGTTCCACACCCATATGACTTTATTACTTCTTTGGAACACAGAAGGAGATGTAAAGCAGAATGTTACCCTTCTGCATCTTTTCTTCATCCAATAAAAGTAAATGTGAC
This sequence comes from Xyrauchen texanus, assembly GCF_025860055.1. NCBI lineage: Eukaryota > Metazoa > Chordata > Actinopteri > Cypriniformes > Catostomidae > Xyrauchen > Xyrauchen texanus. The sequence continues at coordinate 19,095,755 of NC_068297.1, read as the reverse complement.
CAAGACTAAGAGTCCCCCCAAAACCCCCCACGTATCTGGTTACGAACTTGGATCAGACAGATTTCTGGTACAGCTATTGATTAAACTCCATAAAATTGTATTTGAGCCAGAGAATAACTCAGTGCCAGTGTCATATGTGATGCTTATGATGTCTATAAGAGTCTGTGTAATTTTCAGATGCACAACATGGTGAGTCCAGCAGGATTGTTGACCACTAAGAATACAGAAGACAACGAATCCGGGACATTCACTGACTCAGAGTTTCGTTACACTCTCTTCCCGGCTTTCTATGGCCTGGTCTTTGTCTTTGGGTTGGCAGCCAACTGCTATGCACTTTATGTACTGCACCATATGCGGGATTCCAAAGCCATGAATGAGATTCGTATCTACATGACAAACCTGACGGTTGCAGACCTGCTCTTCGTGTCTGCTCTTCCATTCTGGATCGGCTACTATGCGCATCGAGGTGACTGGAAGTATTCTGATGCCCTCTGCCGTATCACAGGCACATTTTTCTTTATCAACACATACTGCTCTATCTTCTTCCTCACTGTCATCAGCATTAACCGTTATTGGGCTGTTACTAGGCCATTGGTGGCCGCTTCCTCTGACTGCTGGAAACGTGGGGCAGTCGTCTCAACATTGGTCTGGGTTGTCACTCTTGCACCAGCAATTAAATACCTCACTGAACCTGGAGTCCAGGAGGACAAAGAGAAGAAAATTTTACGCTGTTTTGAGGGTTATCATGGACAGAATTATAATACTAAAATTACAGTGGCCACAACCCACTTCATTATTATTGCCATGTTTTTTGTTGTTTTCTCAGTGGTTGTTATCTGCAACATCTCGATTGCGCAAGCTCTTCTGTCCCAACCTATCAGTCAGCCTCGAGCAAGTACGGGAAAGCGGCCTGGCGGTACCAAGCGCAGAGCCTTGAGGATGCTGTGTGCTGTTGTGGGAGTGTTTGTGATCTGTTTCCTGCCCCATCATGTGGTGCAGGGTCCCTGGGTACTTTCAGTGCTGGGTCTGGAAAAAAACTGGAGCAAGGGGACTAAACAACTCCTAAATGATGCTCACCAGATCACCCTGATGCTTATGGGCTTCAACTGCATTCTGGACCCATTGGTGTATTGCTTCGCCACCACAAAGTTCCGCAAGTACATCAAGGATCACTTTAAAAATGTCAAGAATAACAAAAGCTGCTCACGCAGTACAATAAACACGGCTATGTCTCTGAAGAGCAGACATCAGAGCGAATTATGAACAGAGCAGACGAGCAGAAAGCTCAGGCGAGGAATATTTGAAATCCGCTCCCTTGGTGTTTGAAAATTTAATCAATTCTAATCTTTCTAATTCAGGATTTCACTTGAATTTGATTTTACAACTCAAAATTGTCTCAATAGATTCTGTTTGGATCTTAATCAAATTAATGACTGTTGAAATTAGATGGTCATCTCACAATTGCTGCCACTAGCAGGCAGAGGTAGGGCAACACCTTCAACCAATAGACCAATGCAAGCACGATTATTTGGCACATACATTAAAAAAATTTATATGCTGAAAAAAGTAGTCTATATACTATTGTCAGAGTTATTGATAACAGCATGGATTTCTTACATTTCTACACTTGCACTGAATAGAGGTGGAACTGACCCCAGCATCTATTTGGGTCAAACAAACCAACTGAACTGTGATGAGAAAAACAAGCAAAGAGGATACTGGTGGTTTATCTGACAACAGTGAAATGTGATGAAAATAGAAGACAGCTCCCAATTGTTTTCAAAACAATGCTAAACAACATAGTTTTCTATCTCTTGATAATAAAGTAAGTGTTTATCCTGATAAAGAGAGTGGGGATGGACTTGGTTGTTGTGCCCCTGAGGAAGGTCTGGATTATTTCAAATTTAAAAATTCTAACATCATTTACTCACCCTCATACCATCCCAGATGTGTATGACTTTCTTTCTTCTGCAGAACACAACTTAATATTTAGAAGATTATCTCAGCTCTGTAGGTCCATATACTAGTGAAAAGTGATCAGACATTTGTAGCTCCAAAAATTGCATGAAGGAAAAATAGAAGTAGTCCATAAAACTCCAGTGTTTTAATCCATGTCTTCAGAAGCGATATAATAGATCAATAGTCCTTTTTTTACTCAAAATCTCCACTTTTACTTTCACTTTTACATCTAAAAGTAACATGTGCGGCCTGTTTAGTTTCAATTTCACATCGGAAAGTGAATGTAAATGTGGCGATTTAGAGTAAAAAAAGGACTTAAATATTGTTGTTTCTCACCCACACCTCGAAAACCACTGGAGTCATTTGGATTACTTTTATGTTGCTTTATGTGATTTTTAGAGCTACAAAGGTCTGATCACCATTCACTTGCATTGTATTGACTGACAAATTCTTTTAAAAATCTTAATTTGTGTTCTGCAGAAGAAAGAAAGTCACACACATCTGGGATGGCATAAGGGTGAGTAAATGAAGAGATAATTGTAATTTTTAGGTGAACCATCCCTTTAAAACAGCATATATATCAATATATTTGTGTCTCAATTTACAATAAGAACAAATATCTATTGTACTTCCTTTCTTGTGAAGTAGCTTTGTAAGGAGGTTTACTCTAAGGGTGTGTTCACACTTGTAGTTCGGTTCTCTTGGTCCTCTTGGTCCGGACCAAAAAAGTAAATTATACATATAGTCCTGTTTCGCTTAGTGTTCACACTGGCATTTTTAACACCAAACCTAAAAATACAAAACCAAAGGCATCAGGAAAATGTCACAACCTGTTTGGACAGCTTTTATGATGTATATTTTTTTATGGAACTTGCTGACCATTCAAAACAATGCTTACTGCTGGGCGAAATGCTCTTGTTATATTCATATATGTATACAGGTATATGGTGGTATTTATACAGAGCAGTCCCGGTCCGCTTGTTTGGTGTGCACCAAATGAACTGCACTAACAGAGCAATCGCACCAGAGTTTGATTTAATCTAAACAAACCTGCCAAGTGTGAGAATACCCAATTTTTTTTTTTTTTAAAGGTTTTGTAATTTTGTAATGTCACACAGGAAATCCTCATTTTCTTTTGCAATAATTTTTCCAAAAAGGGGAACTTGAACCACACCCAGCTGTGTACGTAGATCCTGGCCTATAGACCCTGGAAGATTTTAGACAACACATTTATTACAATAATACAATTTACAGTATAATATAGTGAAATGATTGTGTGATAGAATTTTTGTTTCTCAATGGAAGTTTAGTCATTGTCATTCCAAAGTAAAAATATCGGTTTGTTAACTTGTACAAATTCTACATCTAAAAACTGTTGACTATAATTTTATCTGTTGGCTTTTTATTGTGTTCTGATGTTATTTATTTAACAGAATGAAAAATACTCTTTTGTCCTTTTAAGGTGAGATTTATGTTTTGTATGTATGATTTAACACTTTGCAAAACCACTTTCATGAAAATATGTCAAATCTATTATTGTTTTAAAAATGTGAATTAATTCCAGTGATGTGTGTTCTGGTGGTATTTTGAGATATTTTCAGTGATGCTCAATGGCACTTTTTCCTCTATCAAGTTCATATCAAGCATGAAGTTTGTCTAGAAGGTGTTGTGTATTGTACTCTTTTAATGTTTGGTCAGAAAATGAACAGAGGGTGAGAAACGCCGATCTGATGAAATATTCTTCGTCTTGCATTTTAGAGAAGTGCAGATGCTATCCTAGACCTTTTTCATACAGAAGCGGAAGTAAACGTTTGCAGGGTATGAATGGGGGGGGGGGGGATCACAGAAAATATTATTTTCACTTACCCATTTGTGCCAAGAAGACCAAAAAAATTTAAAATAATTACATTTGAATGACTTTCCTGAAGAAGGAGAAAAAAATTGAGAGCAGTGGATTAAAACAGTAAAATGGGAAAAAATGCCAAATTTACTGTCACACTCTCAACAGATGTGGTAAATATTTTTAATTCCAGGGTAATATAACACAAATCATAATGTTATAAATTTACACTCAATATTAAAAAAATGTCTAATATAAAAAAATGTGCAAGATTTACGCTGATAAGTAAGGCGGAAACGCGTCATCACCGTTTGTGGAAAAAGGTCTATTGCAGTAAACCCACTGTTTATCTATAATTGTTGTTCAAAAGACAGGTGATCATTGAATTTTGCACATGAAACTATGCTTTGTATGTCATGTAAGGCTATATCAGTACTGATCAGGCAAAATAATATTAATTAAAAAATATTATTCAGCTGCAGGCTGTTATGTTTTGCTTGTCCTTCTTATTCTCAAAAGAAAGACCGTTGTATTACATTGTCATATCAACATTGTATCAGCTCTTCCAAGTGGTGACTTAAAAGAATTGTTTTGGTTTGAGCTGTGCCTAAGTTCTCACTTAAGTTGGGACGTGAAGTTCACACTAGGGGTTTAGTAACTACTAGTTAGTTTGTAACTAAGTCAGTGCTTCATTTGGTTGCACCACTTGTTCTTAAGACAAGACTTAACTAGGTCGTAAGCTCTCCGTAAAGTAATGCGTAGTCGCATAATATGACTTTTACCCTTATTTATCCAACAAGCAGCCTTCAAATTTGTACATAGAAGTGTTAAAAAGCCATCAGCTTCAATTTGATCTTGTTCACGGTTGATGTTCAAACCTTGTTTGCTTGTAACTGTCAGCTGTAATAAATTATACCCCCATTAAAATACAATACGTAATAAAAATAGATTGGTTAAATAGTATATTTGCTCTGTGTAAATTACAATATATAGGAACTGTATCTAAAATAAATAAGGGTTAATAAATAAATACTAATACAACAGGCTGGAAAAACAGACATTTATTCATTTTAATTTCCTATATATATTTTGAATACATTGACACTTGTCCCTGAAAACTGCACCGTTAGATCAGCTTCATGCTGAAGAGCCGCTTAAAATCTCTCTCTCTCTCTTATATTAATACACAAAACAGATAATGACAAGACAAATAATAATAAAATAGTAACAAATAGCAATAAAGAGAATTAAAATAAGGTGCAAGGTAATGAATCAAATAAAATAAAAACTATAATAACAATATACACTAAACAATATAAAATGAAATATGCATTTAACATGACATTATGAACATAAGAAAATAAAAGTACTGTGAATGAAGTACATTAAGGCAGTGATTGGTTTCTGAGGGTGTGCAGCTCAAAAATGAATTTAGCTGCAACTGATGCATGATTGTACTCAACCAGTCACACCAGCATCTGATCAGTTTCTGCCAAACTGGAAAACTGTGGCATGAGGTTTGAGAGTTTGTGGAGGTATTTCTCTCTCACCTCTGTAAATTTCTCACATTGAAGGAGAAAATGTGTCTCGGTCTCGACCTCACCCTTGTCACAGTGAGCACAGACTCGTTCTTCCTTTGGAAGCCATGTTTGTCTGTGTCGGCCTTTTTCTATGGTCAGACTTTGATCACTGAGTCTGTATTTAGTGAGGATCCGTCTCTGTTTTGGATCTCTTACAGTGTGCAGATATTCTGCCAGATTATATGATCTGTTTAGGGCCCGATAACATTCCAATTTGCTTTGGTTTTTACTTTAATTTTCCCAATGCTCCAAATATGAATTTTTGCTTTCTTTTATGATTTGGTTTATTCTGATCTGGTTTTGTTCAGCAGTGCTGGTCTGAAACTGGTGTTTGTTAGTTGTTAGTGGGTTAGTGGGTTTGTGAGTTTCAGAGCCAGCTGACAAAGGGGACTGGTTTTAGGCTTCAAGCTCTTGGGTTTTAAGGGCTTCATGTTGCAGTGTGTTAGGGGAACTTGAATTTAGGTGTGTCCAAAATTTGAGGGATCGTTTTCAATATGTATAATAAGGGGGAATCTGCCTAGTTCAGCCCGGCATGCATTAGTAGGTGTTCTTCTCTGAACTCTTAGAATGTTTCTGCAGAATTCTGCATCTAGAGTAATCTGCCAGACAGAGTGGACCCCAAACCTCACATCCATACAGAGCAATAGGCATTATAATACTATCAAAGATCTTACACCAGATTGTTAAAGGAATGTCAACTTGGGTAAATTTGCCCTTAATAGTGTAAGGCTGACATCAAGATTGACATTGACAAAGAACATTTTCACCTGAGTCAACACATCCTACTGAGCAAGGACAATAAAACACAAATCTCACATCTGACCTCTACCTCACCTCAGGCCAATTTAGGCCTATTCTCCTAAAACTCACAAACATCTGCCCCCCTCTACTCCTCCTTCACCTTCAGCTCAGAATCACTTCAAACTCACCTAAGATCCACATGCATCAAAATATCATGACTGATGTATACAAATAATGTGACTAGGCATATCATTTAAAATGTCTCAGTGTGACTGGTATATGGTCTCTTTCTATTGGTAACAAAGTTATAAGGTCTTTGCCAAATGCTGTATAATTATGGAGGTCTGTCCCCATTCTGTATGCCTGTATGTTAATGAGGTATGTCCCCAGAACTTACCCAAAATTCCCTTTGATCATGGTTTGGGTATTTAAGGAGATGTGACACATTGTTCATGGTTCTCTGTAGTCAGACGATCCTACACAGTTTACTGTGTGTAGTTTATATCAGGTAATGGCAATTTTAATTTATTAGGTTTTGATAAAATGTCTAAATTTGACTTATCACTGTCTAATTGGAATTGATTAATTTATTATGTTACCTGGTCAATACATTGTTACATTTGAGTTTATTCTGATTTACTCTGAAACTATTGTCTTTAGTAGATTACGTTAAGTCCATGTTTCCGCAAATCTTCGACCAGGTTAGCAGCGGACTAAAGCCAGTTGAGTGGAGCACGGGAAACACCGACTGAGACTTTAGAGCTCCCACTAACTAATAGGCATTATTTCTAGTGTACTTGGTGTGTACAGGCTCGATAGGGAATCTCCGTTTAGTGTCGACCAAGCCTAAATAGGGTGAAGTCTAAACCTCTGGTTATTGTAATATTTTCTAGCTAAACTATGGCATATTCATATAAAACTATTTTAACTTGGGTATGTTGGTCTATCTTTGTAAATGTAGTGGTCATGACCTCTGGGTAGAAATGTTACTCTAATTAAGTGTTTACTATCTAAGGGGACTAAACAAAATACTTGCAGATAAAAGGGCAAGCAGGAGCAGCCATCTAATTAGTATTTAGTCAATTACTGTTTTAATGACCAAAACTGGCATATACCGGCCGGCGCGAGACTCTCTAAACGACAGGAATCCGAATGAACGAGCACAATATAAAATAGAGTTAAATATGATGATTCAACGTTAAATCAAATTTAATAGTAATAACTAAGATTAGAACATTAATATATCCTTAGGAACTTTTATAATTGGAGTCAGATAAAATAAACGAGGATCTTAAAATGAATAATATAGTTATGCAATTGGAATTAAATAACTTAAACTGAACGCGCACGATAAGACAGAACATGCAGGAGACCTTCATCCACGCTGTTGGAAGCCGCCATTGGACCAATAGGTGGACCCCCCTTACAAAGTGGTGACCTGCCTCCGTGATCTCCAACGAGCGAGTGACGTCTTATCAGCGCGAAAATCAGTTCCATTCCAACTATACACAGGACATGAGGTTTGATCTTCTTCTCTATCTTCATCTGCTGTGGTAAGTCTATTCTTTTTTAGAAGAGTTGAGGGAAAGCACAGATGCACCACATATAGACACATTTTGTAGAACGGGTCGGAATACCCACTGTTAGACCGGAGACCAAAAATATCCGGTGGGGCCAAAGATATTAGACAAAACCATATGTACATCAGGGAAATGATAGCAGCTGGATATGAGAAAAGAAACCTCTTGATCTGCAAATTAATGATCTATTTGTACGCACAAACGAGGAGAGACTTAAACTGGAGATAACATCATCCAAAGTTTTATTCTGGTATTCAAGTGAGGTTTGCAACTGGAACTTTCATTATAAAATCAATGAACACCGTCGCTACTGTTTATTTACTTTGCTGCAACGAACTCGCAACATTTCAAAAGAATGAGCGGGTAGCAACTGTAAACAACTAAAAAGTAGTGTTTGAGATATAAACATTGCAAGTAAATGTGTTCGCATATGAAAAGCAAGATTGGGCAAAAAAAGAGTGATGTGATAAAAAGAAAAAAACATAGTAACAACAGAAATGTTACTAGTTTATAAATCAATAAAGAGTACCATGACGACCTATTTTTAAATTTGCATCTCTGCTAAACACTGTTTCTGCTGTAAGTGTTACAATAAACACTTAGATTAGATGTTGTAAATGCTTTGGGCATTCCAGACTTTTCGTCTTGTATAAATTAGAAAAAACAGTAATCATGCTTCTCTTGAAATTGTTCATCAGTCTCAAGCTGAATGTGTTACTATGTCAGATATCTCTGATATGACACACTGTGCTATTTACCAAATAGCTGTCAAACCATACTGAGTACAAAAATCCATGTGACTACTAACAATTTTAAACAATTAGCATTAACCTTCAGTAACTTTAAGAAGACTGAATAACTTCATTAGGCCTTTAAAACTTAAGAACACTCTTTGCAACTTGCATCACCTCTGACTCTGAACAGCCCCGTTTTCATATTGAAATAGATTTGCATGTGAATACACCTAGTGGCATCTTAACTCAAGAAAATTAGAATATTGCATTCAATTTCAAATTGTAATTGCAAAAGCTCTGCAGCTTGAGCAGAAATTTGACCCATGTAAAAATGTACCTGCAGTCATTGGATGTTTACAGCAGCATGTCCATCAAAGGCTTTCAGCCTGACATGTTACTGTACACACAATGCACATGCTCATGCATCTGATACAGGGCCAAATCAAAGGCATGTATTCTCAAAAGAGCAGCGAGATGACCAATATCTCACTCCAGAAAACCTCCAGAGACCAGTAATAAAATTATTTTAATTTATACTATTTTAATATAATATAGTTGTATTATAATCACATTATAATATGCATTATATTATAATGGCCAAGCATGCCCATAGATGGGAAAGGTTATGCATGACATTGCAAATGTATACTAGACATGTATATTTGTAATGACAATGCCAACCGAACAACCTTACTGGCCCTGAAAATTCTTGTGATTAAATTTCATTGGTTCTCTTATCAGTGCCAAGAGGGAGGGTATACGGTAGTTGTTTGCTGTGCATCAATGCTGTAAGGTAGTTGTTTGCTTTGCATCAATGCTGTAAAAACAGTGGCACATGATAATGAACCAAATCATCTCTCGCTGAGAAGCACCAATTTAATTTAAATCTGATCAGGGGAACCATTCCACTGTGTAGACAATGAAAGATGTGTGTATGTAAAATGCTAAACATCAGGCAAAAATGTCATAACCCTGACAGACCACAGAGATCATAGATGATAAAACGTGTGAATAGCACCCTTAAAAAATGCTAAGCAGAAAAAACATCACCAAAGATGTGAACTGGTTCTTTGACCACAGAGCTGAGTTGAGAACAATAAGAAATAAATCTAACAAAACTCAGAAAGTTCCCCAGCAGAACTGGGTCCTATATTGCTCACAACAGCAGACAGTGCAGACTTAACTGCAAAAACAGCTCAAGGTGCTACACACGTGAAACTGCTCTAAAATATCAGCAGTAATTCAGATCTCACCAAAGATGCTCAGTCTAATTTGATCTAATTAGACATTGTAATGGTACATATTTTTCAAACAAAATGCTTATTCCCCCGATGACACAAACCATACAGTATAAGACTAAATGCGATCTGTAACAGTTTGGCTTTGACTATCAGAGGAAAATAAAGAAAGTACCACATGTCTAAATGCAAATGAATTAAAGGTTCAACATTAACTGTTTTCTCTCTCTGTGGTTGTTCCCATTTCAGGTTGCAATCTTGTGAGGGACAGAAGCCAAAAGGTTTCTGATCCCCCTGCTTCAAGCCAGGACAACAATTTGGCCATGATGGAGATGGGTGCGAAGTCAAATCTAACAGGCCACTCACACCTCACAGCTCTACAAAAAAAAAAAGAAAATAGCTGTATGGCCTCCCGGTTTAGCACCAGAACCAAAATTGTGCAACACCAATTGCTCTAGATCAGATTCCACCCATCTCCTAAACATACAGAGTACACACTTTTATTACTACACATCATGGAACAATATAATGGCCTAGATTCTGAAAATACTAATCCACTGAAGATCTGGCCTGCCTCTCACATACACTTAGCCTCTCACACATAGGACATTACAAACCTGTTTACATAAAACTTTCCTTTGAAATACTGTAATATACATGGGACATGTGCATGGCTACAGTCACAAATCGATGATTTAATTACTAATTGCAAGCAAACTTGCCACCCAAATTTCAACATTTCCACCTACATATAAATCAAACCAATTGATTGTTGTTGGCATGGTTGCAAACCAGACGGCCCCTGGTTTTCAACACATCGCTAATAACAATGTAAAAACGATTTCTAGTGTACTTAATGTGTACAGGCTCGATAGGGAATCTCCGTTTAGTGTCGACCAAGCCTAAATAGGGTGAAGTCTAAACCTCTGGTTATTGTAATATTTTCTAGCTAAACTATGGCATATTCATATAAAACTACTTTAACTTGGGTATGTTGGTCTATCTTTGTAAATGTAGTGGTCATGACCTCTGGGTAGAAATGTTACTCTAATTAAGTGTTTACTATCCAAGGGGACTAAACAAAATTCTTGCAGATAAAAGGGCAAGCAGGAGCAGCCATCTAATTAGTATTTAGTCAATTACTGTTTTAATGACCAAAACTGGCATATACCGGCCGGCGCGAGACTCTCTAAACGACAGGAATCCGAATGAACAGCACAATATAAAATAGAGTTAAATATGATGATTCAACGTTAAATCAAATTTAATAGTAATAACTAAGATTAGAACATTAATATATCCTTAGAAACTTTTATAATTGGAGTCAGATAAAATAAACGAGGATCTTAAAATGAATAATATAGTTATGCAATTGGAATTAAATAACTTAAACTGAATGCGCACGATAAGACAGAACATGCAGGAGACCTTCATCCACGCTGTTGGAAGCCCTCATTGGACCAATAGGTGGACCCCCCTTACAATAGCATAGAATGCTCTTCTAGCTTTCTCTTTTAGTGCATTCACTGCCAGAACAAAACCCCCTGAAGCACTGATTTTTAGACAGAGGCAGTCGTAGTGTCGGGTGTGTTCTATTGCAGTGTTCCCTAGAGTGAATGTGTATCTGGTGTCCTGTAATCTGGCTTTTTTCTGGAAAATCATAATTTTAGTTTTTTCAGATTGACTGTCAGGGCCCAGTTCTGACAGTAGTTCTCCAGCAGGTCCAGGTGCTGCTGTAGCCCTTGTTCAGTAGCTGACAGCAGCACCAGATCATCTGCATAGAGAAGAAATTTAACTTCAGAATGATTTAGAGTAGACCGGGTGTTGCAGATTGTTCCAGTAGCACTGCTAACTCATTAATGTAAATTTTAAACAGAGTTGGACTCAAACTGCAGCCCTGTCTCACTCCTCGCCCTTGAGTGAAAAATTCTGTTCTTTTATTGCCAATTTTAACTGCGCACCTGTTGTCTGAATAAATAGATTTGATAATATCGTACATTTTACCCCCAATGCCGGATTGTAGAATTTTATAATATAGACCATCATGCCAAATGGAATCGAATGCTTTTTTTAAATAAAAAAAGCGTGCATAAATTTTGCCTTTGCTTTTTTGATGCACGTGCTGGTTGACCATTGTGTGTAGCGTGTGAATGTGGTCGGTGGTGCGGTGGTTTGGTAGGAATCCAATCTGACTCTTACTCAAGACATTGTTCTTGTTAAGGAAGGCCTATATCTGGGCATTCAGGATAAAGCAGAAAGTCTTCCCCAGATTGCTGCTCACACAAATGCCTCAGTAGTTATTGGGGTTGAATTTGTCTCCACTCTTATATAATGGGTGTATTAAGCCCATACTCCTGGTGTCAGGAAAATAGCTAGACTGCAGAACCAGATTGAAGAGTTTTAACAAGGCCTCTTGCAGTACTGCTGGACTGTGCTTCAGCATTTCTGTTCTAATGTTGTCTAAACCACATGCCTTTCTGGGTTTTAGTTTCTTAAGTGCATCTGCAAATTCTTCTCTGCTAATCTGATAGTCTAAAGGGATTTGGTTATTTTTTATTGTATATTCCAGTTGAGATTTTCTGGAGAAATTTCTTTGAATAAGTTTTTAAAATAGTCTTTCCATAAGTCTCCATTTTCTATGGCAATGTCCTGACTGTGTTGTTTATTCAGACTGTTCCATTTTTCCCAGAACTGATTATTATTAACTCTCTCTCTCTCTCTCTCTCTCTCTCTCTCTCTCTCTCTCTCTCTCAAATGTCAACATCATACTGTATGTCGAAATGATTGATGCCTGTCATTTTGATGTCATAGAATATCAGTCTGCTTTTATTCTATCCGTTATGCCTGGTCGGCGGCTTCCGTAAATATTTAGTTCATACGTAGGTTTACGTCCTACCTAAGTTTAATGGTGCAACGCTCAAATATTTTGTAGTGCGTAAGTTGTCACTCAGTGCCCATTTACGCCAAAACTAGGCTAAGTTGTAACTTACGTATAGCTGGTGCAACCGACCCAGGTCCACTTTTCATTTTGTTCTGGCCATGAATTTAAAGTGTACCTACCCACACAAAGGTTCGGTCTAATAATTAATAAGCTGTTCTACAACTTTATTTTGAGTTGTTGTAAGTTTGTAACTCTTTAGTTTATTTATGTTTTCCTTTATTTTGTGGTCTTAGTCATATGTGTTCAAGCATAACATGTCCACCCTATTATGGGAATATATAGGAAATTAATTTTATTTTAAAATTTCAATACATTTATGTTAACAGAAATAAAATCAATATAAGTTTATAAATATGTTTAAATCACATACCATGTAGTGGCTAATTTATTGACTGAATGTCCACCCTGTTATTGTCCACCCTGACGCTGCCCATTTAACTGGATGGACATCTGATTTTTTTTTTTTTTCATTTAGCTTGACCAGCATGTCCCTGTAATGATGAAACATGAAGATTCTTGTAAAATTATGTTTTATTTTTCAAAAGTTTAGAGGCCGAAATACCATCAAATTGAAAAAAATGACCCAGTGCTCTGACAGAAAAAACCATAAACATGAAATGTTCTCAACTCATGTTAGCTTGTTACTAAAAGAGTGAGAAAAATTGCATTCCATCAAAAGGTAGTCATTTAGCAAATGTTTTTATGTCAACAGAGACTTTCTCCTTGCTCAAGGGCACAATAGTGGTAGCGGACTGTGTTGTATTTGTTGGAAACGAAGCAAAAAACTTATTTTACACAAAATAATGCCCAAATTAGCTGAATATTCTAAAAACCTGGTAACTTCTTTTTCAAATTCAGTGATGCCGAAACAATAAATAATGTAACTTCTGTCCCTCAAAATTCCTGTCCCCTTCACCACAGGGTGCCACCATCCATGTTCTAAAAGGCTTAGAGAAGGGTTAGTTGGTAATCTCCCATACCATCCTAAATCATCTGACATTGTGAGTGTTCAGTTATGTAGTCTTCCTCTTTCTCTCTCTCTCTCTCTCTCTCTCTCTCTCTCTCTCTCTCTCTCTCTCTCTCTCTCTCTCTCTCTCAGAATGTACAAAAATTGATTTCTTGGTTACAGCAGTAGATTTACAAGCAAAGAAGGAATCTTGCTTCTGGTCATTAGTATTCAGCTCTTTTTCAATGTAGTGGTAAATCAGATCACACATCACAATCAACAATGGACAAAAACTCACGGGCACAGACACATCTGATGTTCATTTAGCTTAACCAGCATGACCAATACAATCTTTAACATGTCCCTGTAATGATGAAACATAAAGATACTTGTAAAAGTATGTTTTATTGTTCAAAGGTTTCAAAGCCTTCATTCCACCAAGTTGTAAAAATGAACCCAGTGCTCCGATAGAAAAAAAGCACATACATGTCCACACCTCCACAATCCATAAACATGAAATTTCCTCAATTGCCACATGCAGCTTGTTACTGGATTTTGCATTCCAACAAAAGGTAGTCATTTTGTAGATGGTTTTATGAATATGTCGACAGGGACTTTCCTCTTGCTCAAGGGCACAATAGTGGTAGCGAACTGTGTGGTATTTGTAGGGAACGAAGCAAAACCCCTAACGTTATAGACCATGTTACACAAAATAATGCCCAAATCAGCTGAATGTTCTAAAAACCTGTTAACTTCCTTTTCAAATTCAATGATGCCAAAACAATAAATAATGTAACATCTGTCCCCATCACCACAAGGTGCGCCCATCCATGTTCTAGGAGGCTTAGCTTAGGGTTAGTTGGTAAACTCCCATGCCATCCTTAATCATCTGACACTGTGAGTGTTCAGTTATGCAGTCTCTCTGTAACTGTTGGCCTTGGTGTCCATCCTTGCCACTGCAGCTGCAGAAATCTCACTCATTTTTAGTGGCCACATCAGGCGATGGTAAAGTGTAAATTGGTAACACCAAACCTTTATTTTGTCAGGGAGATGACAATTGTCTTTTCCAGGCCTTCTTTCAGTTGTTTCAGGACCAACTCTGCCATGTGTTTGTCTGAAAGATCTGTTGTATTATCTCCCTAAACTTCAAATAGGCTGCTCTGCCACAACCAAGATTCTTTCCCCCTCCACCTCAAACGTAATTAGATCGTCCCTCACCCCTTTCTAATAGAAAGCCTACATGATTTTGTTGTCTTAATCTTCATTCTGGCCCATGCCAATAGCTCTCTCAGACTTTTCAAGAGTTGGTTAGTACATGCAGCAGTTTGGAGGATGCACATCATCCAAATATCTGCACAGTTCTAGCAATCTCCCCCCAGATGGTGCACGGATTCCTCTGATCGTTTGTCTTGCACCAATTAGGATGATCTTGAACGCAGATGTGAACAGGATGGGAGAGATTGAACATCCCATTGCTATTCCTTTTTCTTGTTGCTGCCATTGCGTAGTGTAGTCTCAGTGTAGTTTGTATTATTTTCTTGTGATAATTAATATAATGTGATGATCCACAGTGGGTTGTGATGTGTGGTATTTTCCCAGTCCTTGGTTCTACTCTAAGGTTTTCTCCAATTAAAAAAAAAAAGATAGATAATTAAATAAGGAATTGCATTGTAAAAAAAACAAAAAACAGCAAATGCAATAAAGCAAAGAATAAATTATCAGGCAGCAATGCTTTGAAAGAATTCCCACAAATATGTCTATGTTTCTGTAAGATGAAATACTGTAGCCAGTAACCTAAAGCAAAAGCATTCAAGCAATCACATGGGTTCTGAATCACATACCACCATATTACTCTTACTATTTCTTTTGCATATACTATAGAGAAAGAAATTGAGCTTTATAAAAATTCAGGAATAATGAGAACATGAAAAAGAATTGTGAGAAAACAAACAACACAAAGCAAGCAAGACTCGTTAATTTGCTTTGTATTATCCCTCCGAACAGTTTTGCTAAAATACTTATTACAGCAAACAATGTAGTTTCATTTCCTCTGTCCCTCGGAAACCAATTAGTACATTTAATTTCTCTCAGATTTACTAGGGTTTCACTTAGAATGGGATGTAGTATAGTAGAGGAAACAGAAGAAGATTATTGATCTAATACTAATGGGAAACTCTGGGGTGTGGAAGAGAAAGACATAGTGAAAGAGAATAATGAAAATCCTATGTTTTATTGTTTATAGTAAGTGTTTGATTTCCCACTGGGAAAGATAACAAACTTATCCTATCCTGAGCATACAATTTCTGCACAGCTTAGCAGTTAACTCATAAGGCCTGTGTTTGTCTTGCAGTAGCTGGCATCCTAATGAATAATCATGGCCACTGTGCTGCTGAGTATCTTCATTCTGACATTGATCATCGAAACCATCCTGAAAAATGAAAGCAGCTGCAGAATTATCCACCACTAGGTGGCAGCAACTGGCAGCAAATGAGACACGTCTGGCTGTCGGCCACATTATTAATGCACCTCAAAGAGAGGCTGTGCCAGGGGCATGTCTAGCGGGATGCTGGGGGAGGCAGTGCCTCCCCTAGGATAAGCTCTGCCTCCCCTGAGAATTTGAGAAATAATCTGTCCATCTGTTGTTTTGAGTGTAGCCCCGAATGTATTTTGAATAGTTGACTGACAAATATGAAACCGGACAAAAGCCTATGTAAACCCCCGAAATCATAAGTTGCTTTATTTCATTGTGCTTTGGCTTTGCACATACTGCATACAGCCTGTAAAAATAGACATAGGCATAATCTAGCCTATAGAATAAGTTCCTTTGCTGTCGGTAGCCTATGGGCGACTCTGTTTCTTCCTCTCTGTTGAATATGCAGCAGGTAGAGGAGGAGCTTGCACAGTCGTTGACATCAACTGACGTTACTTAGTGGCGAGTTAACGGCAATTAGCAGGAAAGACAGCAAAAATTAAGCAAATGAGGCTTTGGGGATTTTTCCGAAAGAAGTCAGTGGGTAAGAATTCACATTTGTTTTTGTCCTTAAAGTCTTAAGATCATCATCTAGCTGGCTTTCACCCACAGTAGGCTAAACCTCAAGAGTTGTAGCCTCTAACCTCCTTGTTTACATTGACACAGCTTGGTAGCTCCGAGTTTACGCAGTCGCCTCTCACGCCGGAGACCGTGGTTTGAGCCCCGTTCAGAGCATACTTTTCTTGTTTATCAGGTGTTGTTTTCGCTAAGGATAACCAATAAGCATTAACATAAATTGTATGTGTGACTTGTTTTGTGATATTAGTTTGTAGGAAATATACACTTTGATTTGATTAAATGGTTTTGTAGAGTGTAGCAAAGATGAGCAACAGACTGAGGAGCAGCAGCTGTGCCAGAATCAGGCATGGAAACTGGTAACAATTAATCAGTCACTTTACTTTAGAGAAAGTTAAAAGTGAAACATTGTTTATCCCAATGATCCTAATGAAAGGATTTTGACAGATGAATTATTCTCATAGAGATGATGAGAATTATATACAGTTCGATGCCATGGTGTGTCAATGAACTTAGACTAAAGTTATACATGTATTGCTTTAACTTAGGATCTTATGCATCATTTTGACTATTTATGTCAAAAAATATGAATTATTTATATTCAATATTTTTTTTACCTCACTATACTCACTATAATATAACTCTTTTGTGATGACTTTATGTTAATGTACATGATAATTCAAGAATCATGATAGATCTTAGGGCAATCCCACTGATCTGCTCTTCCCAATACATTTTCTTCAATGGTATTGGTCTACAATTTGAAATATGTAGCACTTGATGAATTAGTTGTTTGAAGCTGATTTGCAATAAGTTGTGTGCTGTATCTGTTCTTTTGTATCACAGATGATTCAGGGAGGAGAGAGGATAAGTTAGTCGAGGATAGTACTAGAGTGGAAGATTTAGGAACTGTAGAAACAGGACCAGCCAGAGCAAAACTCAAAGAATACCCTCTCACCAGCTTTGGACTACAGGGAAGTGGTTGCTAGTGTGAAAATAAAATTGTCTGGGCTAAGCCCCGGATGTCCTTCAATGCTGGAAATGCCTCTGCATCTGATGATAAATTACAATTTAAAAGTGGATTGTTTTGTGCATATTTTTCCATCGCTAGCAGATGAGTGAGGTCTGACACAACAAAAATCCAGTTTAAGCCCTATAGCTTAATTTTGTGCCGATTTTTTCAATTGTTTATGTTGCCCCCCCAAACAAGCCAAATGCCTCCCCAAACATGATATCCTGGTAACCCCTCTGGGCTGTGCAAGTCATGACGTCATAATGACACAGACAGCAGAGGCTGTTCTTACTGCACAGATTGAGATTGCTATCTAGAATGCCACAAGAGTTTCAATGCCAATTCTTCTGACACAATTGGGTTCGTTCAGTCACTCTGAAGACTCAATTGTTTTTCACAGCTCTAACAAGAGGTGATGATGGCACAGTCAAATGGCCTGTCAGAACCCCACACACTGCACTGTCTATTTTGTCTCGTACTTGCTCCCTTGTAAATAAAAACAGCCTCTGCACATATCAATTCATTTTCCACCTGCCCTGGTCGCTCACTTAGTATGAGATGAGATGCCATTCATATGTTTGATGGTGCTGGTTGTGTGGATTCCTCCCCTGAGGCAGAGGAATGCTGCTGTTTATCATGAACGGGGTTTAGTAGTCTCATGATCCATTTTGTGGGAAGCTGGCGTGCATGGGGGAAATTGGATGTCAACTGTGTTTGTCACATTAATGGGAAACGTGTGATTGTGACAGACAGGGGCTCGTAGTGGCGCTTCACTGCCTCTCTCAGAGACCTCAAGAGAGCCAGAGAGAGAGAGAGCGATAGAGAGACGGGGCAGAAAAGTGGGGGAAAAGAGAGAGTTAGAGAGATGGGTGACATCAGAAGGGGAGAAAGAAGGAGAGATGTATGAAGAGATGGGTGAGAAAGAGGAGATAAGATACATTAGTGTATGGAGCTTATTCTGGCTCAACCTCCACAAGAACTCACAAAGTATTGTATTTCCAAGGGAGGAAACCGTTGAATTTTATATTAGATCACTCATCTTTCCTCTTTCCCTTTTTCTCTTCTCTCAATTGCTCATTGATGCCCAGAGGTAATTAGGCAATTAAGGGTTAATTGAAAAGCTTTGTATAGATTTGAGGGATCAGAGATCCCATGGCGACACAAAATCACCTAAACAAGGAAACAAATGAACACACATTTTGACAAGTGTATTGTTTAGGAAAACAAATAAAATGTAATCTTGAAGATTAAAAAGACAAACTGGCACAAAAAGAAAATTAAAAGAACTAAAGCACAGAAAGAGTATGTATTGATGATGTTGGCTGACATCTTGAAGACAAATGCAGAGATTGCCAATATCTGATAAAGTGAATCTTGATCCTATCCCTCTGATGTAAGTGATGGAAAATATCCGTCTGAACCCGTTTCTATCTCTCACGCTATCAAAACTTAACACTTTTAAAACTATATTCAGCTGAGCACAGTGCACCACAGGACATCAAACCTCAGAGGAAACAGTGTAAAAGACAGTATTTTAAAAAGAGGCAGAGTCTCTGTAAAAGGAAGTGTTTTGAAAAAAGAAAAATATTTTTTGTGATGATTTGAGGTTTTAAATATCTTTTTGATTAATAAAGATCCCATAAAATGAAAATGTCACTTTTATTGCTTTTAGTCCACGTTTGTTAGTTTGTGTAGCTAGTTAATGTACTTATAAAAGTTAACAAAATTAACCTTTAGTATAGATACACACCTTACACACCAAAATTACTGTCTCTCTCTCTTCCCGGAAACCAGATCAAAAATACAGATGACTTATCATGATCGTGCACCAGATTTTTGTCCAATCAAATGCTCTCTAAAATGACAATGTCTCTCAACGTAATACCAGCTGCAACTGACTAGCAAGCGGCACATTTTGCCAAAACTTCCTGTTTTAACTGGAAATATGTTAACACAGGAAATAAAACTGCACTTATCAAGCAATTTATCAGGTTCCTTATGAAAGATTTATTAGAAGCATTTCTAAAGCCATTGTTTGTAAAAGTGTAAAGGTGGAGTCAGATTTATTCATTATATTCATTCAAAATTAAATAATTTAGAAAGAAAAGAAAAAGTAAAGAATAGAAAAGGAAAAAAAATTAAAAAGTATGATGACCGCCAACTCTTTCTGGGATGCACAAGACAAGACAAGGTCCTTGGTGTGAAGTCAGGGATCTAGAGATTCAAGTTTTATGTTTCCTATTTTCAGAGGTATTAAGTTCCAAATCAGAGGTGCATGCTGTCTATGTCCAAGATTTGTAACTTTCTGAGTGTTTTCAAATGGTGGTTTTACTTAAAACACCAATGCTAAATATCCTCTTATCTTTTTTTTTTTATGTTCCATGATGTTCCTCAGAGGACCCTTTCTGTGACCCCCTGGTGTTTACAAAGAGCAACAGAATACTTCTCAGATACCGGATTTTCCTCACAACTGATGTTTTCTTTGCTAATGGGGAAATCTTACACTGTATCTAATCTAATCAATAAAAAAAATGCAAAATGGATAGCAACACACAAACACAAAGGCCTGCTTCCACTTTAGCAGGCAGAACCCCTCACACATAGGCTATAGAATTACTCTTACTAGCCTGTGTAAAGTGAGCATAAATAATCGTTATTCTTAATTTGGAGGCATCTTAAGATGCATTAGCCCCTCTATAATTAGTTAAAAACTCAATTATAAGAATCCACTGAAGTGCAGGCCTAAGCTGCAGGGCTTAAGCCATAAACAGTAAAGCTGAATGGATTGAGAGTTGATGTAAGTACAGACAGGGGCAAAAATATCATCAAAATGTTGGGGGGGGACAATAAACATAACAATTCTCAAGAGCAATTTTTGAAGGGGTTCTTTGTTGTTGCCCCGTTTGCGTTTGTATTATTTTATTTCTTAAACAATTATTTTAAGAATATATCATTATATTATTTACAATACACATATTTTAATGATATTTTAGGGGGGGGACAACCCTCAGATGGGGGGGCCCTGACCCATCCGCGATTTCCGCCTATGAGTACAGAGTGGAAGGACTACACTGCTGGTTTCAGGTGGGGGAGAAATGTATTTGGGACAGAAGTTCAAATCATCAGCTGTATGACAACATACATGATCCTGATGAAAACTTTAATGGTGGATCATAAAACACATAAAATGCTCATGAGTTTATATACAGCATATATATATATATATATATATATATATATATATATATATATATATATATATATATTTATATACAGCATATATATACACACACATGATTTACTAATGAGACAAAACATTATGACCACTTACTGAGTATGTTGTTGGTCCTGCCAAAATAGCGCTGGCCCTCTGAGGCGTGGACTCTATGTGGGATCTGGTACCAAGACATTAGCAGCAGATCCTTCAAGTCCTATAATTTGAGAGGTGCAGCCACCATGGATCGGATTTGTTGGTTCAGCACATCTCAGAGATGTTCAATCGGATTGGGGCCAGGGCAACACCTTTAACACTTCAACATATTCCTCAAACCATTCCCAAACAATTTGTGCAGTGTTGCAGGGTGCATTATCCTACTGAAAGAGGCCACTGCCATCAGGGAATATCATTGCCATGAAGGGGTGTACCTTGTCTGTAACAATGTTTAGGTAGGTGGCACGTGACAAATTAACGTCCACATGAATCGCCGGACCCAGGGTTTCCCAGATGAATATTGAACAGAGCATCACACTCCCTCCACTGGCTTGTTGTCTTCCCACTGTGCATCCTGGTGTCACCACTGGCCCAGGTAAACACACGTACACGGCTGTCCACGTGATGTAAAAGAAAACAGGACTCGTCAGACCAGGCACCTTCCTGGTTTTGTGACACATTCCTCCCATAAACATCATTACATTTTTCTGTGACTTGTGCCACAGTAGACCTTCTGTCAGTTCAGAGGATCGGGTTCGTTGTCCTTACGTATCGATGAGCCTTGGGCGCACAACACCCTGTCACTGGTTTGTGCTTTGTCCCTCCTCTGACCACTGTTGGTAGGTACTCACCACTGTTGACTGGGAGCACAAGTCTTTTCATTTCAGAGATGCTCTAACCCAGTCGTCTGGCCATAACAATCTGTCCATTGTCACTCAGGTCTTTATTCCTGGCCATTTCTCCTGCATCCAACACTACGAGAACTGAGTCATTAGTATTTATATATATATATATATATATATATATATATATATATATATATATATATATATATATACAACAGTTAGTTCCAGTCCACAAATCTTATTGAATGAGAAACATTCCATGATTACTGATGTCTCAGAACAGTAGCACTCGTATGCATCACTGTTTGTATCACTCTGCTTGTCTTTGTGGCATTCTAAAATAAAGTGTAAGAGAGCAGCAAAGAAAAGAACAGCTAGATGACTGTCTTTTCATTTATCCTGTGACATTAAAGATTTTAGCCAGCAGGTGGTGACAAAAGACCATTTTTGTATGTTATGGGCCAGTTAAGTTTGATGTGGATTGAGTCAGCGCATGTCAGTCAGCAAGTGGTTTCTTTGAAGTCATCGCCATTGTATCTCACTGCATGAGTGCTAGAATCACTACTACAACATTACAGCTGGGAACTAACATCTTCAACATTAAGGTATATCACAGCAGAGAGACACAACTGACTGAGGAATTGCACATATGCTTACCTGATGCTTACTATGCATGAAGTTAGACTCAGTCTCAATGACAGCACGCCTCACTAATGAGCATGTGCAGTCGGTGCTGAAATGCCTCACCTTGTTCGAGCTAGGCACAGCGTTTTTTTCTAAAACAATTCCAGAGTCTCCTGGGGCATATGGCATCCTCTGCGGCGGTCGCGCCGCTGGAGTTGATGCATATGGGACCGCTTCAGCATTGGCTTCAGACTCGAGTACTGAGATGGGCATGGCACCGCGGCACATACCATGTGTTCATCACCCCCTCCTGCCGCCAGATGTTCAATCCCTGGACAGCCGTCTGTTTTCTGCCGAAAGGAGTCCCCCTACAGCAGGTATCCCGAAGAGTTCTGGTCACCATAGACACCCCCAAATTGGCACATCAAACGGCACATCAACTGCCTAGATTCACTGGCTGTAATTCTTGCCCTGCAGGGGTTTCTCCCATTACTTCGGGGTAAACAAGGCTTCATCCGTTCAGACAGCACTACCACTATAGCGTAGATAAATTGCCAAGGTGGCAACTTGCCCGGCATGTCCTCCTTTGGTGTCAGCAACGACTCAGGTCCCTGCACGCCACTCATATCCCGGTGTTATGGCCCTTGGCCTGTTTCTGTTCGCTCTCCTGCCCCTCCTCTCTTTCAGACCTAATTGCTGACACCTGGGAAGCTGGTGTTTAAATAGGAGCTCCTCAGCTGCATTGGGAAGCGGTTCCGGTTCGGGTCTACACCTCGCTCGGGATGCCAGGATTTCTCACAGATGCACATTAAGTTTATGTCTTTTGTTTTTACACTCAACACTTGCACCTACACACATAACACATTCATACATCTGCTTTACACTACTGATACTAACATTCACACGCCATTGTTACTTCTGTTGTTTAAATTTGCGTTAGTTACACAATAAACTTATGATTTGCACTGTTTGCTCGTGGCATGGTCTCCTATCCTTTGTTATGGCCTTGAGTCAGTCATAACAAAGTGGGGGCTCGTCCGTTGCTTTTTGCGCGTTTTGTTGTTAGTTATTTGATTTGTTTAAAGCGCTTTGTGGTTTTATTTTAGTAATCTGTTTGTGAGCGCTTGAAGGGCACATGAGAATGAGCGTAGTTATATAGTAGTTTCGTCTCTGAATGGTGTTTCTTTTTTTCTGTGCATCTTGATTGGCTGTTAAGGGGGAGATCCTCTGACGTCATTGTCCTTATATGGTTAGTTGTTGCGCTCTGGGAGACGTGCCTGAGTTTGATTAGTTTTAGTTGTAATTTGTTTGCTGGCGTACTCGAGTGGGAGTGCTTAGTTGTGTATTTTTTTGCAGTAGTGGATATTTTTGGAGACGTGAGAAGGTAAGTGTCAGTTTGCTTTTGTGCACTCGTAATATTTGGGCTGGCGTTTTTCCTTGTAGGTTTAGCAGCGTTTCCCAATAGGGGGTTCGGTGCACTATTGTTTTAGTGTGGAGGTACGGCGGGTAGAGCTTCCCATTCTCCTTTTCCCTATGTCGGCTCGGGAGCATTTCTGTGGTTTCAGGGGGGTTGCCAGCTTGCTGGTCGCCTTTTCCGAGCCATCGGGCTGTAAATGCATAAAAACCCACCGCTACGCCTCACGAAGACTAGGGTCCAGTGAGTTAGCTTTTGGGCTAGGTAGATAGCGGGGAAACGCCGTCCTTAGGCTGTGGTTAAAAGCCTGTGTGTATTGGTAAATTTGTCACTTAAGCTTCTTGTCTCTACTGGTGAAATTGTTAGCCATGGATGACGTGGTGGAAGATTTCATTGAATCGCCACATGAAAGTGGATTAGATTTTTGTACTAAGAAACAATTGATTAGGATTGCAGAGCATTATAAGGTTGATATAGGGGATGTCCGAAAGGCAAAGGATTATGTTAAGGGTAATTTGAAAGTGAAATTGTTGGGAAATGGTGTTTTGAGTCCGGGTAAAGTTGAGACTTCTATTGAATCGTCTTTGTCGGGGAGAGTAAGTCCAGTTGGTTTGTCGTTTGAGCAGCAGAAAGAGTTGCTTTTGTTACGTGTTAAAGTTGAGCATGAGAAAGATCATGCTATGGAAAGAATGAGGCAGGATTTGGAACGGGAGAAGTTAGACGTGGAGAGACAAAGACTGGCGCTGATTAGAGAAGGTAAGCTGGGAAGCGAGGCACTTCGGGCTGACCACCCCGTGGTGACGCCGGTAAGCATGAAGCAAGATGACTTGAGTGATTTGAGATTAGTTCCCAGGTTGAATGAGGAAAACCCAGAGACATTTTTTTCCTTGTTTGAGCGTCTGGCAGAGACTCGAGGTTGGTCTGACTCCACGCGCATGTTAATGTTACAGTGTGTGTTAACGGGAAAAGCGCAACAGGCTTTTTCAGCTTTAAGCAGCACTGATTGTGGTAAATACTCTGTGGTAAAAACTGCTGTTCTAAAAATTTATGAACTTGTGCCAGAGGCGTACCGACTACGTTTTCGAGATTGGAGATGTGGAGACAAGTCACACCTAGAGTTTATGCGTGATTTGGCTGTGCATTTTGACTGTTGGTGCTCAGCGGCCGGGGTTGATTCTTTTGAAAAACTTTGTGAATTAGTCATTTTGGAGCAGTTTAAAAACTCTGTGCCGGAGTGCATTGCCACTTATATTAGTGAGCGTGGGGTCAAGTCTGTTGGGGAAGCTGCTGCACTGGCTGATGATTATTTCTTGATTCACACTTCAAGAAGTGGTGCGGGCCCTTATGAAGTAAGGGCAGGTAGGTCGTTTGAGGATAGAAGTGGTCGTGTTTCAGGGGACTCAGAAAAAATCTGTAATTACTGTCATAAGCGAGGACATTGGAAAAATGATTGTTATGCTCTTAAGTCTCGTCCAAAGCAAGCTTTTCCCAGAGCTAATCCTATGATGTGTGCTGCGTCTGTCACTGATCAGGAGTTAGCTGGAATCACTGGTGAAGGCAATTCAGAGTTGAAATCTTATTTGCCTTTTATTACAGAGGGATTTGTTTCGTTAGTGGGAAGCAAAGAGCGAGTGCGCATAAAAATTTTGTGTGATACTGGTGCGTTTGACTCGTTTATTGTGGCTGCGACTTTGCCATTTTCAAATGACACCTTTGTGGACTCAAGCATTCCTGTAGTGGGTATGGGGTTAAATGTTTTGAATGTGCCACAACACAAAATGATGTTGCATTGTGATCTCTTTCAGGGTGAGGTGTCTGTGGGCATGCGCCCAGCGTTACCTGTGGATGGCGTTGCTATGATCCTGGGTAATGATATAGCGGGTGATAAAGTGTGGGCTGATGTATCTCTGCCTGCCAAAGTGACGGTGACTCCTCTGGTGTGCAGTAAGCTGGATGAGAGTCAGGGACACTTTCCTGATGTGTTCAGTGCCTGTGCAGTAACTCGTTCAAAATATTTGGACAGTGATTGCTCTGGGAGTGTGACCGCTAGTCCTCAACTTCTGTTACCTGTTGCCCCCTGGTCTGTTCCTCATGATGAGCTGATGCAGGAGCAGGAAGTTGACAACACTTTGAAGTCTTGTATGGATGGGGTTTGTTCTCCTGCAGAGGTCAGAAATCATTCTCATTGTTATTTTTTACATGATAATGTTTTGATGAGAAAGTGGACGCCTCAGTTTGAGGGTTTTGTTGGTGATCTGATTTACCAAGTGGTTGTTCCTTTAAAGTATCGCAATATTGTGTTGCAGATTTCTCATGACCAATCTGGCCATCTGGGTGTCAGGAAGACGTATGACCGAGTTCTGCTGTATTTTTTTTGGCCTCTTTTGAAAAGGGATGTGTCTGCATACATTAAGTCGTGTCATACTTGTCAATTGACAAGTAAACCTAATCAGATTTTGAAGCCCGTTCCACTTTGTCCAATACCAGCTATAAGTCAACCATTTGAACATCTTCTTATTGACTGTGTTGGTCCTTTACCTCCATCAAGATCAGGTGCCAGATATTTGTTGACTGTGATGTGTCAATGTACTAGGTATCCTGCAGCCTACCCACTGCGTAGTATAACAGCCAAGTCTGTGGTTCGTGCATTGTCCCAATTTATTTCTATTTTTGGAGTTCCACGGGTCATTCAGTCAGATCAAGGGTCAAATTTTTGTTCAAAACTATTTGCTCAGGTACTGCAACAGTTGAACAATTTTTCATCTGCCTACCATGCTCAAAGCCAGTGTGTTTTGGAGCGGTTTCACCAAACACTTAAGTCCATGCTGCGCTCATTTTGTGTTCAGATGCAGGGTGATTGGGAAGAGGCTTTACCGTGGATGTTGTTGGCTGCTAGAGAGGTAATCCAAGAAAGTACAGGGTTTAGCCCTAATGATCTGGTCTTTGGTCATAAGGTACGAGGTCCGCTGGCTCTGTTGCAGGACAACTGGAAGGAGGCTCAGCCTCCAAGTAATCTATTGGACTTTGTGAATGGGTTTAGGTACAGGCTCTATATGTTTCAGGAAGTGGCGAGAAAAAAGTTAGCTAGGACACAAGCTAAGATGAAGAAACGTTATGATTGTCAGACGGAGCACAGAGAGTTTCTCCCGGGTGACCAGGTTTTAGCTCTTTTGCCTATAACTACTTCTCCGTGGCAAGCAAAATTTTCTGGACCATTTTCTGTGTTAAAAAAGCTCTCTGATCAAAACTATTTAATCTCTACTCCAGCTCGTAGGACAAAGGCCAGGCTCTGCCATGTTAATCTTTTGAAGCCTTATGTTTCACGTGAGCCTTTTGGGAGTAAAGGGGAGTTAAAGTCCAATACTCATCCTGTTTGTTTGGCCATGCCATCGTCCCCAGTTGTGGTAGAAATGGAGGATCTAACAGGCCCTAATGAGGCTATAGTGTCTGGTCGGCTGAAAAATAAGGATGTTTTGGATAAATTGGAAAGCGTTTTGGGTCATCTAGGGTCATTTCAGCGGGCACAGTTAGTTAAGCTGATTAGAAGTGTTCCTTGCCTGTTTGGAGACACACCATCATGGACAACTTTACTAAAGCATGACATAGATGTGGTAGATGCAAAGCCAATTAGGCAAAGGTTCTATCATGTACACCCAGAGAAGGGTAAAAGCCTGGAGGCTGAGGTTAAATACATGGTTCAAAATAAAATAGCAGTTCCCTCTGACTCTAGTTGGGCATCACCCTGTCTCTTGGTCCCAAAGTCAGACAATACATTTAGGTTCTGTACGGATTTTTGTAAAGTGAATGCAGTCACCAAGCCTGACTCCTACCCTCTTCCTCGTATGGAGGATTGTGTTGATCAAGTGGGGGGGGGGAGTTTGTGACTAAGCTGGATTTACTTAAAGGTTATTGGCAGGTACCACTAACAGACAGGGCAAGGGAAATTGCTTCTTTTATTACACCAGGGGGGTTGTACTCCTACAATGTTATGCCTTTTGGTTTAAGGAATGCTCCGGCAACTTTCCAGCGCCTAATGAACTTGGTGGTGCGTGACCTAGAAGGATGTGCGGTGTATTTGGATGATGTGGTGGTGTATGCTGACAACTGGGGGCAGCATTTGGAGTGTGTCAAAGCTTTGTTTGTGAGTATAGCTCAGGCTGGTTTAACAGTGAACTTGGCAAAGTGTGAATTTGCTAAGGCCACAGTGGTCTACTTGGGTCGTGTTGTTGGACAGGGTTCGGTGAGACCAGTGCGTGCTAAAGTGAGTGCAATTGATGACTTTCCATCACCAACGACAAAGAAGGAACTCATGAGATTTCTTGGTATGGTGGGCTACTATAGGTGTTTTTGTAGGAATTTCTCTACAGTGGTTGCACCTCTAACTGATCTTCTGAAAGGGAAGGTAAAGTATGTATGGTCTCAGGTATGCCAGCAGTCCTTCGAAATTGTTAAAGCTCTAATCTCAAATGCTCCGGTTCTAGTGGCTCCACGGTGGGATCGTGAGTTTCATCTGGAGGTGGATGCCAGTATGGTTGGGGCTGGTGCAGTGTTGCTGCAGAAAGATGATGGGGGGTTTCCAAGCCTGTGTGTTTCTTTTGTAAGAAAATGAATCGCCATCAGCTAAACTATTCAGTCATAGAAAAGGAAACGCTTGCGCTTATTTGGGCATTACAGCACTTTAGTGTGTATCTGGGCTCTGGTCCGGTGGTAGTCTTCTCCGACCATAATCCTCTAACTTTCCTTAGCACTCTGCAGACTCCTATCCAACGGCTGATGCGATGGGCTCTCCACCTCCAGTCCTACACTTTGGACATTCGGCATATCAAGGGGCGGGACAATGTGGTGGCAGACGCATTGTCCCGGTCCCCAATGTGTTAGGTAAGATATGCCTCCTCAAAATTTGTTAAAATTAGTATCATGGGATACTTGTAGCTCAAGGGTACCCTTAGGGGTCCCTGTCTTGTTAGGGGGTGTTACGGCCCTTGGCCTGTTTCTGTTCGCTCTCCTGCCCCTCCTCTCTTTCAGACCTAATTGCTGACACCTGGGAAGCTGGTGTTTAAATAGGAGCTCCTCAGCTGCATTGGGAAGCGGTTCCGGTTCGGGTCTACGCCTCGCTCGGGATGCCAGGATTTCTCACAGATGCACATTAAGTTTATGTCTTTTATTTTTACACTCAACACTTGCACCTACACGCATGACACATTCATACATCTGCTTTACACTACTGATACTAACATTCACACGCCATTGTTGCTTCTGTTGTTTAAATTTGCGTTAGTTACACAATAAACTTATGATTTGCACTGTTTGCTCGTGGCATGGTCTCCTATCTTTTGTTATGGCCTTGAGTCAGTCATAACACCCGGGAAACCTCAACATGGCAGTCCAGCTGATTTGGGAATGGTTTGGCAAAGCACAGGTAGACCTGTTCGCTTCCCAAGAGACCTCCCACTGCCCACTCTGGTACTCCCTACTGGAGGGGACAGACGTGCTGGCACACAGCTGGCCCTGGAGGTACACATTTCCCCCAGTGAGCCTATTTGCACGGGTGCTGTGCAAAGTCAGGGATGACAAGGAACAAGTCAATCTAGTGGCCCCCTATTGGCCTACGCGGCCTCGACCTTGGTTCTTGGATCTTACACCCCTCGCGACAGCACCTCCCTGGCAAATTCCCCTGAGGAAGGACCTTCTTTCTGGCGTTTGTTCACGAATTGGTGTTCTTCCCGATCTGAAGACCTGCAGAGATGAGCAGTCGGGTCAGTGCTCTCATTTCTGCTGGAGGGGAGGCTCTCCCCCTCCACCTTGAATGTTTATGTAGCCACTATATCGGCACACCACGACGCAGTGTATGGTAAGTCCTTAGGGAAGCACAACCTGATCATCGGGTTCCTTAGAGGCACCCAGAGGCTGAACCCTCCCAGGCCATGCCTGTTCCCCTCATGGGATCTCTCTGTGGTCCTTTCAGGCCTCCAGAGACCCCCCTTTGAGCCACTAGACCAGTCAAGCTCAGAGTCCTCTCCTTGAAGATGGCCCTCCTGATCACTCTCGCTTCCATCGAGAGGGTTGGGGATCTGCAAGCATTCTCTGTCAGCAACACTTGCCTGGAGTTCTGTCCGGCAGACACCCATGTCGACCTTGAATGGGCTATGTGCCCAAGGTTCCTATGACCCCCTTCAGGGACCAGGTAGTGATCCTGCAAGCACTGCCCTTGGAGGAGGCAAACCCAGCCTTTTCGTTGCAGTGTCCGGTGCGTGCTTTGCATACCTATCTGGACCGCATGCAGAGCTTTAGATGTTCTGAGCAGCTCTTTGTGGACAGCGGAAAGGGAGTGCTGTCTCCAAACAGAGGCAAGCCCCCTGGGTCTTCAACACAATCGCTTTGGCCTATCAGACCCAGGCAATGCCCCATACACTCGACGAGAAGTGTGGCATCCTCGTGGGCACTGGCCAACGGCACCTCTCATTGGCCTTTTCTCAAGTTCAGAGGTAACCGAGGCCTTCAAGAAAGACCCCTAGTGTCGGTTCGTTCGACACAGTAAAACTATGTGATTGATTCAGTAATTAAATTTGTATGTCACATTTGCTTTTTATGATACTATTGATTAGGTTTAAATTTTAGGGTAGGGAAGTACGTTTTGTTGATTTAATACTTGATAGAGCCTTAACCTTAAAAATATGTTTGGGAGAACAGTAAACATGCTTTTAGTGATACATAGTGGACATTTCCTGCTAAAATTAACTTTGCCGCTGTCATTTTCATGAGATTAGTTGGATCAAAGATGTATAGTATGCAGTATTAGGTTAAAACTGTCATTTTCAAAATGAAAGTCATTGAGAGACATAATATGTGACTATACTGTAGATTTATATCCTGGACTACTAAAATACTGATTTCAACCCAAGATTAAAATGTGTTCTTAATGGAAAATCAATGTCAAACTAGACTGAATCTGCCAAACTTGGATATAACAACAGTATGTGGAAATCATAATTCCTAGAAATGTCAGGTCTTGTCTTTCTACCATATCAATTAAAGCTAAAAGATGACAGCACTTTTTTTTTGTTTTTTTACATATTTAACATTAAATGGAACTTGAATCAGAACTATAACCTCAAATTAAATGACAATTAATAGCATCCACAAATAGTCCCAAAACTTTGTACAATAATTCCTAATTAATTATTCGATTAGTGGCTAGTGCCCAAGCATAATCAACAACAGCAGTCATAATGCGTGGTTCCAGTGTGCGATGCAGTCTCAAAATAACTTTTTTGGCATTTCTGTGATTCTGAGTAGTAGTAGCATGGATTTAAGAAAGTAGTTTAAAGTGTTATCATCTTGGACCAACATAAACAGCGTACGACTGCGAATCAGAATGTATAGTGGGGCAGTAGGAGTGAATGGGCCTAATGAGACACAGGCATCGGCATTGCCACAGAGCAGCAGGTAGACATGATATCATGAATACTAGCAATAGTGATGTTGTAATTAGGAGCCAAGCACCGAAGGTGCTATGGCACTTATTGTATCCGCTATTATATTTATTATTCTTCCTCCTCATCTGTGGCAGATGAAATTAAAAATTTGGCACACTGTTAGAGGTGTGCATTAATAACCACCAGACAAATTTCAGGGTCTCTAGGCCACACACTTTCTTTTGTGGATTGCTTCTGAGCCATTTGTCCTAGAAAAAAAATATTTTTGCATCTGATTACTCTACTCTCCTCCTGATGATTCCAATGGACCCCAGTGGTCCCATTACAGTGGCTACTATCTTAGATTATGATGTTTGCAGTTTAAACCTTTCACATCCTTTAAACTTGGTCTGATTTTCCCAAACAATGGCTCAAAATAATCTCCATACCGAGCCACACAGATAAGATTTCATTTTGATTTTAGCAATTGTTGAAAAGTCAGCATTGTGAAGGTCGACGTGAAATAAGACTTAAGGCTAAATCTCTGCAGCAGATTTAGCCTTAAATCTTTTTGCCAGTAACCTTTGAACCATTTGTCCTAAAATTATGAGGTTGGCGTCTATGCATTCTATGAGTCATGAGGATTTAAACTATATCCTTTTTTCCCCCATATCAACCATACTGTCTCTCCACCATATTTAATTTTATCATAAAGTGATAGCTTTTATCCTCTAAGCTTGGAATGTGCCTTTGTTGACTGTCAATGTTGTGGCAGTGGGGTGCAGTGGATAGCATACTGACCTGTAGAATGGAAAGGTTTAGGTTATGGTATATGGGGTCTATTTGAATCATCAACATGAGAGTATATATATTTTTTGAATGCATTGTTGTGTTTAAAGTGAATTTGTTATGCATCATCAACATTATGCCCTGAGGATACCTGAACTGTTTGGAGACAGTGGCACCTATAGTTCAAAAGATAGGCTAACCTAAACTTGTATGCTGTCTCTAACTTTGGGAAGTCTCTTTGCCATGGTTGGGATGTGTCTACTGAGTGTCTTGGTGTCTAAGGTTTTGGACTGTTGTTCCAAGTGTTGTGGGTTCAATCCCCAAGTGTGCGAGTCATGCAGTTAATTATTTGTAGTTCTGGAGATTTTTTTAATTGTGTTTACTTAATGGATGCTGGGATTTTCCCCAAGCAAAATTTATTTTACCCTTTGTTGAAAAGTTACATGAATATACAGTTGATCATGTTTTTGTGCTCAGTTGTGATAATTTTCTGCTTGATATGTCCCTTTGGTGACTGTCAATGATATGGCTCTGTGGTGCAGTGGATAGCACAATGACCTGTAGAATGGAAAGTTGTAGGCTCACATCTGTCCTAGGGTGACTTGTAATGTGGTGTATGCATGCTCTGTATGTCATATGTGCTCTGTGTCTTATCTGGGTTGTGCTTAGTATTGTGCAATTGTTGCCATGTTGGTGCCTGGCCTGTAGTTGCTGCTTGTAGATATATTTGTTTTTGTTTTTATTGGTGTTTCATAGTTTTGGTTGTTTATTATTTTATAATAAAACTAAGCTCCTCATTGTTCCAGCCAACCTTGCTGTTGAGCACAACATTACAATTCAGCTGGGTTCATCCGCAATAATACCTTCCAAAACGGTCAGAAATCTAGGGATACCCATCGAAAACTAACTCAATTTCACCAACCACATTTACATTTACATTTATGCATTTGGCAGATGCTTTTATCCAAAGCAACTTACAGTGCAATTATTACAGGGACAATCCCCCCGGAACAACCTGGAGTTAAGTACCTTGCTCAAGGACACAATGGCAGACCTTCTGATTAACAGTGCTGTGCTTTAGCCACTACGCCACCACCACATCTCAAAGACAGCACAATCATGTAGATTTACACTCTACTACAGCATTAGGAAAATAAGACCATACCTTTCTGAACATGCCACACAACTCGTCGGTCACTTGTCATATCTAGACTGGATTACTGTTACACTCTCATTGCCGGCCTTCCTGCATGCACAATTAGTCCTCTGCAAATGATCCAGAATGCAGCAGCACATCTGGTCTTTATTGAACCTTAGAGAGCCCATGTTACACCACTCTTTGTCTCGCTACATTGGCTGCCGGCTGCTGCATGTATCAAGTTCAAGGCTCTGATGCTAGCATACTGAACAATCACTGAATCTGCTCCAGGTTTCCTAATGAGCGGCATCTTGTTGTACCAACACAAAGAGGCACCAAATCACTTTCCCTGATTTTATTCTTCACTGTACCTTGGTGGTGAAACGACCTTCCCAACTCCATCCGTGAAGCAGACACCCATTCGGTCTTCAAAAAATGGCTTAAGACATATATTTTATAATTATAATATATACATTGGTGGCCAAAAGTTTGGAATAATGTACAGATTTTGTTCTCTTGGAAAGAGATTGGTACTTTTATTAACCAAAGTGGCATTCAACTGATCAGAATGTATAGTCAGGACATTAATAATATGAAAAATTACTACTACAAATTGAAAAAAAAAACAGAACTTCAGAACTTCTCAAACTATTTCAAAGAGTTCTCATCAAAAAATCCTCCATGTGCAGCAATGACCACTTTGCAGATCCTTATCATTCTAGCTGTCAGTTTGTCCAGACAATGAGGCGACATCACCCCACCCTTCCTGTAGCACTTGTCTTGTTGGGCACTTCTCACACACCTTACAGTCTAGCTGATCCCACAAAAGCTCAATGGGGTAAAGACACATAACACTCTTTTCCCATTATCTGTTGTCCAATGTCTGTGTTTCTTTGCCCACTCTAACCTTTTCTTTTTGTTTTTCTGTTTCAAAAGTGGCTTTTTCTTTGCAATTTTTACCATAAGGCCTGCACCTTCTCTTTACTGTTGTACATGAAACTGGTGTTGAGCAGGTAGAATTCAATGAAGCTGTCGGCTGAGGACATGCGATGCATCTATTTCTCAAACTAGAGACTCTGATGTACTTATCCTCTTGTTTAGTTGTACATCTGGCCTTCCACATCTCTTCTGTCCTTGTTAGAGCCAGTTGTCTTTTGTCTTTGAAGACTGTAGTGTACACCATTGTATGAAATATGTCGTTTTTGGCAATTTCAAGCATCGTATATCCTTCATTCCATAAAACAATTAGTGACAGACGAGTTTCTAGAGAAAGTTTTTTTTTTTTTTTTGCCATTTTTGACCTAATATTGACCTTAAGACATGCCATTCTATTGCATACCGTGGTTACTAAAAACAAACGATTAGACAATGTTAAGCTTCATTTAAGAACCAAATACCTTTCAACTGTGTTTGATATAATGGCAAGTGATTTTCTAGTACCAAATTAGCAATTTAGAAAGATTACTCAAGGATAAGGTCTAGATTTGATCAAAAATGACTTTTTTCAAATAGTGATGGAGCTGTTTTGTACATCAGTAATTTCCTGACTATACTTTGTGACCAGTTGAATGCCACTTTTGTGAATTAAAGTAACAATTTCCTTCCAAAACAGCAAAATCTGTACATTATTCCAAACTTTTGGCTGCTAGTGTTTATATATTAATCTTGTTGCACTCTAATCTGTCTTGGATAGTATTTTTCTGATTGAAACATTGTAATGCTGCATACTACTGTCTCCTTTAGATGAATTGCTTATGTTGTATTATTCCTCTTTTGTAAGTTGCTTTGGATAAAAGTGTCTGCCAAATGAATAAATGTAAATGTGCTGTTGTAATTGAAAAGGTTGCATGTTTACCAAGTGTATAGTCTTATATGTTACATAAATGCAAATAGGCTGTGGTGTAATTTATTATGATTAAAACTACTTACTGGGTTGTTTTGCATTGTGGTGTGGACATTGTTTTGGTCAACCTCTGTGTCTCAGATCATAAATAATGTGTGCCCCCCTATGAAAACATAATGAAACGCAAATACTGACTCTGTGGTAAATTCAGGTGTTGCTAAAATTGTTAGTGTTAAGATATTCTCTATAATTTTTCCTTCCTATATCTCTCTTTTTCTAAACATATCTGCAGATTTCTAGGTCTATGTTAAAGCTGAACTTCAGAAGTCACAAGCATATTCACACAAATGTCTATGCACACATCCACCCATTTTCCTCCCACACTTCAATATGCAATAGATATACACACAAATGCTTCATGAGCTGCTTTAGTTGACTACTCTTCAGCAAATGGTGAGAAAGGTATTAGCATTTTCCCTGCTCAATTAATTACAGCTTTACTCTGCCACTTCATTGGCCCCCTCTATCCTAAATGCCCCCCCCCCCCGTGTCAATCAGGATTCTATTGTGTGCTCACTGAGTATTTGGTTCTCTGAATCAGGCACAGATTTATCAGTCTAGATTTGCTTTCATCATCAGCTTCTACTATGTTTAAGTGGCTCCCAATTATTCTCTCTCTCTCTCTCTCTCTCTCTCTCTCTCTCTCTCTCTGTCTCTCTCTGCCTGTTCTGCACACCTGTATTTCATTTAGGCTGACCATAAATGCTAGACACATCCTCAAAAAGCAGCCAGCCAGAAGGCGCTTATAAGAAAGGGGACTGTCTGTGATTGCAAGACAAAAAACTACAATTTATGCTTATAAGCATCCAAACCCTTCCAAACATCCCAAGGAACATCCTTGAACCATGCTTGTCTATGAACACTGATGATAAAACATATACTTCTTATAGGGCTACCAACGTTAAAGGAATAGTTCACCCAAAAACGATCAATCTGAAAAATCTGAAAATGATAAAAAAATTATATTTTAAATGAATAAAAAATGTTAATGACATACGCACAGAGCACATTAACAGCATGCGTAAAGGGCATTGTGAATGCATAATTGGCTAGGAAGTGTAATCAAGCTTCAAATCATGATCACGCCAAGGAGACTGCAGATGTTAAAATTTACAGTAAAAAAAAAAAGAGTTACATTTGGGTATTCTTTTTTTACCCAAATAAGGAACGTATTGCCTCAGAAGACAGGGATTAAAGCACATAATTGTTAAGGATTACATTTAAACTCCCTTATGTCCTTTTTGGAGCATGGAAGTAATTGACCCATTGCATGGATTTACAGTATTCCCATTGTATCTTCATTAAAATATCTATGTTTGTGTTTAGAAGAAAAAATTATGTTTGAGATGGCATAAGGGTGAGAGAGAATATTGATGAGAAAATTGTGATTTTTTTGGTGAACTATTCCTTTAATTTGTCTTCTTATTATATTAATGAAATAGGTGTGTCAGTTAATCTCAGTGAGAAAAAGGACAAAAATAGGGGAAAAAAAGAAGTTATGGCATCAAAATTTGGCATGGTCATTTTAAGTGTGCATTATGTAGAGGGCATACTTCTGATTAGAAACTCTTTGTTGTGGTAGTGGTGTGATTGGTAGTAGGCCAACTTGTTTTGGGATTTGGTTTGCAGATACATTCAGCTGAGACAAAGGCAGCAAAATAGACAACCACAACATTAGAATAAAAAAAAAAAAAACTAAAAGATTTTAGTCCTCACATGCTTGATTAGTTCATAAAACTTAAATGGCTCAATGCAAAGGTCGTCTCACTTTAGTTACTATATGATATAACACAACATATCACATTCCGCCTCTCTCTCTCTCTCTCTCTTTAGACCTCCACTTATTTTCACAGGTCATCAGCTTTTTCTCGGCCCTATTGATAGGTTCAGAACACATTGCTGTTCGGAGACCAAAACTACTGTGGGCACAGATCATTCTTGGAGAAAAATGCATGAACACTGTCTGATGTCTGTTCGATTTGATATTCATGAAATAGCTCAGAATAACCCTCCAGCCACATATTTTGAATTTGAATTATGCATGATATTAACCTTGCAACAAAACAATGCTTTACTAATACCCCTGTGATGTTGTCTGTCTTAAAGTGATTCCATGAAACATTTAATTCAGACTTTACTCAGTCTATCAAAATGGTTGCAGCTGCAGGCCGAGCATGCTGCAGGACACTTTTACAAGACAGACATGTTGCAGATTAAGACTCTTTATGGCACATCTTTTACAGAACAAAACATGAAAACAAGACAAGACTGGAGAAAAGAAAGAATCAAGGATGTCAAAGCAACAGAGAGGCAGGGAGGGGGTAGCTGAACCCATACTGGAAGTGAAAGAAAAATACTCCATTATGCTTTCATTTAACTAATGACTAAAACTGGTTTATTATGATATGGCAAAGATTTCACAGAATATGAATCCTCTTCTTGGTACTTGGTACTGGAATTCTGACATTTCAGCAAAATGATGGCCATATAATTAGCTACATTACTGTTTCACATCTTGAGAGATAAACCAGTTGAATTAAGCACTGAGACATAAGAGAACATGCCATTATGGGACTGTTAAAACCAACCCTAACTCATGATATAGACTCAGATTAATGAGCCTCTCTTTATGCTAATATTGATCTCATAATTTTTAAGTTTGCGTTCTAATAGGGAGTCACGTGACTCCATGCGAGATGCAGATATGCATGAATGGTGAGCTCTGCGTACTTTGCTAGTTTTGAGATTCGATACACCCTGTTCTAGGAAGACAATATGTCAAAGAATGCAAAATCCTCAGGCTCTGGAGACATTAAAAGACAATTAAGTGCTCAAGCTGATGCCCCTCCGGAGGCCACGAGACAGAGAGGTGAATGAAATTCAGCAACAATTGCTGTATGTACCGGCAGTGCTGATGAAGGTTGTTGCTGACTTGGAGGATGTTGCTGCAATACGTTGATCGATCATGGCCATGGAGATGAAATTCACTGAGATGTTACAAGAGTGGGGGACATTGAGAAACGGATTGATTATGTGGAGTCATCAGAGAGGGAATTAGCTGTTAATCCACTAGCAACCAAGGTGGATTTGGAGTGGGTCTGGGAGAAGCTGGAGAATGTGGAGAACCATATGGATGTGGAATAATGTCCAAATTGTTGGAATTCCTGAGGGAGTAGAGGGTCAGAATATGGTAGAATTCCTGGATGGGCTCTTTCTGAATCTGCTTGACATAGCAGGCCATAAGCTGGAAATCGAGCAAGCTCACAGGGACCCGGTTCAGCAATCCACTGAGGGAGACAGGCCACAATCAATTCTGGCCAAATTTCTGAGATCATCCAATAAATTTCTAATGTTACGCGAGGCGAGGAGTAAAGGAAGGTTTGGAAGAACCACAGCATTTTATTGTTCACAGACTTTGCAAATTCGACAAGAGAGAAACGTGATCGATTCAAGGAATGCAAGAATCTCTTACATCAACGGAAGGTCGCTTTTGCACTGATGTTCCCTACCCATTTTGTGGTTCTCATGTTGCAGCCAAGTGAAGCGACTCACTGAACATCCACGTGATCGTCAGAGGAAGCTGAGTGCATTTTTTGTTTCTTTTTGAGCTGATTCCACTAGAGGGTGGAGTTTGCTTTGTTGAGGAACACACCTTTGGGACAGTTATGTGAATTAATCTACACGTTCTTTGTGTTTATCCCACCTATTGGCTGGAGTTTGTTTTATAGATTATCTTCTGTCTGTCTTCAAAAGTTTTATAGAAACACCGGACTTGAGCCATCCGACTGCAAAGTTGTCACGGGGGCTCTCGTCGGCATACATGGACTGTTTGAGTTTAGAGGGGTGGAAGCTGTTTGGCACTGTCGTTTGCGGGGTTAATGTGGGCATTTTTATTTTTTCTGTTTGTTTGGTTTGTGGTTTGATTGTTGCTCTAACAATAGACCAAAATCTTGGTCTTACAAATATTTGGCTACTTTTGAACCCATCCGGTAGGGACAAAAAAAAATGTCATTAGTCCATAAGATTTATTCTAGAATAGATTTTTTTATATCTACGTCCCTCATTTCATCTGTTGTTGATTGCTCAATTGGAAACATCTTAGTCTCAGATCACACCCTGCTGAGTTTAGAGGTGTTGCCACATACGGAGAAAAATAAATCATATAGTTGATGCTTTAATGTATCCCTTTTGCAAAATCCTGAATTTCAACAAATGTTAAAGGCTGAAATCTCTATTTATTTGGAGGCCAACTGGTCCTCAGTGTCCTCTGTGGGTGTGGCTTGGGAGGCACTTAAGGCAGTTCTTAGGGGCTGGATCATACAGTATGCCTCATTCATCCAAAAATCCAAAGCACGAGAACTCGTGGAGTTGGAGGGGAATATTAAAAGTGCCGAGGCAGAGCTGAAGGCCTCAGATAATTGACCCGATTGAAATACAGATATAATACTTTTTCGTCACGGTAGGTGGAGTCTTGGCTGTTCAGGGCAAGACAGTCATACTTTGAGTTGGGAAGCTTTTGGCTAGATATATAAAGCAGAGAGAGTATTTTTCTACCATGCCCTTAGTGAAATCTGCTGGTGGTGAAATATTTACCTCGGCCATTGATATTAATAATGCTTTTAAAGAATTCTATCTTGATCTCTATAGTTCCAAATCTTCATGTACTGATGAAGACATTAGAAACTTTGTGGAACCATTAGAACTCCCTAAACAGAGCAAAAATTATCTTGATTCTGAGATAACCTTGGAGGAGCTTGGCGAATTAATTAAGGCCATGCCAAACAGGTAAGGCTCCGGGGCCAGATGGCTTTGCTGCTGAATTTTTTAGATCTTATGCTACAGAACTGGCTCCACTTTTGTAAGAAGTTTATACAGAATCATTAAAGAATGGAAAGCTTCCTCCAACCATGACACAACCCGGATCAGTCTGATACTCAAAAAAGACAAAGATCCAAGCAAATGTAAGAGCTACCGTCCAATCTCCCTGATCCATATATTTTGGTTTGCTCTCACCCAAAAACTGATT
Source organism: Xyrauchen texanus (assembly GCF_025860055.1). NCBI lineage: Eukaryota > Metazoa > Chordata > Actinopteri > Cypriniformes > Catostomidae > Xyrauchen > Xyrauchen texanus. The sequence continues at coordinate 19,055,773 of NC_068297.1, read as the reverse complement.
GGATCACTTCAGAAGGCATTGATTAAACCACTGGATTCTTATTGATTACTTTTATGATACGATTATGTGACATTTCGACCTTCATAGTTCTGGCTTTCTTCTAAAATCGTCATTTGTGTTTTGCAGATGATAAAAAGTCATGCACATCTGGGATGGCTTGAGGGTGAGTAAATGATGAGAGAATTAGAATTTTTGAGTGAACTATTCCTTTAAAGAGATTATTTAAGTGTCGAATCACAGTGATGGGGTAATGCTGTCCCGGCAGAGTGTGTCAGATTGCAATGGTTCTCAGAAGCCACCCCCAAGATCTGAACTGCATGTGCAAATTGCATTTACCAGCAATTTTGAGTGTGCATTTGCATTGTTGCCTGATCTGCAAAAATTATTATTATTATTAAAAAATGTTTTTGAATAGGGCAATAAACCAGTGCAGACAGTTCAAGCAAATAATCAACACCTTTATCGGACACAATTAATTTGTAGTTGATTGCCCCTTTTAAGTCCCAATCATACAGTATATTTAACATATACTTGCTATAAATTATACAAATAAAACTAGTGGAAATCATATTATTTTTCTTTTACCACATTTATATCACAATTAAATGAAGTTCCAAAATACATTTGTGAGAAGCTTTTTCTTCTGGGCCTGCCAATCATATCCCAAGGATATACACTCACCAACCACTTTATTAGGGACACCTGGGGCACGTTCAATCTCAAAACGGTGTGCACCGTTTTGCTACGGTTTGGGGTTGAACGACATGTTTCATCTAACGGCGTGAAACAGTGTGCAACTGCTTTGAGGTACATTTTCTCTCATTTAGAGGGTGTGTCAGAGGTGTTACCCATTCAGCAGCGATGTGTATATAAACCCTGATGTATTAAAAAGGCAGTGCGCACAATGGATCCAAACAAAGTAATTTACAAATGCGTCCACTGCAGCTTGGTGTATGCAACAATTGATGACAATAGATGAAATGTTTGCCTTGTCATCCTGAAATACGAGGCAAATTTTGGATCACCATAATTAGGAACCACAGTTTCCACATATCACTTCACTCGATTGGGATTTTCTCTGCTATTCTGGATGGCAAGGGCAGTGACTGTAACATCGACCTTATTTTGTAGTATTAAACACGTATTTAATCCGATTTCATCAGGCTCTGAAAATTCTTAGAAAAGAACGTAAAGAATGGCCTTCTCAGCTGCCACAGTTGCAACGTGTGCATGTACTGTATGTGTATGTGAGTGGGTGTGTATGTTTTGCATATGTTTTATAATCTCACCTTTTAATTTCTGTGTGTATTATTTTCTGCATTGTGGCTAATTTATTGATTGTATTTGACAGATTAAAAAAAATGCTCTTTGGTATGGTGTTTCCCATTCATTTTCAGTGGTCGGTCAATTTTGACCACATTTTTGTATGTTCAGAAGGCAAGTGGAGAATACGTCATCAAGTCTTGTACTGCTCAGATAAAGGAAACCATTTCTATTTTTTATAAACTTTTAAAATTGATTTCTGTCAAAAATGACTGAAGGCCATAGGATGGTTAAGTGCCTGAGTTTGACCAGAGCCTGGTACTAAAGTTTGATATAGGCTTTTACAGAAATACTTCCTCATACATACTACAACACAAGCATATAATTTATTTTATTAGTTACAGAATTAAAAAGATACTGCATAATGGGACTGAACCAAACACAGCTTGTGGTGGTGACAAAGAAACTTTGCAAAGTCCAGACAACCACAAGACACAAAACAGTGACAAAAAAAATGTCAAAAACTTAAAACTACTGCCATTAAAATTAGCACAACATGTTCTTCCAACTTCTTTATTGTAGGGTGTAATACTACTGTTCTTCACTGATCACACACACAGACATTTCTGCTAAAAGTATCTCAGTGAACTTGGCCAATCTTAATAGGGTTCCCTCATTGGTTTCTGGCACACTTCACTGCTTTATCAGCCTATAATGTCTGTTTCCTCTCAATGTCCCTAAGAGCTACTCAAAAATGACAGTCAAATTTAGAGCGAATGAGAGAATTTTGCTCTTTATTTTCCCAGAATGTACGGTTGTGCTGAATTAGAAAAGTCTGTCCCAAACCCCATCTCTTGACCATCATTCTTATACTTGTTATTTGCTCTCTCTCTCTCTTCTTCAAAGGGGGCCTAAATCAAGTGATGCTCAGTCCCTTTTTGTGTCAATAGCACCTGTTCGATAAAAAGAGGCCATTCAAAGAGGACAGCACCAAACAACACATATTCTCTCTCACACACTCACCTAAATTACCTCAATTAAGCCACATCCACATCCGTTTCTCCCACGGTTTCTTATTCATCTACCAAACATCTTGAGTTTTTCCTTGTCACTGCTGCCTTTGGTTTGCTCACTGTGCAATTTGTAAGGCACTATTCTTTGTCATGCTGCTATGAAAAAACATGTGTTGTAAGTGCTATACAAATACAATTTAAATGAACTTGAAATTTAAGTAGAGAGACAGAGATATAGTATCTACAAGATCAAAGTAAACATGAATCAATGCACATGCTTTCATTATCTTTTTAATTTTATATATAAGCTATTTCGCGAGTTCACCTGCCCATTAATTTTTAAGTAATGTAGGTAAATGTAGGTGGCTTGCTCTCTGCAAAGGAGGGGCTCGAGGATAAAGTGGAGAAGGGTTGCCGGAAGGTTTGTCACCATCAAGGAAAGGTATGCAGTGGCTTATTTCTTCTACAGTTAATTGGTCAATTAGATGGGCAGGTTCCTCCCAAACTTTTGTACCCCCCCCCCCCCCCTTAAATTTTTTTTTAATTTAACACATGATTTAAAAAACAAAACATTTTAACACTTGTATTACAGACCCACCTACATATACACACTTATTCCTATGTCATTATCTTACTTTGTAGCTCACCCGATAGAGCGTTGGACTTTGGGCTTGATGGCTGCGGTTTGAGACCAACCAAAGACACACAAATGTGAAAGTGACATAGAAGCAACACAAAATGATGTGGTTGCTTCAGTTTAATTTGCATTTAAAAGGGTTAGGTGTTGGTTAAAGGCAAGGACAAAATTTAAATTGCAAAAAATAAATACATATATTTTTGGCTTTTTATGGCCTTTTCAGCAGGGTTCACAGGCACTATATTTGTATCTGACCCTTCTTTTGGGGAAACCATGCTGTGGGTCTGAGGTCATGTGCAAAGCATCAGATTTGACTATACTTTTTGAAGAGGCATAAGTTGTTTCTTTCTCGAATTGCCAGCTGGGAACACCGGTCACAGACACACCTGTCTTCATTGTCTGTATGTCAAAAATACATTTAATTTTCACTTTTTTACCCCCACCCCCCATACCTCTGAGTCTCTCTCTCTCTCTCTCTCTCTCTCTCTCTCTCTCTCTCTCTCTCTCTCTCTCTCTCTCTCTTTCATTCCCACACCACCTAATGCTGGAAGTTGAGTTGCCTCTCTTCCCATCTGCCTTAGCAGTCCCTCACTTCCCAGGCAATGACAGCCGCTGTTGCTGTGGTGATGGATGACTTTGTGTCGAGTGGCAGAGTTGAGAGGTCTTAGGTGCTGTCAACAAAAGAAAGTGAGCGCGTAAGAGACAAAAAGAGAGAGAAGAGAGGGCATATTTCTCTGTTTGACTGACAGTCTATTATCTCTGCTCCTTTTTCTTTGCACTAGTGCATTTTTCAGTTATACAAATTAAATAATTACAATAAAAGATGTCATCTTAAGTCAGGAATAAATGTATGTAATCTTTGTCTCCTTCCCCCAAATTTTAGCATTGACTATTAGAGAGAGAATAAGGAGGTGGAGACGGACAACTTAAAGAGAAATAAGTGGGAGAAATTGCAACAGTCAGTATGGCTACTGTAGTAAAGGATTTGCTGCCTTTCATTTCAAATTTCCAATCAACTTATTGGCACTGCCTCTCCTGACCACACAAGCACATTAACTGGACCAACCTGAAATACAGTTTTTGAGCCTGATTTAAACTATAAAAGCAACATTTATAATATTATTTTTGTAAGATTATATCGTTGAATTGAAATATGATATTGAATATAAACTTAGCCAAAAGTTGTCTGTTCAAGTTGATAGGACCTGTACTTGCATGCCGATACCAGTCCAGCACAGAACCTGTGCCTAGGGGCGGGGTTATGAATTCTGCAGTCTAAAACAACCATTCAGCCTTTGTTGCATTTTTAGATTTGTATAATAACTTTAAGCTGCATCAAATGTTTGGAATTGCATGAGTGGGTGCACCTGCAGCACTTTGCCTTCACAATGCACATGAAAAGCATATTCACGCATGAACACAGAACAACAAATCACCCATCACACCTTCGACTGGGGCCCCCCTATGTCCAGAACCCCACGCAACTGGCTTGTGTGGTGGTTCACACCACTACTGCCTGTGCCCACAAGGGCTGCACGATTTGGGGAAAATGTCATATTGCGATTATTGAGGTTAATATTGCGATATGCGTTTGCGATATAATAAACAAATAGTATCATGAGTCAACTTGCTTGGTTATCAAGAAAATGCACAAATAGATTACTGATAATGCTGAAATGTGTATTTTTCAACTCAAACATACAAACTAGCAACAACAACAACTATAAATGCAAAAATGTGTTTTCAAATTAAAATACTATTTTTACAAAATTAAATATTATATTTTCATTACTGCAAACTTGTTATTTTCTCAATTTTACATCTAAATAAAATAGAACAATAAATAAGAAAATACAAATTTTCACGAAAATATGATTGTCCAAACAAACAGGGACATTTAAGCACGATGTAACATGTACTTTGTATAAACTCCTTTGAAAAGGAAACTGGATATAAAAGTGTGGATCAAACCACTAAAACTGTTGTTGCTGTTGTTGTGTGTGTATGTATATATATATATATATATATATATACATACACACACACACACACACACACACACACACACACACATCCACTTTATTGTTGTTGTAATTTTAATGTTATTTTTCACATAAGATCTTATGATGATTTCATCAATGATGCTACACGTTGTGCTGCAGACAGCGGGGGTGAGATACGAGCGTCTCTGTGTTATAGTGCTCATCACCCAGCGGAACTTTAAATCTCTCCGAGTCTCTTCCGTGACTGGTTGAAGCGGCTCTGACCGCACAAAGAATGACAGTTTTGGAGTTTGTGTTTATTTACATGTCACGCTCCTGTATTATATGAACTTTAATTAAGGATAAAATAAAGACATATCGCCAAGCTGTGATCTGTGTTTCTGTTTTATTGTTTCTGGCCACCAGTTCAGTGTCGGTCTGCACGGCATCCGTCTTCACCTGATTTCTACGCTGAACACCGGAAACTCACATGACCACACGTGCCACTCCGTAAACTGAGACTGACTGGTCATCTTTTTATTAGCAGTGTAGAAAATGGGCAAACAGCTCTCAGAGAGAATGGGCTGTCACGTCCACACATGCACTTATTTATTTAATAAAATTGCAGCATTTACCGTCATATAATCACACAGGCTGACATCGTGATCGTGATTGTGAATGCATATGATTTTATTTATGTATTTATTTAATTATGTTATTTATTATATATTATGTTATTTTTGTTTTAGCTCTTGGGTGAACAACCGAACATATTCAAACCACTCTGGCATATATTAGGGAAAGAGACAACTATATTATGAAGGCAGTTTTTGGGGCAAATGTTGTTTTTTTTCCATCAAAATTCATTTTTATCTGGGCAAGTTTTCACATGTGTTATAAATGTTATAAATTCGTACAATTTATCAATTTCAGGATTTTGGGTCAAAACAATGTTTTGATATCTTTGTACATTATCCTTTCAATTTTTGTTGTTTCAATAGTTATTTTGTGCCTCAAATGTTTTACTTTTTTTATTTAGCCAAAGAGTCTATACTAGGCACTTTAATGTAGGCATAGATTTAAAGGGAGGAGTACATTTGTTTTTGTTTACATGGTGGTGAGTGGGAACATTTTCCCCAATGTTCACATGAAATCTACGGCAATTGTTTAATGGCAGTTTCCACTGTCACAACGTACCCCATATTATGGGAATCAATACCTTTAACCTAGATTCAAAATATCAGAGGCATTGCCAAGATGGACACCATGTGGACTGACTTGCTTTGAAGGGACTTAAGATTTTAAACAGGCATCAATACACACACAACACACACAAAATTGTCCTTGTAAACCACATAAACATGCCCACCCCACACATACACTCACACACACACACACACACACACACACACACACACACACACACACACACACACACACTCACACACACACACTGCACCCCTCCCCCCAAACACACACATATTGAGAAACAAGCTTCTCATGCTGAAAGTCCCATGAGTTCCACTCCTGTCAAAATCCATTGTTCTCAAAGAGCAGCTCTTTGACAGAAGTGCACATTCCATCAGAAAACTCTTTTCAATGGAATAAAATGCACTTTTACAATATAAAACTCGAAAGAAGGAGATCTTAACATTTTCCCTTCACATATTATGTTATGGTGTCAGTGTTAAACACGGAAGTCACATTATAATACACTCAATTAGACTGCACTGAATGGAAACCGTAAGAGAGGCAGAGAATCATGGCATACCAAGATAAACTGACCCGGAAAACCTTCTTCTGCGGAAATGTACTGACATTCACAAACCAAATTCACAACCACATCAAATACATCTATTATGAATAACAGGAGAGAGTTTGGCACATCAATGGCTGTTAGAGCTTTTCAAAAGTGGAAAATATGGATTTATATGGAGGATAATGGCCATTTGCATTAACAAATAATGTAAGAGAACTGCATCAGATGCTACAATCTATGTGAAAACAGGGTTACACTTAGTGTTTTGAGCATTGCATCTTTTATTAATGCAGCAGAAAGTGCTATATTTTAGACATCTTATTTTATATGAATTTTATATGTATGTTCTTACCATTTTGGCAGATGATGCTACCTTGATTGTATTTTGAGATTAAATATAAGATTTTATTATGATGACACTAAAGCACAAACTGATGCCTCAAACTAGTAACAAAGTGACAAGGAGTGAATTCAGTAAACAGCTCAGGCAGACAGGCACTTTTGAGCATTAAATCAATGCAGATAGTGTGCACATAAATGCCACTATCAGGAGACGCAGTTCATTCTTCATGAATCCCCCCTAGAGGGCTCCAGACTGTGACAAATATCGTTGCGACTGCTACAAAAAATAATTAATTGCAACAATAATTTAAAATCTTGTCACCATTGATGACAGCCGGGAACACTTTGTATGTATTCATATTTGAATATATACATATGATATCTACTTGTGAGTTATTGAATTACATCTTTAGAGCATGCACCAGTTACGCTGCTTTCACCCTTTCTGTTGAGCTCGCTGCACGTAACAACAAACACAGTGCGTGCAACCTGATTCACATAAAGATACAAATTCTTTGTTTTATTGAAATTAATTAATAAATGGTGTTCTGAAACATTCAAAAATGTTACAAAACATTGTTCTTGTTCATAATATTTGTTCACATTGTAGTGTTGTGTGACACCATGTCAGGGTTCGTGGGTGGAAATGAGGAGACTGGGAGCAGGGACACACTTCAGGAAAGCTATTTATTTTCTTTGCCTTTGTGTGCAGCATCTGTACTCTTTTCAATGTTACACTCAATTCAATAATCAACACAAATAACAAATAAACTTACTCACAATTCTTCATAGATTCATCACTCAATGTGAACATATGCCAATGCTTTTTTCTCAGGAGATTGGAGTTAAGGGGATCTGCCAATAACCCTTTGTAAAACCCAGTGTTGAATAAAATTGAGCCGTGCCCAACTGATCGAGCAATTCATCGGGCATTGGGTATGCTTCAAATTTAGACACCGCATTCACTTTTCGATAGTCCACATAGAATCAGACCGTCCCGTCGCTCTTTGGTACCAGAACCACGGGGCTGGCCCAATCATTGTGTGACTCTTCTATTACTCCCATCTCAAGCATTGCCTCTAATTCTTCCTGAGCAACCTTTTTTTGTGTTCAGGAAGCGATAAGGGCAGCTACGATCCACCACCCTCGGGGGGTTCACAATGTGGTGCTCTATGAGGTTTGTGTGACGAGTGGCGAGAACATGTCTGCAAATTCTGCTTGCAACTTGGCTACCTCTGTGAGCTGCGACGGTGAGAGGTGGTCTCCACACGGGACTGGGGTGAACTGATTAAGTTTGAGCATCATCTCTGGCCCGAGCTCCACCCTCTCGGGGACTACTGTTGCCAAGGCCACAGGGACTGCCTCCCTCTAAGCTTTTAGGAGATTGAGGTGGTAAACTTGACGTGCCCCGTCCCTATCCGTTCGCTTAACCTAATAATCGAGATCTCCAACTCGTTGTGTGACCTCAAAAGGCCCTATCCACTTGGCGAGTAATATAGAGGTTGTGGTGGGCAGCAATACAAGCCCTTTATCTCCAGGTGCAAATTCCCGTAGCAGAGTGCCCCTGTCATACAGCCAACTTTGAAGTTCCTGAGCTTGGAGAAAATTCTCCTGTGCTAACTGACCCAAAGTGTGGAGATTTGCTCTGAAATGTGGAGTTTTGCTCTAAGATCAAGAACGTATTGAATTTTGTTTTTACTGTTTGAAGGTCCCTCCTCCTAAGCTTCCCGTATGACGTTGAGCACACCGCGTGACCAAAGCCCATACAGCAGCTTGAATGGGGAACACCCTGTGGAGGCTTATGGGAGCACTCGCACTGCAAATAACAGGGGTTTGAGCCATTTATACCAATTTCTAGCATTTTTGAGTGTAAAATTACAAATAATATTTTTCAGGGTTTTATTAAATCGTTCCACCAACTCATCCTTTGGGGGGGGGGGGGGTAAACACTGGTGCAGTGGGTGGCCGGTGGATTCACAAACTGACCCTGCCAAATAAAACGGGCCATTATTCGGTTTTGTTCTTTTCTGTCCAAAATGGCCAGCCATTGGATTATGGAACTAATAACTGGGTTGTATTTTCATTTGTTTGAGTGTCCTGCATCACTCAATACAACCTATCTTTGATCATTAAAAAATATGGGTATGTCAGTACAACATTAGGCTGGAGCTGTTGACCATCGATTTCTCTCACTTGGTCAAATGCGTGATTGAGGAACTTGTCACGTGACTGCTCTAGAGGGAAATCCCCTTCAGGGAACTCCCTGAGGTTGGTGATCCCCTCACTTGCGTCATTTTGACATGGAGCAGACGTAGATGGCCCTTGCACTGCCTCCTTAGCCATAGCATCGCATGTCACAGGCATTATTTCACAGGACCCTTCCGCACATATTTCCCTTAACAAACTCTTGAAATCAGGCCAATTCGTCCCCAAAATTAGCGGATGGGTGAGGTGGGGCAGAATTAGCAGGGGAGACGGGGAGGAATACCCCCCAAGTGGGGAGGAAACCTGGGCCGCAGTCCACCCAGCCTCCTGGGGGCAGGAATGGGATGTAAAGAGGAGGGGTGGAAGTGGGGTTTGGGGGTAGGGAAGACAGAGAAAGAAGACAGAGAGAGAGAGACTCAAGATCACTGGTTCACAGAAATGCTGTCATGTAGTCCTCGGCCAGCAGGTTCGCTTCATCCTGCGATGCAGGATGTGGCACTGGACCCACTCGGCCATACCACGGGCCAGCTGGGCAATGAACGGCTCCAGTACTACCTTGTCCACCACCAGCAACCATTTCCAGCAGGTGTCCCGGAGCTGCTGTGCGAAGGGGAATGTGTGGCTGTGATTTCCCAGCTTCAGGCACTGAAGTGCTCTCAGCTCTGTTCGGGGGTGCTGCAGAATGGCTCTTTTCAAGTCGGTGTAGACAAGGAGGTTGGCTGCGGGGAGCTGTTGGGATGCAAGCTGCGCTTCCCCGGAGAGAAACGGCAACAATCGGGCCGGCCATTACCATACCTCGGCCGTCTTATCAAAAGGAAGGCTTTTGGATCATCAGCCGGCCCCATTTTCACAAGGGTGACTGGCTGGACGGTCGAGGTGGGCTCTAGGGCCACCGCAGCAACCCTCTCTTGTCTGATCAGGCTCTGGAATGCCTGTCTGTCCTCCGCTTGGGGCTGGAGCAGTAGTTGAAAACACTGCTTCTGCTTCAGCCACAGCTCGACGAAGGCCTGATGCTGGTTCTGCTGGATGCTGGCGAGGGTCTTGATCACCTCACCCAGTGGTGAGGACTCCATGACTATGTATCTCCTAGAATTTCTTCCTGAGTTTCGGCACCAGAGTGACACCACATCAGGGTTCGTGGGTGGCAATGAGGAGATGATGAGCAGGGACACAATTCAGACGAGGCTTTTATTTATTTTTGCCTTTGTCTGCAGCGTTTGTACTCTTTTCAATGTTACACTCTGTTTCAATAATCAACACTCTCAAAATAAACAAACTTCTTCACAAAACTCCATAGATTCAACACTCAATTTGAACAGATGCTTATTCTGCACACTTATTCTCTGTCTGCTCTCTGGCATGTTTTGTGTGCTTTCAGGTCTCTCCCCACTATCACTGTAACAAGAAACAGCTGTTAGAATCATGTCAACCATTTTGATTAGCCACTCTCTCCCACAAACAGACACATGACCACCCTCCTCCATCACCACATGTTTATATTGTAATAGACTGTAAATGATTAAAAGAGTGGATATTTTATTTCCCCTTTCTGTTTTTTAGAGCGTTAGCATGTGCAAATGTTTCGATATAAGAGTACCTGGTGTATTTTGAGCTTGTTTATAAGTCCAACATTATGAACCAAATCTTATTTTTTGGGATTTGGGTTGCACAATAAGGTGCATCTTGGCTTTTATTCAGTTTGGATACTTTTAGCTTCTGTCACTGTGCATGGGCCACCCACACAGGAAGAAAAGACTAATGTAGTCTAGACTAACTCTAGTCATAAATTGGATGCAGCCCTTTTAAGAACCAGAGTTTTGTGACACATGCTTTCTGGCACTCTCTTGTGTTATAGACATGAGAACAGACGTTGTGCAAGAGAGCTCCTGGTTTTGTCATTTGAGAATTATTTAGATATATATCAAATGTCACACATGATGCTTAGAAATTACATTAAATATGTGTTCAGAAGTGTTGCATGTTAAAATTGAGTGTTTGTTATGGATAAGTTTTCCAAGGATGCAAATGGTTGTGTTAAGTTTGACCATGTTTTGTGCATATGCGAGGACTGGGTATGTAAATTTGGATTGAATCAAAATCTCATTTAATGATTTATAGCCCAGAGTGTTTTCCTATTAAGTGAATATGTGTAATGAGAATTATATTGTTGTAAACTGTTTTACATATCCTTAAAGCCTGGTTAAAAATGCATAAATTGCTTTGAGTGATATTGGCATATGTTAATTGCATTAAATGTGTTTGTTATTAATAAAGTTTTCCTATAAATAAACACTTACATTTAGAAACTATACACCCGTGCAGTGTGTCATTGCATATAGGCCTGCAAATCTCATTGCATTAGATAATTAAATATCAAAACAAGTGGCATCTGCACAGAAATAATATATCTTTTCTTAGAACTAAATACACATTTCAGTGCTATTTTTGCAATTACCTTCAGCCAAATGTACCCAAGGTCATTTTTTAGTGGTTGTATGAGGTTCACACAGGGGCCCCTAGCAAAGTAACCATAGATGTAAAAAATGTATAAAAACAACAACCTGTAGTACTATCTTTGCTCCATGGGAAACAAAGTTGAATTTAAAAATTGTGAAAGTCTACACAGGGTATATTATGAAAGTGACTAGTGATCCAGTCTCTCAACTCCCACTTTATCTTGATTGACCTAATCTCACCTTGCATAAATAATGTGACATAGATATTCTGGATTGACCACTAAAGGTGCTGTTATTTTATTGGACTGCACTATCGGTCCCTCTCATTTGTCTCGGAGGGCAGTGGGAAATGTCAGCCTGAGGCACAGCCCAATCGATCAGGGCTACACTCTGTCTGATTGGTGGCTTTGGAGGATGGGGCAAGCGATCGCCATGGCGATGGAAGTGGCAGGCATTGTGCGGTGACACCACTGCCATGGCAGGCCCTCATTAGCTTGTTGCTATGGGAGATGATGGAATTTCTGGGCTTGAAGAGGAGTAGAGAAATGGAAGGATTCTTGAAAAATGTGTAAACAGAGAACACATTTTGAGTGAGAGTTTGTCAATTGTAAATACAATTATAAAGCTTTAAATGAGAGCGAAAGTAAAGTGATAAAGAAATACAGGTGAAGATTTCACTTAAAGGTACAGTTCACCGAAAAATGAAAGTTGTCCCTATTCACTCACTCTCATGTTGCAGAAAATTAGCCTCTGTCAGCATTCTTGTTCATTGTTGAATTTTTTCCAGACAGTAAAAGTAATTGGTTACTAGGGTTATTACCAGATGTCAAAATCGAAAGATAACTTTAATTCCTATCCACAATATTAACGAATCCCTTGATGCTTTGTGGGGCGATGTGGGCTGAACTTCTGGTTAAGCGTAAATAATCATTATGTTATGTACTAACGCAGCATTAAAAATGACAGAAACTTGAGAACAACTGATCAAAGAATTATAGCGAGACAGTATTGTTATTCCCCACCTATCGGTAAATGATTATGGGTTTGAGGTTGATGGACAAATATTGCAAATAAAAGCATTTTAATTATTAGAGTCTTTATCCATCGATGGAAGAACCTGAGCAGACTAACCTGAAAGCTATGTAGCCTATTAGCGCCTTCACAGCTGTAAAGTTGGACATGCCTTTAGTTCGACTGACTCTAGTGGCTCAAACATTGCTCTCCAAAGGCCCAAGAGGACCACAGAAAGATCCCATGAGGGGGACAGGCATGGCCTAGTAGAGTTCAGCCTCCGGGTGCCTCTAAGGAACCTGATGATCTCATGCTTCCCTAACAACTTACAGTCCACTGCATCATGGTGGGAAAGCCCCTCCAGCCTCTCCTGCAGGAATGAGAGCACTGAGCTGACTGCGCACCTCTGTGGGTCTTCAGATTGGCAAGAACACCAATTTGCGAATAAGCGCCACTTTAGGGTATAAAGCTTTCTGGTAGAGGGAGCTCTGGCTTGAGTGATCGTGTCTACGACAGCTGGTGGTAGACTGGTGGTAGACCAAGGAACAGACGTGGAGGTTCCAGAGGTCTGGGTGCGAAAGACAGAGGGTGAACCGTCCCTGAGAAAGAAGGTCTATCCTCAGGGGAATTCGCAAGGGAGGTGCTGTCGTGAGGAGTGTGAGATCTAAGAACCAAGTCCAAGTGGGCCAGTAGAGGACCACGAGAGTGACTTGTTCCTCGTCCTCCCTGACCTTGCACAGGACTTGTGTAAGTAGGCTCACTGGGGATATGCGTACTTGTGCAGCCCCCGGGGCCAACTGTGTGCCAGCGCATCTGTGCCGAGGGGGGCTTCCGTCAGACTGTACCAGAGCGGGCAGTGGGTGGATTCTCAGGAGGCAAACAGATCTACCTGTGCTCTGCTGAACTGACCCCAAATCAGCTGGACCACCTGAGGGTGGAGTCTCCTCTCTCCTCTGAGTGTTACCTGCCATGACAGCACGTCCACTGTGGTGTTGAGGTTGGCCGGGACATGAGTTTGCGGGCGGGTTGCAACATGCGACGAGAGCGAACTCCTCCTTGGCAATTTATATACGCTACTTTCACTGTGTTTTCTAAGTGGATCAACATGTGTTTGCCGCGGAACAGCAGCAGAAATCTCTGCAGGGCAAGAAATACAGCCAGGCAGTTGATGTGCCAACCCAGCCACGGCCCTATCTATGAGCCAGCGGCTGCATGCCTGTAGCACATGGTGCCCCAGCCCGACTGGGAGGCGTCTGTAGTAACTATGACGTGTCTGAACACCTGCTGTAGGGGGACTCCTGCCCGTAGAAAATAGAGGTCTGTCCAAGGGCTGAATAAGTGACTGCAGGAAGGGGTGAGGGTCACACGGTATGTGCCGTGGCACCATGCCCATCTCGGGACTTGAGTCTGAAGCCAGTAATGAAGCGGTCTCATATGCATCAACCCTAGCAGAGCAACCGTCGCTGAGGATGCCATATGCCCCAGGAGCCTCTGATATTTTTTCAGTGGAACAGTTGTGACTAGTCTGAACGTACTCAGGCAGTTCAGCACTGACTGCGCGTGCTCGCTTGTGAGGCGTGCTGTCATTGAGTCCGAGTATAACTCCATGCTGAGAAAAGAGATGCTCTGAACTGGGGAGTGTGTGCAAGGATTAGCCAATTGTCTAGGTATTTGTGAATGCCCACTTCCCTTAACGGAGCAAGAGCTGCCTCTGCAACTTTTGTGAAGACGCGAGGGGACAGGGACAGACTGAAGGGGAGGACCTTGTACTGACACGCCTGGCCGTTGAAAGCGAACCGTAGAAAGGGTCTGTTATGGGGTAATATTGAGACGTGAATGTATATGTCCGCCGCGAACCAATCTTGATGCCTGATGCATGTCAGAATATGTGTCTGCATCAGCATCTTGAACGGGAGTCTGTGTAAGGCCCACTTCAGAACTCGCAGGTCCAAGATTGGCCACAACCCACCACCTTTCTTGGATACGATGAAGTAGGGGCTTCTTGGCTGGAGGGACAGGCCCTATCGCGTCCTTGCACGGAAGGGTTGCGATCTCCGCATGCAGGGTGGAGGCCTTTTCGCCCTGCACCGAGGTTAAGCGGATGCCGCTGAAGCGGTATGGGCACATGGTGAACTGAATCGCGTAGCCGAGTTGGATGGTTCTGGCCAGCCACCACGATGGGTTGGAAAGCATGCAAATTCTGTTCGCCAACTCTCAAAGATAAGAGGTAAACAAGGCTCTCAAGAGAGACCCCTAGTGTCACTAAATTGACACAACGTCAAGTAAGTGACAGAAGGGGAACAGTATGTATTATTAAAAGCACTGTACAAATACATTTAATTGATACTGAATTAATGACCACACTGTTTTCCAAATCACCTTTTCCCCTTAAGGGAAGACAAGCACATTCTGGAAAGACACTTAAAAGTAAATGAATTGCAAGCAGGAAAAATGCAGGGCAGAGGAAAATCAGAATACAATACATACACCTGTTAGCACAATAATGCTATCGTTTATAAGTAGAATATTGATGAGATGAGAATATTGTGGATTGAGACAAACCAATCTACAATCACAATTTCAAATCAATACAATACAATCATCAAATTTTAGGTAGCTTTTAAAAAGGCTTTGTTATTGAACAAATTTGATTGATCATTCCATATTTATTTATTTATTCAACACAAATGGCAGTCATTGTAAATCAATAACTTGTTGGTTCTATGGCTCTGTTGTGTTGCTCCAAATCTGTGAGTTGCTCTGTCTTTCGTTGAGAACAAAATATATTTTGCAGTTATTTTCCCGTAAGTGAATGAGAACTGGGACTGTCGAGCCCCCCCAAAATGCCATGTATGCTGTCGACTACATTTCAAGTCCTCTGTCTGAAGCCATACAAAGCTTTCAAATTGCATGATTTTACCCCCACCCGTATTCTGGTCGGTCCCACCTCTTACATTCGGATTGGCTACTGCAATTAGCCAGTTAAAAAGTTGTTCATATAGCCTTAGTAACCATAATAAACAGAGGGACATCATATTGTATAAGATACAATAAGTTGAAAAACAAAGATATTAGACAAGACAAAATTATCACATGCATGTATGAATATTCCAATATTCATAGTAGTACCTAATCATAGTAATTGGAATAAAAAATAACTATTGACCATCATTTCTGGCTTTACTGGCAGAGGAATACAGCAAGCATCAGGTTGCATCCATCCTAAAAAAATTTAAAGATGGCAGTTCATAAGAACAGCAGACATTGGGGACAACAAAGCTACAGACTGGCAGAGGGCGAAAACGACTCTCCTCTGACCGGAGACTCTTTCAAAAGTCACTCAACAACAGTAGGATGACATCAAGTGACCTACAAAAATAATGACAAACAGCAGCTGGGGTGAAGAGCACGGCGAGGAAGGTTCAAAACAGGCTCCTATGGGCAGGGCTGATGTCGTGCAAAGCTAGAAAAAAGCCCCTCATCAATGATAAGCAAAGAAGAGCCTGGCTGAGGTTTGCAAAAAAACATAAGGTTTGGAATGTGGAGGTCATCTTCTACAATGAGTCCAATTTTCAGCTTTGAAAATCACCTGGTCATCTAATGTTTAGACAGATACCTGGAGAGGACTACAAGCCACAGTGTCTCGCACCCACTGTGAGATTTAGTGGGGGATCGTGATGACCTGGGGGTGCTTCAGCAAGGCTGGAATTGGGCAGATAAATCTTTGTGAAGGAAGCATGAATCAAATTTTTGGGGTTTTCAAATTTAATATAAAGACATTAATAGTCATGTAAATTACATGTTCTATATTCATATTATTTTTACTTTCGGATAAATGGGGAATTCTGTAATTACAGGCACTTGACCTGATCATTAATATATATAGTATAAGTCCGTAAGTCAGTTTACTTATTTTATTCTCAAAACATTACATGTTTACACACTTAAGGGGACATGATGCGGGTCTCGTCAATAGTTTGTCTGCCAATGGTTTGGCTTTCCATTTAGCACAAACATTAATAAAACAGGCTGCATGTCTTGATAAATGATTACTGCAAGAGTTAAATTAAAATACAGGTGCGAAGGAATTCAACATTTCGTCTCTCACTTACTTTTGCTTGGTGTCATTGAGTCCGAGATCTATGTTTATATTTTATTAAAGTTCATCACTGAGAAGGTTTGCCTGCAAACTTAGTAGCACCAAACAGCACAAAAAAAGAGAGCCAGAAAGAGCACACTCTCATGCATGGTTGCCACAACCTGAGCATGTTAAATGCTTGTGGAGTCACGTTAGGTCCCAATGCAAGTTAACTGAAATATCCAATGAAAAAACGCTTTTGGGATAAATGAGCTGCAGGCCAGATTAAACCATGTGGAGGGCCTTATATCTGGCCCGTGGGTTGTAAATTGCCCATGTCTGCCCTGGAGATATCAATTATGAAATTACCAACAAAGATTTTGTCCATCTTTCCCCTGCATCTACCAACTGTTTTCGTAATTAACTGTTTAAGATAACCATCCTATCAGAAGGCATCGTCAAGCTGGTGACATATAGACAGCTTTCGTCCAGTCATTTGACATCCAATTATATCATTATTGGGAGTTGCCAGAATAGGGGTGGGAAAAAAATAAAGCTTCCAAATCTCTCTCATTCAAATTTAGCATGTTGACCATACACAAGAGAACCAATTGAGTTTGAGCTTAATTTCTTCTATTCAATGAGCAATATAATGTCCTTCTTTTATACTGTTGAGATGTGCTTAGGTTTAGTGGTTGGGTCTGGGGATCTAAAATATAGGTATGATTGTATTATGTAACAACACTGATGTATTTACAAATACTATGATGAATCATTTTCCATTTTATGTGTATGAAACTGAAGTAGTTCAATGAATGCCATGGCCTCATCTTGACAGATTCAAAATAAAAATCTTGGTTAAGTTAAGGGTTGGGTTTTGGGTAAGGGGATAGTCTTTATGGTTAGGTTTTTAATTAGGGCAGATGTAAGCTACTCGGGTGGATCTCTTCATCAGCCGTGGGCAGTACCTTTCCCCTTTTGACGTCATATGGGGCTGCAAACCTGTTTTTTAATGATGGGGAAAGGCAAGAAATGAGGGGATGGTCTTTTACCATGTCTGGGGACACATAATTATGTAAATTATTTTGAAATAAATTATTTTGCATAATATGTCCCCTTTAAATAATTAAATAATTTGCTGTCAGTTGTGGGCTTTGATGAGCTGTGATGGTGTTAATTTGTATCCTTCTGCACCTATACTCTGTGAGTGTGTAACTATGTTTCTCAGTGTGGGTGCATGTGTTGTGAAGAGTTGCTTACCAGTGACTCTTATTGATAAGGAATGAATGGCAGTAATTAGGACTGGAAGGATAGCTAATTACATGCAAGGTCTCAGGGTTGTGTGTGTGTGTGTGTGTGTGTGTGTGTGTGTGTGTGTGTGTGTGTGTGTGTGTGTGTGTGTGTGTGTGTGTGTTTCAATGGCCTTTCAAGTGAGTGAATAGTTTCAGCCTGCAGAAAGTGTGATGCACAAATATATTCATTAAGACCTGCTTGTTTCGACAGCCTTTCTACATGCTGTCATATTATGTAGTTCGTCATCATTTTAACCCTTCTGAAAGTCCTTCCAGTGAATGACTGATTGTGACAGGAAACAATAGTAGCAAATAATTAAAATACCAAATTATTAATACTTTAATTCTCATTTACCTTTTTGCCTATGTATTTTCAATCGATTTCAACTGCTAATTAATCTACAAATGAATAGCAAAAAGCAAAAAAAATTATAAAATCAAAGTGTGACAACTGTTTCACAAATTGCATGCCTGAAGCCATTCTCGTCAGCCGAAGTAGTGTGTGTGTTTGAGCTCCATCCAGTTCATTCCCAGAATTTCCATGGAGTCCCTCAACACTGCAGTGAATAAGCATCTAAAGTCAGATTTTCAGATTCATCAGCCAATCAGATTGATTTATTTGTTCTTTTGGGTGTGGTCTTTAGGATATGTTCCAGTAAAGGCCTACTAGCTGACTTTGAGAGATGCAATAACGCTTTAAGTGATGTAATTTGAAAGCAAAGAGCGCAAGAGGTTGCTGACAAGTAGGCTGTCATCACTGCTGGTATTGCCGTTGAAAGAGATTGATTAATTAAACAGGAAAGGAGGACTAATTTACACTTCAAGTAAATTGGTAAGTGCTTTTTGCATTGTTATAGCAACATCAGGAGTTTTCTAAGTGTAAATTAGGCTGCTTGAGCATTCAGTCGGATCAAGTTTTGAAAAGTAACGCATTTACCCTGACGAAATAAAATGTATAGCAAGCAAAATTTCAATTGCAAATATTATTAGAGAGGTTTTCCTTGGTACTAGACCTCCTTGGTTCTGGCTTTTGTGCATGGATGTGTTTTTTAAAATGTCAATTGGTATTATCAGTCGAATGCCACGTAATGTATGATACTGCGTCTTATTCATTGTGAAACTGTGTTTTGAATGGCATGAATCGCACTGAAGGCCTAGACTTAAAATGCATGGGCTGTGACTGCTATTTTACCTATTGCTTTCTGAAGTTCATAATTTAGAAATCACTTTAAATATAACAACTGAACACATTGTCTACAAACAACAGAGGATCTTGAAGAATTATGGTTCAGCATCAGGGCTGGTAACTCAGAGCCAACAGGCTTGAACCTCTGTGAGTTGTAAATAAGAGAATTACAGAAAATTAATCATATTAAGAGAATTAATCATATGTTGCATTTTAACACCATGTTGTATCATTTCCCTTCAGTTAGTGTGCCGGAGGTAGATTTGTGTAAAATGTATGACAACCTGATGAAAAATCAGTTGAGACCAGCATACATTTTTATTCTGGTTCAGGCACTCTAGTCTTACAGAGCCAGACTTTTGACTATCGTATGGCAATTTTACTATAACCCCAAATCTTTCACCAAAAAAAAAAACCCCTCCAAAGCACAGTACCCTTGTGACTTTGTGACCTTTGCCATAATTGACCATGTTTACATGCATTTCAGAAAAGTTTTTTTATTTTTTTAATACGGTTTTGCAGAAAGTGGCTTTCTGAATCATCATGTAAACAAGAACACTGACACTGTGGTCATGTAAACGTATAAGCAGCATTGTTCTTACAGGTTTCTGAGGAGTTCGCAAGTGCGTGAACGGACCAGATAACAAACGTGATAGGATGGAGCCCAACAACAACTCAGCATTTCTGGGAGTACAGAGGTAAAATCACATACACCAATTAACTATACCCATTTATACACACCAATGTACTGTAAAATAGAAACAGTCCCTCACGTTTGCATATACTGTATACACTCATTCACTGAGTGAATCCCAGAGTTTTGTGTCAGAGGGAAACCTCGCTACTGCATTGCAATTCTGCTTCAGGTCACGATAGAAAGTGTAGGAAACTAACACAGCAAATAAAATAGCGAAGCCTCCCCTGAGCGCCATGTTTGTTATTTACACAAGCGTTGCAGGGAATTTACGTTACTAGAAAGAAAGCTGCTTACTGACCACACCGCATGTATATGGGAGTAAAGAAGAAGTCACGAACACAGCTTATGTAAACGCATTAACCAATTTCTCGCAATAAACAGCTTTTCATTGTCAATTTAAAGATGGTCAATATCAATGTATTTGTCTAATCTAGGAAATGTTACAAACTCTGAACCAGCCAGTGTGAAGCCTGAATGGCAAAATCATCTCAGAAGTCAGAGGTTAAACAAAGAGTCACATACTTGGATAATCCTCACTCCTCTTAGTTTTGGTCTGATTGGCTGAGCTTATGTGTGTGTGCTCTCACACTCTTTCTCTAATGGGGGATTTAAGCTGTATGAGCAAATGTGGAGATACATATTCATTTCTGATCCATCTAAAAACCACACAGACCACTGCTGTAATCGTTAGTGTATTCCAGCTGGACTCAGCCAGGAAGAGATGATCACACTGTGGAAATGTCAGCTCTAATGACCTACAGCACACAGAAAAGTGATGTAATATTGCTACTTATGGTCTGTGTTTACATGTCGATTTAGATGCTATAAAGATTGCAGGCAATTGCAGGTCTGGATTTGGGCTGGTGTTTTTTGTTATTGAGCTGAAGATATGCTTAAGACACACTTTCTACTCCAGTTAATATTTCTCAGGATAGTTTTATTTATGAAAGTCAATTTCTGTATAGGCACATACTGTACCTTAATGTCTTGGCTATGAAAGAGTTTTTTTTTTGTTCACTATTGCCCAGGAAAAAAGATAAAGTTCTTTGACCACACATTAGCCTCAATAGTGGGTATGTTGTTACACTATGGTTCTGTTCCAAACCTAGTGAGCTGCCTCCTGTGGCAACATTTTATGGTTTTAAGTTATGCATACTCCCGATGCAAAGGCTGTTACAGTTGGTCCCTTAATTTTGCTGCCTGCTAAGATATCTAGTTTTGACCAAATTCTAAGATGTCATCGTATGTACTCTTCCCCTTGTTAGGCGACCCCATAAGGCACTGTGGTGAGCTCTTTGGAAAATGTATTACAAGATTTGAATTATAAATATACTTCTATTAAGGCCTTGGTTACCTCTGAACTTGAGAAAAGGCCAATGAAAAATTGGCAGAAATTTGCATGTCCCTTCCCCTGGACATACGGGTATAAAATGAGGGAATCATGCATCTGTCATTCAGATTTTTTCTTCGGAGCCGAGCGGTTGTGTGATCAGCGAGCTGAAGTCACTTACTGTTCCACTCATCTCTGTAGAGCATATTCTGTTGGATCTACGGCGCATATCAGCGGCTTTCTCCTTCTCTGCATGGCAGTGAAGCTTTGCCCCTGGGCGCTTTGACAGTGCTTCTAAAGAGAATATTTTCTGTAAAAGAGTTTAATTTCTCTAAAAGAGCAATACACAGCTGGCGTTGAACGTACTTTTTAGGATGCGTCTTTACTGTATAAAGATGCCCTTCCGCCCCTGTGTAGTTCCTGGATGCGGTTGATTTCTCTCCACTCCTGGTGGTCACAGACGCTTCCTCGTGTGTCTGGGCATCGATCACTCCGAGGCAGCATTTGTAGATGGTTCCTGTTCTCACTGTGGAGCTTTCCTTCTTAAAGAGGAATACCACTTCAGCCGCCCCCCCCAGCACACTCATTGACTTCCATCCAAGCTCAAGGTTAGTGTGGCTCGCCTCGCGGCCAGTCTGCTTACTCCCTTGAGCCCCCCGAGCTGTATGATGAGTTTGGCGCTGCATCGGAGAGCTTACCGGCATCTGACGTGAAAGACCTGCCTTCGGTTCGGCATGTCCAGTCTGAGGCTGAGGCCCAGATGGATGACATGCTTGCTTGGGCCGCCGTCAGTGTGGGGTTGGACTGGAACCCGCCATCCTCCTCACAGCCTTCACAGCTAGACGACTAGTTCCTCGGGTCCAAGCACCGCTCACAGCCACACCACACTACACCACCCCCCCCGGTTCCTTTCTTCCCGGAGGTGCATGATGAGCTGACAATGTGGACAGAGTGGTTGCGATCCACCTGTGTCCTGAGAACGCCGCCACCGGGCGGGATCGCCCGGTGCTCCCCCCCAAGGCCTGTAGGATGACGTCATCACTGACCTCCAAAGCCTACAGCACCGCTGGAAAGGCCGCCTCTGCCATACATGCCATGGCCCTCCTGCAAGTTCACCAGGCCAAGGCACTCAAAGATCTGCATGTGGGTAGTCCTGACCCCAATGTGTTGCAGGAACTGCGCTCAGCGACTGACCTCAGAGCCATGAAGGTGACAACACGGACACTTGGGCAGGCGATGGCCACCCTCGTGGTCCACGAGCATCATCTCTTGCTGAACCTGGTCGAGATGCGGGACGTGGACAAAGCACGCTTCCTCAACGCCCCAGTCTCCCTGTTCGGTCTATTCGGCGACATCATGAAGGATTTCGCCCAGCAGTTCTGGTGCCACACTCCAGCAGTCCCGGCAACCCGGATGTGGACTTCTCACCTCCAGATTCACGACTGCTGTCCCCCGGCCAGCCGGTTCTGACGAGTCCAGAGGACGCCTGCATGGGACCTCCTCCTCAGTCACTAACCCGCCCCCTTCCGGGTGTGCGGAGCAAGGTAAGTTTTGGGACGCGCTTCTGTCTACCGACGCCACACTATCTGCTCCGCCTGCTGCGAAATCAAAACTATTGTCCCCTTAGTGCCCCTCACATGGAGCTTGGACGCGTGGCTCTAACTTCTCAACCCAACCCATCGCGCTGGTTGGCCAGGACCATCCGACTTGGCTACAATATTCAGTTTGCCAGGCCCCCGCCCCCCTTTCGCCGGCATCCGCTTTACCTCAGTGCACAGCAAAGACGCCAACATGCGTGCGGATATCGTGACCCTTTTACTCAAAGACGCTATAGAGCCTGTTCCTCCAGCCGAGATGAAGAAGGGTTTCTACAGCCCTTACTTCATCGTACCCAAGAAAGGTGGTGGCTTACGACCGATTTGGACTTGCAAGTTTTCAAACAGGCCTTGCACAAACTCCCGTTCAAAATGCACACGCAAAGACACATTCTAACTTGCGTATGGCATCCAGATTGGTTTGCAGCGGTAAACCTGAAGTACACATACTTCCACATCTCTATCTTGCCTCGACACCGACTCTTCCTATGGTTCGCGTTCCATGGCCAGGTTTATCAGTACAAGGTTCTCCCCTTCGGCATGTCCCTGTCCCCTCACTTCTTCACGAAGGTCGCAGAGGCAGCACTTGTGCCGCTAAGGGAAGTTGGTATCCGCATACTCAATTGCCTCGATGACTGGCTCATCCTAGCCCACTCTCGAGAGTTACTGTTCGCCCACAGGGAACAGGTGCTCAGGCACCTTAGCCGTCTAGGGCTTCAGGTCAACTGGGAAAAGAGCAAGCTCATCTCGGTTCAGAGCATCTCTTTTCTCGTCATGGAGTTAGGGTATAAATTGGAGTTAGAGTAACTGCAGAAGTTCACATATATGCATTGTCCTTTGTTAGTTGGCTGATGCAATTAATTGATAGTCTATGTATTCCATTATAAGAGTGTAGTCCATCATTAGACAGAGGGGATGCAGGCAGAGATCAGTGAGGTTTATCGCAGTTCAGCAGGCAGGTCATTTCGGTGAAGTCTATCCAGAGTCCAAGGTTCAGGCAATGGCATATATGATGTATCCCATGTCTTATGGAGTTGGCATCAGTTCATCCTTTGAAGTCCATCGTAATAGACTGAAGTGATGTTTGGCTGGCACCGGCTGCATTTAGTCGTCATCACTCAGAGACACGTAGCAGTGGAGTCCAACATGAAGCAGAAATGGAACTGGATCCAGCCGGTTCTGGTGACCTCTGGATAGGAGACAAGGAAACAAATAAAATAATATTAGCATACATGCCATTCAATTTATTGCTTTGAGTTATAGATCATGATCAATGTTTCTGATTCCGGCAGACCTAACTAAAGCAGCCTAATGGTGAGTTGAAGGATAAATTAGGCGTATGTGTTTCTAAATAGATGAGTCCTAGCCTAGACTTAAACTGAGTGAGTGTGTATGCATCTCGAACAGTGTTAGAGAAACTATTCCATAGATTAGGAGCCAAATATGAAAAGGATCTACCTCCTTTTGTGGATTTTGATGTTCTAGGAACTATTTACAGGCCAAAATTGTGTGATAATAATGATTGTAATCAATGTGACCGTTCAAAACTTTGTACTAAGTTAACAGAATTAAATAATTAAAACAAAATTTAACAGGTAGCCTGACTGAAATTGTTCATATATACTATATCTCTGTAGAAACAAACATATTTGTGAGGATACTACCTTTTCTAGTATTTTGAAGATTTTAAATCGGTCTATAATTAGCCAGTTCTCCAGGTTCAAGTTGTGGCTTCTTAATAAGCTGTTTGATAACTGCCATTTTAAAGTTTCATGTGGCATGTCCTAAGGATAGCGAGGGGATTACCTCTTTTAAGGGCTTGTTGGTATTGGATCTAACATACATGTTGTGGCTTTTGATGTTTTTATACATTTTGTTAGCTCTTCATGACATATGACAGCAAAGGATTGAAGTTACATGTAAGGAAAATTAAGAGACACTGTTTTCTGAGGTACTGTCACAGATGATTGCATAATACCATAATTATTTCAATTCAATTTTATCAGTAAAACAATTCATGAAGTCATTATTATTGTGCTGCGCCAGTAAATCTGGTTCAGTTGAGGCTTTATTCTTAACCAATTTAGCCACAGTACTGAATAAACACCTAGGATTGTTGTGGTTATTTTCTATGAGTTTGCTAAAATATGCCGACCTGGCAACGTTTAGTGCCTGTCAGTAGCTACAGACACTATCCTTCCATGCACCGCAAAATACCTCTAATTCTGTATTCTTCCACTTGTGCTCCATTTTCTGAGCTCTCTTGAGATCATGAGTACATTGTACCATAGTGTGGGGCTTTTTTTCTTTAATTTTCTTTAATCGAAGAGGGGCGGCACTATCAGAGTGCTAGAGAAGACTGTATTCATATTTTCTGTTATTTCATCAAGTTCTTCCAGACTTTGGGGATTATTGAGTGTATGAGATATGTTCTAAAGGCTCCTTAAATAGGGACTTTTATTCTGAGACCGAAGCCTGTTTATTCTTGTTTTTTTGTGACGATTGATGCAGATGTTACATCCACATGTTAATCATTGACCTTAAAGTAAGCCTATTTGATTTTATTTGTGTCAACAGTGATCTGAACAGTGTTAGATGATTCCGCGTTATATGTACATGCCCGGACATGCACTGAAGTGATCATTCTGTGTTAGTCATATCGCTAATATTGTTCAAAGTGTGATGATTAATTCTGTATTAATATGCAAATCAGTGTTACTGGATGTTAATGATGTCTTGATGATACAACGTTAATCTGTTGTCGCCCCAAACGAGTAATTAGCTTCATGTTTGTTTTATTTCTTTTCATGTTATCTACAATTTAATAACATCAATGCCCATAATCGCTTATGGCTTACACTGTAAAATACCTTGTTTCTGTTTATTGAACTATATGTTCGGTAAAGAAATGTCACTGATGTTAATTAAGAATATTTCGGTTTCCTAATGTAACAATGAATGCCTGTTATTGTGTATATATTCAGGTTATTTATTACCTTTATTGTATTTCTTGTTTTTCAGACTACAAAACGATATCTCCATCTCTATATATACATATATATGTACATAACTGAATCAACATCTGTGGTCTATTCATCTACCATCAATACACAGTGATTAAGTTGAACATCTGTCTCCTCATCATTTGTGCTCTGATAGGCACCCAGGGGGGGTTACTCATACATTAGTTAATCAGAACCCAAAAGTCTACAACAACATTGATCTGGAAGATATTAGTGAAACTATCTTTAATG
The DNA here is from genome assembly GCF_025860055.1 of Xyrauchen texanus. NCBI lineage: Eukaryota > Metazoa > Chordata > Actinopteri > Cypriniformes > Catostomidae > Xyrauchen > Xyrauchen texanus. The sequence continues at coordinate 19,029,673 of NC_068297.1, read as the reverse complement.
ATTGAAAGAATAGTTCTACCTGAACAATAGCACGGTGTAGATTGAGTAACATTAGCTGATTGCAGCATACAAGAGATGAGGTAATGATCTGAGATGTCATCACCGTGCAGAAAAATTTCTATAGTATCAAAATCAACTCAGAATTGAATCCAGCATATGATTATGTTGATGAGTTGGTCCTGTCACATTTGGTCTGACTCCAAGAATATCGATAAATGCTAATCCCAAGTGTCATATTCATTATAATTGTAAATGTTGAAGTCACCAGCAATTTAATTTCTATCTACAGTAACTACAGGATCTGGTAAAACATTTTCAAATTCACCAAGGAAATCAGAATAAGGCCCGGGTGGTCTATATACTGTAGCAAGGGTAAAAGAAGGCAGTCCTTTTTATTTATATCTTATTTTACATTAAGCATTATTAGTTCAAAAGACTTAAACTTATATTCTGTCCTCTGACTAACACCAAAAGCCTCACTGTAGCTTTTGCTGCAACACCTTCTCCTCAACGACCCTTCAGACGAGGCTGATGGTTATGACAATAACCTGGGGGAGTAGATTTGTTTAAACTAATATATACATCAGGTTTAAGACAGGTTTTGGCCAAACAGAGCACATCCAAACTATGATCTGTAATAATTTAATTTACAATTAGTGCTTTGGTAGAAAGAGTTCTAATGTTTAGTAGCTCTATCTTTATATGATGTTTATCTTTAATGTTTTTATTCAAGGTTGACCTTAATCAAAATTTTTTGAAATGTTTTAGAGAGAGTTTTAGAGAGAGTTTAAATGAGAGACTAAATGTTTTAGAGAGAGTTTTGTGTTTGGTAGTTCGTGGAACAGACACAGTCTCAATGAGATATCTAGGTGATATGTGATATGTGTTGTAGTTTATGTGACCTGTGTGATGTCCCAAGGCAGCTAGTAGATGTTCAGATTAACCAGTTTGTCTGCTTCCTGACCTGGGCCCCAGTTAGTCAGATACTATCATTATTAAGACTATGAGCCAAATTACTAGAGAGGAGAGCGGCACCGGTCACGAGTACAAGCGGCCGAAATGGGCTTCCTCATAAGGGTGGCGGGCTTCTCCCTTAGAGATAGGGTGAGGAGCTCAGTCATCCGTCAGGAGATCGGAGTAGAGCCGCTGCTCCTTTGCGTCGAAAGGAGTCAGTTGAGGTGGTTTCGGCATCTGGTAAGGATGCCCCCTGGCTGCCTCCCTAGGGAGGTGTTTCAGGCACGTCCAGCTGGGAGGAGGCCTCAGGGAAGACCCAGGATTAGGTGGAGAGATTACATCTTCACACTTGCCTGGGAACGCCTCGGGGTCCCCCAGTCAGAGCTGGTTAATGTGGCTCGGGATAGGGAAGTTTGGGGCCCCCTGCTGGAGCAGCTGCCCCCGTGACCCAACTTCGGATAAGCGGTTGAAGATGGATGGATGGATGATAGCGGCACCTTCCCTGGAGGGATGGAGTCCGAATCTCTTATCAAGTCATGTCTACCCTAAAAACTCTTCAAATTGTCTATAAATCCTATGACATCCAGCCATTCAGTAACACTAATCGACTATAAAACTCACCACGATGAGCAGGGAGGGGGCAAGAGCATAAGTAAGTTCACACACCTCTTTAACATTATCTCTAGTTATCTTTGACTTGTGAAGCTTGACATCATTAGTGCCGACATGAATAACAATTTTAGAAAATCTACATTTAGCATTAGCCAGCACTTGTAAATTTGATCTGATGTCAGACGATCGAATGCATTTAACAATAGTGAATGGAGTCTCTATTTCCTCTTTCCATACAATAGAATCACCAATTGTTAGGGCTCTTTCAAAATGATTCTGAGTGGGTGCATCACTGAGTATGGAGAATGGATTGAAACCCTAACAAGAATGGGAGAGTGGTGTCATGTTGCTGAGCGAGTATGCCGCAGAGACATCACCCAAACGCCCTGTTGCAGGGGCTCTAGAGCCGGAACTAAAGTGTATGTGTTGCTTGTTGTACTACCAGCATTTTAAACAGTATCTACCTTCTCCGTCAGCCTGACTAATTCCTTACATTTATAACATGTGAATTCCTCACTGCTGACAGAAGAAGCTATAGTAAGCATGTGACATGTAATGTAGGAAGAAATTAAATGAGCGGATGCCATGACTTACCGCAATTGTTTGTTGTTGTTTGTTGTTCCTGAGTGGTGAGGGTTTGAGATTGATGTGAATCTCTCACACAATTGTTTGTTGTTATGGTTGTTCTTGATATGTGGTGCTTTGAGATCGAAGCAATAATCCTTGTAAAACAGAGGAGAAAACCGGGTGCATGCTATTAAATGCATGCAGTTTAATCGTGATAAAATAGAAAGCGGATGCTCATGGAAAATGCACACAGTTGAATCACGATAAGGGAAGAATGACGGGGGGAAACCCGATGTGCACTGAAAAAGGGCAGATGTTGAGGATTAAAAGCTGAAAAAAGACAGATAAGTGATGCTAAAAAAAGCTAGCAGACTACAAACACTCGAGCTAGGCGCCGGCAGCAACAGGTAAAATTCAGACACTTGAAACAGTAGAAAAGAGTAATAACACGAAAGACGCAGTAAAATGACAAAGGAAACAATGATGAACGTATGAGAAGCAGAATAGCAGGCTACAAACACTCGTGCAGCATGCTGTCAGCAACAGGAAGTCCAGTGTGTATGAGTTTCTTTCATCTGCTGAACACAAATGAAGATTTTTAGAAGAATTTCTCAGCTCTTGGTCCATACAATGCTAGTGAATGGGTGCCAACATTTTAAAGCAAAATAATTTAATAAATTTTTTTATTTAAGTCAGCATAAAAGTAATCAATAAGACGGCAGTGTTTAAATCAATATCTTCAGAAGCACTATGATATGTGTGGATGAGAAACAGATCACTTTCACATTCTTCTTCTTGTGTTTTTGGTGATTCACATTCTTCTCTGCATATTGCCCCCTGTGCAAGGAAAATAATTTCTAGCAAAACTGACTTAAATATTGATTGGTTTCTCACCCACACCTATCATATCACTTCTGAAGATATGGATTTATCTACTGGAGTCGTATGGATTACATTTATGATTTCTTTATGTGCTTTTTGGGGCATCAACATTTTGGCACCATTCACTTGATTGTACTGGCCAACAGTGCTGAAATATTCTTCTAAAAATCATAGTTTTTGTTCTGCAGAAGAAAGGAAGTCATACACATTTACAATGGTAAATTATGAAAGCATATCCCTATAAAATAATAGCTCAGTTGTTCCAAACCCATGTAACTTTCTATATTTTAGACAGAATGTTTCATCATTCACCACTCACTTTCAAAATATGGAGAAAAAAAAAATGCATTCACTTAAAGTAAATGTTGACTTAGGCAAACATTCTTTTTTTAAATCTTTTTATTATGTTGCATAGAAGAAAGAAAGTCATACTGGTTTGGAACAACATGATGGTGAATGATGACAGAATTTCCATTCATAATAATAATAATTCTGTAATACATGTTAAATGTGTATTATGTAATGGAATATAGGGGAGTTAAAGTCCAATATGTCATTTGTGAAAGTAACGCGTAACTCACTACTTGATTACATTTTAATTGGATACTCTCTTACTCAAGTCATTATTTATGTTAGTACTTTTACATCTACTTGAGTATAGTTTTTTTTGAAGTAATTACTTTTACTTGAGTACAGTTTTGGCCACTCTACCCACCTCTGTGAGTTTCTCACAGCACCCATCTCATACTCGAATCACAACACCATGACCTTCTCTCAGCATACATTACATTGCAGCAGAGAGAGAGAGAGGGTAACCAAGAATGAGAGAGAGGGAGAGGAAATATGGAGGAGGGAGAGAGGGAGGGATAGAGCTGAAATTGAAATCTGTTTTCATCACTCTGCTCTTAAATTAAGGATTCCACAGACAGCTTGTTAGCTTCATTGTCTTCGCTCTCTCTTTTTCTGGAACAATTATGGAAGACAATACCCTCCCAGACTGGGTGGCTGCTAGTGGGCTGGGAGCAATTTTTTTTCCCTTCCAGTGATTGCTATTGCTGGTGTTGCTACACAAATACAGCTGAACAAAGCAGCAACGCTGATGTGCCAAATCATCCTCCCAGAGCCTGCTGTAGTCCACATGCAAAACCCAGAAAACCCTCCACTGTTCAAACAACTGCTGTAAACAACCACAAGCCAATCATATTAATGATTTATTTGATGAAAAACAATGACTCTGTGCTTCTTGAAACAGGGCAATGGCATGGTCAAGAATAATACAATGATGTTAGTAAGACACTAGAAAGTAATCTTTTTCCACACAAACAAAAGGGATTCTGTCTGCGTGGACTGTACGCATCCAGCCCAGATTTTCTCAATCATACAGTCCAAACCTGTGCACAACATTGGCTGTTCAGGCAAAAAAAATCCAGAACGCAGAAAAACAAAGTATGCCTGAGCCTATGGCCAGACTGAATCAAATCCGTTACTCAACCCGCAATGGTTTAGGACAGTGTTAAAAGGATAATTCACCCAAAAAAGCAATTTACTCACTCATGCCATATGACTTTCTTTCTTCCATGGAACAAAAAACTGATATCAGGCAGTATGCTTGTCTCAGTCACCATTGCCTTCCAAGGCATGTTTTTTCCAAACAATGAAAAGGAATGGTGACCAAGGCTGTCAATCCACCTATAATATAGGTATAATATAATATAGGGGGATAATTTTGTAAAAAAAAAAAATTCCCATCCAGCTGTTTCAGAGAAGAAAAAGGGAAAGAAATAATGAAAAACAGGAGACAGGGGTTGCAGCCAACCGTCTAAATCAAATATGTACTTTTTCATTCAGCTGCCTTTTACACTGGCAGTTTATTCCGAATCAGAATATGGTTCCCGCGAAAACACTAGTGAATGCTTTTTTGCTGAATTAAGCATGAAAAACACATGCACCATGAGGATTTATGAATGGCAAGGGAATGTGTGGGATACACTGGAGGTGTACATTTGGATTCACAGCAAACGTACCCAGTATGAGAACAACCTTAATGCCAGGTGACAGGTGCCCCCCCTCCCCTCTCTTATTCTCTGTGGGTGAGGGTGTACATGAACACTGGCCTTCATTCTCATTATTTATTGGCCAAATGTCTTCCCAAAAACTTTAAAAGCTTAAACTTTACCGGAGTGACACTGTCAGCATGCTAAGTTATTGAGCACTTTAAGAAATTGTGGTGGGTTGGAACTTCTTAATGGTCCCATAAAGCAGAGATCTGGGGGTGTAGGAGTCACTATATCACAGTAGTTTAGCCTCAGCTCCCTCACGGGGGAAACGACTGCAAAACAAATGGGGCTCAGACAAAGTCATATTTTATGGCAAACGTAAAAGTGCCCTAAAGCTGCACCAACAACAAGAAGCTGCCAAAGTCAGAGAACATGCATCCTCAAGGATAGAGCCTTTATCTGCCCCACCTCATCGCCTCCCGCACCAATAACTCCTGCAGCATCCAGCAGGCAACAGCCATTGTAAGTCATTATTCATTTTTAGTTTCTTGCACAAACAGCGTTAGACAAGGGTGAGGTTTAGAGGAGATCAAAGATGACAGAAAGGTGTGTGTGTGTGTGTGTGTGTGTGTGTGTGTGTGTGTCTTGACAGAAATCACCCATTGACTCCAAATGTGGCAGCTGGTTTCTGTATGAGCTTTAAAGAAAGAACAGCAGCTGTTCCATATTAAAGAGTGTAAATTTATGACAATAATTCCAAAAGGGTAAGACACCTAGACCGTTAAAAATGAAGTATTTAATTTCTGTGGAACTAGTGGCACTATCAGGAATGGCAAGTCTTTGTTTTCAAACAGCATCCCCAAACTCTCCCTTCATGAGTCATTGGTCGGATAAACGGATAACCTGCCCCAAACCTCATGCCATTTGTTGAGCCAGTGTTGCTATGTCAGGCTGGTTAGGATGCTCAAAAAACAACTTTTTGATAACACAAAGAGCCACAGTGTTTACACTTTTGGGGGAATCAACCTATGAATGGCTTGCTTCCAGTGACGTGCGGTGATGTCTTAAAGAGGCTAGGCACTGAGTTATGAAAGCCAGATTACCTGATTTATTGTTTAAGCTAATAATACGTAATAACAGTGAACGTTACACACAAGCGCGGCATATCAAGAAATGTACAAATCAGGATGTATATCGTGTACTCACACTCTCTCTCTCTCTCTCTCTCTCTCTCTCTCTCTCGCTCTCACGCACACACACACACACACAAGTGTGTAAACAGTGAACGTTATGCATTTATCAGATCCTTCAAAACCTCTCGGTTTTCCTTTACCTTTTCATTGTGGTAGGTTATATTCAGCTTCCTTTGCTCGTCAAGTTCATGGTCGATCCGAGATTTTCCAAAGGTTTTCAGTGTAATTTGACACTGGATGTGAGCTGACGACTTTTCATGCTTGGTTAAAGCTGCGGGCAGGTTGTTCAAATCACAATATCCCGCTGAAGTCCAAACAGTCTGACTGGTTGAAAAAAGCAGGCAGGGATAGCAGTACAGCCGCTGATTGTTAGCGCAGCCACATAGCCAATCTTTTCTTACATACCAATCAGTTTGAAATGATCGGATAATTTTTGGGCCCTTTTGCTGTACTAGTCCATCTAAGGCTGGCGTAGACCTCCCTCTTGCAATTAACTCCTATTTGGAATTAAAATCGAGCTTGGAAAAATTTCTTAATTCCGTGATTACGGCTGGTGCTGTCATTTTGAATTTTGCGGGGATTAGGCATGTACGCTAGCTGTGGTGTAATGACGTTAGCTACGCAAATGTCCAGGAATATCTCGATTTTAATTGGTCCATGTCTGATACGTAACGGAGATGATTATGGGCATAACATATTTACGTCAAAAGGCACAGCAGATTTGTGCTTTTTGCCGTACATGTTAAAGAATACAGGATCGAAGTCGCGATGCGTAACATGGGTTTTCCGCTTGTCGTCTGCAATGAATGGACCGTAAAAGCACTGCTTATTCTATCATTTGTTTTTAGTTGATTATGCGTAACTGCTACATTTGTCATCATAATGTCTAAACAATTGGAATAACACACATATTGCATGTAAAAATCCAAATACAAGTTTATTATTTAATAAACATTTTATTTTTGAATTTTGGCAGGGTAGGCAGTGCCTAGTTTGCCTACCCAGACCGCACGTCAGTGCTTGCTTCTAATTATCTTAGGGATAGTTCACAGGAAAATAAATATTTTGTTCTCATTTAGCTGCGAAAAAGCTATATCTGTGTTTTGATGATGAAATACAGTGATGAGCTGACCAATTTCTTCTCTGTCCAGGTGGTCTCGGACCAATTGTTTTGGTGCAGATCCGAGTGTGATTACTGTATTCATATATGCCTATAAAATCCGAACCAAGGGAGAAACCAGGTTCCGAAACAAATTATCCAAATGAGCCAGGCATGAAAACTCTATTAGGAAGCAGTTCATGGAGTAACTTACTTTGTGAAATTGTGTGATTGTGTATTTATCCCCTAAAGGCTTGCCATAGAATGTGTATGTCCATATGCAGCTATCAGTGAGTAAATAAGTTATGTTCAATAAAAAAGATTGTTGTGGCTCCATTTCAGAAGTCATTTTATGGTAGGAAAAAAAGGCAGGAAAAACACTTGGTGACCTGAGTCTATGGATTAATATTGTGTTTGTTATGATATGCAGCTGAGTGCAAGCGTAGATGATAATGTTCAGATCAATGATATCTTGTCAGTTCTTTAGTAATAGAAGTTAATTGGTCACTTGAAGAGAACACAAGAGCCTGCCTCTGTGACAGAAAGATTTTTTCAAGGCAAGCCTGATGTGCTTTTTCAGTTTTTGAAGGCATTAACTCAAGAGGGAGTCCCGACAGTCATGTGAATAACAACATCCCACTGGCAGACGCTAATGTGCGCTTCGTCTCCCTCCACCTGGCTGGCTATATATTATTAAAGCTCACATCTGAATATCACTGGAAAAATCAGCTAGTGTGGAACCAGCTTTACTCAGCCTCATGTTGTTCAAAACCTGTAAAGTTGTTTTTCTTCTGTAGAACACAAAAAAAGATGTAAAGCAGTATCTCAGTCTCAGTCACCATTCAATTTAACTGTATGTTGTTTTTTTTTGTCCTACAATGAAACTGAATGGTGACTGAAACTGTCTGTTTTAAACATTTTGCCTTGGCTTTTTTTTTTACTTTTTTGTACTATGGAAGAAAGAAAGATAGCAGGTTTGGAAACCATGAGGGTTTCTGTAAATTAATTAAATACATTTTTTTGGGGGGGTGATTTATCCCTTTGGGCTGGATTAGGAGATATTTTAACATCAAACAGTTACACAAATCAATTTTAAACCACTTTAAAGATCAAGTCACTTAGACCAGGTTGTAGCTGATCCTTTATCTATAAATTTATATGATAAAATTACTTGAAGTTCATTAGGCCAACAATTTAAACTTGGTTATAGGGTTAACTGAAAAAGATTTCAAATGATCTGTAAAACCACTAAGCAGATAGATTCCACCAGCGTAATAATGATACTTCTGTGGGTTAAAATAGATATCAATTGCTAGCGTTGAGCAGTAGTTCAATATATTAATGCCACAGAGTGGACGACGAGCTTGTCAAAGGTTCTGGCCTGAATTGAGCTACTGAGCATTTGTAAAGAAAAAAGCAGCAATATCCATCCTGGATTTGTACCAAGAAAATGTCCTACAATAATCCTTTCATTAAAGAAATTTCACATCTCTGGTGTGTCTAATCATGCCTTCCTCTTTTAAGTTGACCAAAGGCTGTCTTTGTGGAGTTTTCCCAAATGCGACTGGAGTTGAACAAAAGACCTCTCAGCTGAGATATGAAAAAATTCTGTTGTTTCCAGTGCAGTTGTTTCATTAGGAGGATATAGAGAGAATGTTGCCATATTTGGCGGACTGCATGCTTATCTCCCTGTTAAGACATTTATCAGAAAAATCTATAGTCTCACTGGGGTGTTTTTATGGGAATGTTGGAGCCTTTTGTTTTGCCAGATTTTACTGTGTGAACCTAACCGAACTGTGTATTATATTACTCATAGTGGTAAGACTGTACTTAACTTGACTGATTTCACTTGACTTTCAGAATTAATTTTAGATAAGGGTTTAACTGGATTGCAACAGGATTTAAAGACTGCCACAAGGATAGAAAACAACTCTCTGTGTGTGTCTTGATACAATATAGAAGGTATTTCCTAGAAAAATAAAGGGATTTGGGGGAGCTTGTCTGTTTTGTTGACTTGTTCCTAGATAATAACAAGATTGTTCTTCAGAATGACCACTTAAAGCGTTTTCACACCTGCCTGTGTCTTGCATTGCCTATCAATTCTCTTGTCTCACATTTTGCTTGTATGTCTGAAACTGAGCAGCATAGCATCAAACCTGAAGAGACAGGAAAAGACAGCATGGAAGAGCAAAGATGTGGCCTTCATGTTAAATAGATGAAGTGGCAAGTAAAAGTTCAGTGACAAAAATTTAATTGAAACCCTCTAAAGGCCTCAATATACTTCTGTAGATGTTCTTCGTTCAGGAGTGAAAAGAACTTCTAAACAGCCGAGGAACGGTAGGCCTATAGTGTTTCTGAATATTCAGACACCCTCCACAGTGACGTGGGAGGTATTTAGAAGTACATTTAAATATGAGGATGCTATATGTACAACCTTAAAATGTGCTATCAATGATTTTATGCCTCATTCTGAGTAGATTTCAGATCAGTAAAAGAAACTTTTTTTTTATAAAAAAAAAAAAATCACATGACTTGATCATGGAAAATGTCTCTAAGTGAACGATCGTGCAAATGTATGTAGCTCGCTAATAAGTTTGCACATCAATGTGATCATGTTGACTGATTTTGAGTCACTGAACAAAGTAAACAAAATTAACTACCGGCCTCAAGTGTGTGGAGCTCCAGGTCACACCTATCAATGATGTGGACCAATGGCAGTAAAAAGATGTTTACCACCTGGTAATATAAGTTCACCCCAGTGAACTCTGACGAACCACTGAAACTATCAAAAAACACCTTATTTTTGGTCAGATTTTGTTCTAAATTACATCACACCTGTTCATTCTTTGATTTCGTAGGATGTATATCAAGGCCTTAAGGGTATAAGGGTTAGTTCACCTAAAAAATCATTCTCTCATCATTTACTCACCCTCATGATATTCCAGGTATGTATGACATTCTTTCTTGACCAGAACACATCTGAAGAAAAACTGAAAAATATCTTAGCTCAGTATGTCCTTGCAAGTGGATGGTGATCAGATTTTGAAGCTCCAAAAAGAACAGACAGTCAGCATAAACGTCATCCATATGAATCCAGTGGTTAAATTAATGTCTTCTAAAGCGACATGATCGCTTTTGGTGCAAAAAAGATCAATATTTAAGTAATTTTTAACTCTAAATCATCGCTTCTGGTCAGCAGTACCCTGCTACTGGTAAGCCTCAGTCCTGTTAAGTTGATGTTTCATTCTATTGATGATGGGAGCTTGTGAGCAATTGAATGAATGAGTTGATTTGAATGAAGATTTGTTTGACTAAGTCAACCAAAGGTTTTATCTATTTATTGTCTTTGTGTCATTCAACAAAGAAAACAATTTTTGTATGGTACCCACATCTCCTTTCTCTGGTAATAAAAAAAAACTGTGGGTTGTGGAGAATTGTGCAATATGTACAATGAGCGTTGTAAAATTATCTTGCAGGTATAGTATATTTCCTATTGAAAAAGGAAGTTTGTGCAAGACATATTGAAGGGCATTTCTCTTTTTTTAAACAGTCTGTAGGCTTTGGTTAAATCACAGCAACAAACCATGATTTTCACTTTTCTAGCCAGTTGCAGAAGGGGGGAGAGGCATTCTCAGTTTAGAGAGCATTTGATTGGACAAAAATATCTTCATTTATCTGCTAAAAGCCACAAAACTTGATTTCATGGGATCTTTAAAAGGCAAATATCTGATACCTTATGATTAGCCTAAATCAGAGTAAATTAAAATGATTCCAGTTTATAAAAAATAAGCTTGAACATGAAAAAATGTCTTCACTGGCATTTACCTGGCAGAGCTCAAGAGGAGATCTGATTACTGATCCCATTAAAGAGGAAATAAAAGAAAATATTTAATTTATTTTTGAAATTATTGCATTTAAGAGATGGAAATTACATGCACATCAGTCACAGTACGTAAAATATATCAGTCTAAGAAAAGGGAAAGAGCTCTCAGAGAGAAAGAGAGAGAGAGAGAGAGAGAGAAAGAGAGACTCAAAAAGTAATATTTATTTTTTAAGAGGAGAGACACAGGGGGGAAAAAACAAACATTTTGCTGGAGGGTCATTATCCCGTCTCTCCCTGAAAAGGTCAGTTGGTTGGTTCATGTATTAAAATGTAACCACTGATATTAAGGTTTATCCTGTCACCTTTAAAACAATTTTGCATAGATCAAGTGTTCTGATTCGCATACAGGTGATATTTAGTCCTCCAGTTGAGAAACTGTGTGTGAAGTCATTGTCTAGACTTCATGTATAGTGAACTCACCACAAAAGACCCTCTGTGATTTTGCATCAGAACTCATCCAGACACACCCGGCTGGGCTGGAGCTCTCTTCCTTCTTTTTGTTTTCCAGATGTCATGAGTGGTGGTGGCATAGTGGGCTAAAGCACATAACTGTTAATCAGTAGGTTGCTGGTTCGATCCCCACAGCCACCACCATTGTGTCCTTGAGCAAGGCACTTAACTCCAGGTTGCTCTGGGGAATTGTCCCTGTAACTAATGCACTGTAAGTCGCTTTGGATAAAAGCATCTGCCAAATATGTAAATGTTTATTTCTGCTGAGATATCAGAGGGAAACAACAAAATTAAAGGTATAGATCATCCAAAAATTAAAATCCTGTCATCCAACGTCACTCTTGCTCTGCTTAGTAATACTAGAAATTCAGATTAAAACCTGAATTTGAAGGTGAAGTTAAAGATTCTTACTTTGTAACAGTATTGAAGGAGTGACAAACCTTAATTCCCAAGACAGACAGACAGACAGACAGACAGACACACACACACACACACACACACACACACACACACACACACATGTTGTGTTTCCATGTTTTATGGGGACTTTCCATAGACATAATGGTTTTTATACTGTACAAACTTTATATTCTATCCCCTAAACCTAACCCTACCCCTAAACCTAACCCTCACAGAAAACGTTCTGCATTTTTACATTTTCAAAAACATAATTTAGTGTGATTTATAAGTTGTTTTCCTCATGGGGACCGACAAAATGTCCCCACAAGGTCAAAAATTTCGGGTTTTACTATCCTTATGGGGACATTTGGTCCCCACAAAGTGATAAATACACGCTCACACACACACACACACACACACACACACACACACACACACACACACACACACACACACACACACACACACACACACACACACACACACACAGGCTCAAGCTATTTAAATTTTTCCCATCTCTCAGTTCATATCTGAATTCCTCACACAGCAGTGAGGAGCACAGAGTGTAAGGGAGCCATGGAGACGCTGGTCTGTTTGCATTGAATTGCAGAGGACAGCTGTGTTATTTCACACACAGAGTAGTACACCTAGCATCTCCCTCTGCCTCTGTGCTGTAAGTGATCTGTTAAACAGCCTCCAGTGTATACAGTACCACTCAAAAGTTTGGACACCTACTCATTCTTCATTATTGTCTACTTTCCACATTTTAAAACAATATTTAAGTCATCAAAACTATGAAGTAACAAAACTGAAAGTGTGGGGATTAAAAAGCCACCATAAAATGTTAAACAAATCAAAACCTTTCAAAATCGTATATTTTAGCTTTTCCAAAGTTGACAGTGATGGTCTAGATCAGTGGTTCTCAACCTTTTTGACTCCAGGGCCCCCCACCATCCAAAACAATATTTGAAGGCCCTCTTGCCAGAAACTAGATGTGTCTGATTAAAATAATTAATCATGGATAATTTGGCTTGTCATAGTGTACATCAAGTGTATGTGTGAGCTGGTCTTGAACAAAAACTGAATTTCCATTTTTACCACAGACAGTTAAAGTGTCTTGGAGTCTGTTAAATGAATGTGAGATTCCTCAGTTCAACGGTAGAAACCTTGGTACCAAAACTTTAAAAGAGTTCCATTATTCTCTCTTTAAATACTTCAAACAGCAACCACAATTCAAATAAGAGTACAACCTCAATAACAGAAACACAGGGAGAGAGCAATGCAGCACACCAAAGGTTGTACATATAATGTGGATAAAATTACACTTCTGGCTGATGTATTTTAAAAACAAATAAAGTACTACTAGCTGTGTACTGTATAACTGTATATATACTGTGAATGTAAACCTCCAGTGTCAAAGTACAAACACATGGTCAATAATTCAAATTGTGTCAGATTCAATGCCCTTTTTTCAGGTCAGAGACTCAACTGGGTGCTGGTTCTGACCAAATATGAGCACATAGAAGCCATCTGCAGTAGATTGTCTGCAAACAGGCAGTCAATAACATATCTTTAGCTGCATAATCAATGTGTCAGCACAGATTAGGACTGTCCCATAGTATTAGACGCAGCAGGATGAACACACTGTACGTGTACATTCTTGGGTTGGTTATATTCTGATTTGTTATATTCTAACTCTAATAATTTTTAAAATATTATGTGTCTGTGACCACAGAACTTATATAAAATAGTTATTATAGAAATATGAATGGCACCCAAGGTAATCAATAAAATTCAGTGTCAGTTGTTATGTATGTTTTTAATAGTTTGTGTTTGGTATGAGTTTCAGTAGTTCACAAATTAATGTATTACTGAAGTGAGGATAGCGTAAACAAATGTGTCTTGCTGTCCCTGGCAGAGGGCTTGAGGCTCGAGACTTGACCAGAGCTTGAATGCCACCCCCCATCCCGGACTGGATTAGTATTGATGGAATAGTTAGGAAAGGAGATGGGGAGGTGGTGGGATGCCGGAAACTCTCAATGCTACATAAAAGGTAAGTAGCTGTTTATTCTCTTACTCTAGCTGTGTGATTGGTCGGATTATATTAACTTGCTCCTCCCGAAATTAGTAAATGTAACACCATTTCAGTAGTTCAAGGGTTAATGTAATCCTGCAATGAGGATTGCGTAAACATATGTGGCTTGCTGTCCCTGGCGGTTTGCTCGAGGTTCGAGACTTGACGTGAACTTTAATGTCCCCCAAAAGAAGTCAAGAAATGGAACAGCAAGTCGCTGGCATCATAGAGGAGAACTGATTAATTTTAATGACAATACCAGGTGTGGACCTTACAGCGGTATGAATGGGAGAGCACACGATACAAACAAACGTGAGTAAGTTCGCATAGCATTTGCACTGGAGGACCCCACTGCGATTCGAAAGGGAGAGCCCTTGATGTTTGTGTGTGGAAGGGCCTTCGCAGCGGTACGGATGGGAGGGCTTCCAGGCTTACCGGGGGGGACCCTCCCAGCATCCGAATGGTAGGACCCTCCTGCATTTTGTACAGGACAGCCCTTGGATATATGTATGTGGAAGGGCCCTCTCAGCCTCTGTTCCACCTCTATTCCACCTCCATTCTTCTTGCATCCCACATCTCAATTCTGGTTCCATTCTGCCTCCATTCCAACACCATTCTGTCTCTATTCCACCTTCATTCTTCTTTCATTCCACCTCTATATGCCTGTATTCTAACACAATTTCACTAACTCTCAGTCCACCATCAGTCAGACACTGCATAATAGCTACAAGATTTCGATTCTTCTAATAAATTTGAACAACTACCCTATATTTTGCCCTTTATTCTGCTCGCATTCCACCTCCATTCTGCTTCCATTCTGCCTCCTTTTCACCTCTATTCAGCTTGCACTCCAACTCCATTCCGCTTCTATTCTATTTCCATTCTGCCTTCATTCTACCTACATCCAGCTTCCATTCCATCTACATTCAGCTTCCATTCTGCCTCATTCTACCTCTATTCCACCTTCATTCTTCTTTCATTCCACCTCTATTTTGCCTATATTCTAACTAAATTTCACTGACTCTCAGTCCACAGGCATCATCATCAGTCAGACAAAGCATAATTTCTGCAAGATTTAGATTCTACTTAAAAAATTCAACAACTATCCTAGATTTAGATTTAATTTGATCTTTTTTTTATTTTTTTAGCGTAATGTACCAGGGTTCAGTGCCTGGGTGTAAGTCTTAGGTACAGAAAGGTTAGATGTTAATTATTTAGCATTTGTGGTTGAAAGCCATAACAGCGCAGAGGGGGATACAACTCCATAGATCAGTTACATTGATTTGGCTGAAGGAAATTCTCAAACAAGTCGTAGAGCATGGGAATAACAATGCCAAGGTTGTGGGTTCAACTGTTGTTGTTTTAGTTGTTGTTATAGTATGTAGAACAGGATAACAGCATTATCTCTTTTTCAAGATCTAGACAAGCAATGTACTACAATATTGCCACCACCTGAGATTTAGTGAGTAGAGATTATATAGCATTAAAAATGTGTGCAAGTGTTTCACACTTTATGCAGATCAGTTTCACTTGATTTACTTTGGTTCTCGCTTAAATTAGCTGTCATCGAAACCATTGTGTTTAGGAAAAACAGTGTGAGGAAGAAAACGTTTCACCATCTGCTCTTCAAATTGAGGCTGTAAAACAGTTAATCGATGGGCAAGGAGGAGGCGAGAACCGGCTTGACAATATAAATCATAGTTTAATGGAAAACTTAAAAGACAACACAAACACACATGATGGACATGTCCGCTAACGATCTCTCTCTCCCGCACGGCCCTCTGCAGTCAGCCTTTAAACCTCACGGAGGCATAATTAGCCTAATACGGGACCGGGTGTGTAGGATCACGACCCGGCCCCGCCCTCCGCCCTGCCACATTCCTCCCTCGTTCTCTCAGGCTGGGGAGCCCCCGGCCTGACGTACACCCCCCCCCCCCCTTTCCCTGGGGGAGGCGCCTTCAGCTGACTGCCGGCAGGTCATCCCCATCTACCTGGACGAGGGAGGGACAAGGGAGGGAAACAGAAATGATTAAAATGGGAGGGTACTCCTGTAACAGTGTAGTACCCCCCCAAAAACTGTAAAATTTAAAAGAGGATAAAGGCCAACGCAGAGCGACAGTGAGAGAGAGAGGAGAGAGAGATGGAAAAAAAAACTTACTCGCCAGTTCTCCGATACGCCGCAGCTTGTTCCTCAGCCACTCCTCCACCCTTTATCGGATCGACAGCCGCACCTCTCCGGGCGGATCCGAGGCAGTCCTCCAGCCCCTGGCGGACGGAACACCCCGCCGCGTTCTCGGGGACTAGAAGGGGTCTCCCCCACCCCTGGCAGCGGTTCTCTCGCTCCAGGCGGTCGGCTAGGAGCCCCTCCTCCCCTCGCGGTCGGCGGTCGGCGGTCATCGTCCTCGCTCAGGTGGCTGGGCTCCTCGTTCCGCGGCAGATGGCCGCGGCTGCTCCGTTGGGGTGGACGGTAGTGGCGAGAACTCTACTACGTCGTATCCCTCCTCCTTCCCGGGCCTCGGCACCAATGTAAAACAGTTAATCGATGGGCAAGGAGGAGGCGAGAACCGGCTTGACAATATAAATCATAGTTTAATGGAAAACTTAAAAGACAACACAAACACACATGACGGACATGTCCGCTAACGATCTCTCTCTCCCGCACGGCCCTCTGCAGTCAGCCTTTAAACCTCACAGAGGCATAATTAGCCTAATACGGGACCGGGTGTGTAGGATCACGACCCGGCCCCGCCCTCCGCCCTGCCACAGAGGCCTTTTGTGGTGAGTTTTTTTTCCACTTTCATCAAACTTTACCAACCACAGACTTCAGATTCCTCTTTTTCACTCTGTCTCTATCCTTGCAGATGGCAAAGGCAAAGCAATTCATTACTCAGATTTAACTTCATCATTTATAATGGAGGGTGTGTAACCGGAGCACACACACACAAGACGAGACAGTCACAATGTAGATGAAAAACTGCTTTATTCGTGAATAAAGCAGTGCAGGCAAAAGTACAAACAGGGTAAATCCAGAGAGAGTAGTCGAGGGAAGCGAGGGTCAAAAGCCGGGGTAATCAAAGATACAAACAAGGGGGTCGAAGACGGGAAAACAGTTAACAACTATGGCGGGAAGGACTAAACAGGGGAGCGAGGGAATAAGCGGAGATAGGGGGCTGGCAAGCTAAGAGGAGGGTCGAAACTAGACGAGACTAGCAGGGGGCGAAACTAGACGAGACTAGCAGGGCAACGATATAGGGAACTAAATACACAATAACCAACACCCGTGAAACGGAAGTACAGTGTATTTATAGGGGAAGTGCAGGTGTAGACGAATGACGGGAGTGATGAGACTGAGTGCAGGTGAAACTAATGAACAGGAGTGCAGATGACGAGTGCAGGTGTACATAATAAGGGGTGATATAGACAGGTGTCAGTGGTCATAATGTTCTGGCACGAGCGGGCATGTGAGTCAGAGGAGGGAGATAGCCCACGAGCGAGAGCTCGCAACAGCACCAAGAGCGTGAGTGCTCGTGGGAGGAAAAAGAGCGTCAGAGCTCAGAGGGGCGGAACGAGCGAGTAAGCTTCGAGGGAGTGCGCGTGTGTGTGCGTGGACGAGCGGGAGACGCAGAGATGGGGCAGAGGAACGGAGTTCGTGACAGTACTCCCCTCTGAATAGGACGGCTCCTGACGGCCGCTCGGCTGCGAGGAGCGCAAGGGGACAGAACGAGCGTGTGAGCTCGAGGGGACAGAACGAGCGTGTGAGCTCGCAGGGGGCAGAACGAGCGTGTGAGCTCGCAGGGGGCAGAACGAGCGTGTGAGCTCATGGGGAACAGAACGAGAGTGTGATCTCGCGGGAACAGAACGAGAGTGTGATCTCATGGGGAACAGAACGAGTGTGATCTCGCGGGAACAGAACGAGTGTGATCTCGGGGAACAGAACGAGTGTGATCTCATGGGAACAGAACGAGAGTGTGATCTCGTGGGAACAGAAGGCAAAAAGGGAATGAAACAGTCCATGGGGTTCAATGGGCAGTCCAAGGCAATGTCAGGGGAACATAGTGGACAGGCGGGTGGTCGGGAGGTCTAGGGGGCAGCCATAGGGCAGAGACTGGGTCAGGAGGTCTGGAAGGCGACTGGAGGACAGGGATGGGGTCCGGGGGTCTGGATGGTGACCACCGGACAGGAATAGGGTCCGGAGGCCAGGGAAGAGGCCACAGGACAGGTAGAGGAACGGTCACAAGGGGAGCAGGCAAGACCCAGTGAGGAAAGGTTTCAGGGGGCAGAGCCGTGAAAGGCGGAGCCGTCAGAGGCGGCACCGTAGGTGGCTCTGGAGGTGGGGTCCTGGAAGGCTCCGGAGGTGGAGCCGAGGGAGGCTTTAGGGGCGAAGGCCTGGAAGGCTCTAGAAGTGGAGCCGACGGAGGCTTTAGGGGCGAAGGCCTGGAAGGCTCTGGAGGTGGAGCCGAGGGGGGCTTTAGGGGCGAAGGCCTGGAAGGCTCAGGAAGTGGAGCCCATGGAGGTGGCGCCGTAGGAGGCTCCAGAGGTGAAGCCCTGGAAGGCTCTGGAGGCAGAGCCGAGGAGGTGACGCCGTGGGAGGTGGCTGTAGAAGGCTCCAGGAGTGAAGCCCTGGTAGGCTCTGGAGGCAGAGCGGGGAGGTGGCGCCGTAGGAGGCTCCAGAGGTGAAGCCCTGGAAGGCTCTGGAGGCAGAGCCGAGGGAGGTGACGCCGTGGGTGGTGGCGCCGTAGAAGGCTCCAGGAGTGAAGCCCTGGTAGGCTTTAGAGGCGGAGCACAGGAGGCTCAGAGGCATCTCTAGAAGGCTCTGGAGTCTTAGGGAGCAGAGCCGTAGGAGGCTCGGGTGGTGGAGCCGTGGAAGGCTCGAGAGGCGGAGCCGTAGGAGGCTCGAGAGGCAATCTCTAGAAGGCTCTGGAGTCTTAGGGAGCAGAGCTGTAGGAGGCTCGGGTGGTGGAGCCGTGGAAGGCTCAAGAGGCGGAGCCCTAGGAAGCTCTGGAGTCTTTGGGAGCAGAGCTGTAGGAGGCTCGGGAGGTGGAGCCGTAGGAGGCTCTGGAGGGGGAGCCGTAGGAGGCTCGGGAGGCAGAGCCATAGGAGCCTCTAGTGGCTGAGCCCTGGGAGGCTCGGGAGGTGGAGCCGTAGGAGGCTCTGGAGGGGGAGCCGTAGGAGGCTCGGGAGGGGGAGCCATAGGAGCCTCTAGTGGCCGAGTCCTGGGAGGCTCGAGAGGCTTGAGGGGGGGAGCCTTGAAAGACTCGAGAGGGGGAGCCCTGAGAGGCTTGAGAGGGGGAGGAGCCCTGAAAGACTCGAGAGGGGGAGCCCTGAGAGGCTTGAGAGGGGGAGGAGCCCTGAGAGACTCGAGGGGCGGAGCCCTGAGAGGCGGAGGAGCCCTGAGAGACTCGAGAGGCTAGCCGTGAGAGGCTTGAGGGGTGGTGGAGCCCTGAGAGACTCGAGAGAGCTAGCCGTGAGAGGCTTGAGGGGTGGAGCCATGAAAGACTCGAGAGGCGGCCGTGAGAGGCTTGAGGGGTGGAGCCATGAAAGACTCGAGAGGCTGAGCCGTGAGAGGCTTGAGGGGTGGAGCCATGAAAGACTCGAGGGATGGAGCCATGAAAGACTCGAGAGGCGAAGCCGTGAGAGGCTTGAGGGGTGGAGCCATGAAAGACTCGAGGGATGGAGCCATGAAAGACTCGAGAGGCGAAGCCGTGAGAGGCTTGAGGGGTGGAGCCATGAAAGACTCGAGGGATGGAGCCCTGAAAGACTCGAGAGGCGAAGCCGTGAGAGGCTTGAGGGGTGGAGCCGTGAGAGACTCGAGGGGTGGAGCCGTGAGAGACTCGAGGGGCGGAGCCATGAGAGACTCGAGGGGTGGAGCCATGAGAGACTCGAGAGGCGAGCCGTGAGAGGCTTGAGGGGTGGAGCCATGAAAGACTCGAGGGATGGAGCCCTGAGAGACTCGAGGGGTAGAGCTCTGGGAGGCTCGTGAGGAGGAGCCCTAGGAGGCTCGTGAGGAGGAGCCCTTGGAGGCTCGAGAGGAGGAGCCCTGGGAGGCTCGTGAGGCGGAGCCCGGGAGGGCTCAGAGGGGCGAGCAGAACCCGGCAGAGCCCTGGGAGACTCTGAGGGCGGAGCAGAGGTCTGCAGAGCCGTGGGAGACTCTGAGGGCGGAGCAGAGGTCTGCAGAGCCGTGGGAGACCCTGAGGGCGGAGCAGAGGTCTGCAGAGCCGTGGGAGACCCTGAGGGCGGAGCAGAGGTCTGCAGAGCCGTGGGAGACTCTGCGGGACCCTCTGCGGTCTTGAGCACAAGACGAGACTGGGGAGAAGGGGCCCTCTTCCTTCTCTTACGTCTTCGGCCAACAGGGGACGTGGCCATGGGAACGGTCGAGGCTACAGGCCCTGGCACGCTGACCGTGGCAGACATGGGCGCTGGCTCACAGGCCGTGGCAGGCAGGGGCGCTGGCTCGTTGGCCGTGGCGGGCGTGGGCGCTGGCTCGTTGGCCGTGGCGGGCGTGGGCGCTGGCTCGTTGGCCGTGGCAGGCATGGGCGTTGACTCGCTGGCCGTGCTAGGCTTCGAGACTGTGGCCGTGACAGGCTTCAAGACTGTGGCCGTGACAGGCCCCGGAACTGGGGCCGTGTCAGGCATAGGGACTGGGACCGTGACAGGCTTCCAGACGGGGGCCGTGTAAGGCTTCAAGACGGGGGCCGTGTCAGGCTTCAAGACGGGGGCCGTAGTAGGCTTCAAGACGGGGGCCGTAGTAGGCTTCAAGACGGGGGCCGTGGTGTAGAGCGCTGGTTCAGTATCTGCCTCCCCCACAGTAAACGAGGAACCAACGCACAGCAGGGCGAGGTCAATAAACTGAGCCAGGTCGAGAGAGCAGCGACCACCAGGCATGTATGATGAGGCTGGTTCATTCAGTCCATTCTGAAAAATGTCTTTCAGAACCACCTCATCAAAATTCACCTGGTTGGCCAGGGCACAAAAATCAGTGACATACTCCTCCAAGGGTTGACTCCCTGGCGTAAACACATGATTCGAGCCGCTGGCTCCATAATGTTAAGGGCGGGGTTATGCGTTACACAACCGCTGCCTTGTACTGAAAAACTCTAGGAGAGCGTCGAAGAGTGCACGGCGCTCAGAAATGCACTGGATGCATAAACAGGCTCGGGGGCAGACACAGGTGAAACAGGGTGACATAAATCAGACATAGTGCATACCTGCTGCCCCGGCCCGTGAGCCGCGGTCCTCTCTCCACACTGTAGCTCCTCGCGCCGAATGTGACGTGCTTCTCCGCTCTAGCGAGCTGCGCGAATACTCAGCGTGACGCATTGTGACTGTCTATTCGGTGAGGTTGGTTATTCTGTAACCGGAGCACACACACACAAGACGAGACAGTCACAATGTAGATGAAAAACTGCTTTATTCGTGAATAAAGCAGTGCAGGCAAAAGTACAAACAGGGTAAATCCAGAGAGAGTAGTCGAGGGAAGCGAGGGTCAAAAGCCGGGGTAATCAAAGATACAAACAAGGGGGTCGAAGACGGGAAAACAGTTAACAACTATGGCGGGAAGGACTAAACAGGGGAGCGAGGGGAATAAGCGGAGATAGGGGGGCTGGCAAGCTAAGAGGAGGGTCGAAACTAGACGAGACTAGCAGGGGGGGGCGAAACTAGACGAGACTAGCAGGGCAACGATATAGGGAACTAAATACACAATAACCAACACCCGTGAAACGGAAGTGCTGGGTATTTATAGGGGAAGGTGCAGGTGTAGACAATAACAGGGGATTGGGACTGTGGCAGGTGTAACTAATGTGTGGGAGTGCAGAAGATTGGAGGCGCGTGTGTGAAAGTGGTCAATGTTCTGGCGTGAAGCGGGCATGTGAGTCAGAGGAGGGAGATAGCCCACGAGCGAGAGCTCGCAACAGCACCAAGAGCGTGAGTGCTCGTGGGAGGAAAAAGAGCGTACGAGCCCAGGGGGGCGGAGCGAGCGAGTAAGCTCGAGGGAGTGCGCGTGTGTGTGCGTGACGAAGCGGGGAGACGCAGAGATGGGGCAGAGGAACGGAGTTCGTGACAGGGTGATGCATTTCAAGTTTTGACAAGTGAAACCAGTTTAAAATATGATGCCCAGCAAGGCCGATTGAGGGCTGCATAAACTCAAGTCATCACATGGCTGGTTTTAGCTGGTTTTACACCCACTTATGAATGAATGAGCAGGTTTTACTAGCAGTTTGCTTCAGAAAATAAATACCACTATCTTTCAACAGGAGAATTTGTTTGTCTCTATAAATGAGGGCAGTGGGGGGTACATTCCCTGTGAGCAGTTGTGATCAAAATTCATCGAGGTGAGTATCTCTGATTTCATTGATCAGAACACAAAATATTTTGGACCCCATATTTAGTGCTACCACTTGTGATCGGATCACCCAAGATAATTCTAATACTTTAAAAATTCAGCTTTTGTGTTCCACGGATGAAAGAAAATCATACAGGCTTGGAAATAAACGATGTTGAGAAAATCAGGACAGAAATTCCGTTGAGTGAACTATCCCTTTGAATTAGATGGGTTTTTTTTAAATGTTATGCACTCTCACACACACACATACAGTATATAAGCTCTGTGGGCTCAGTCTCTATGAAAGTGTATTCAGACCATGGGCGGAAATGCTGCTCAGTGGGGTGCTGGACTAAAAAGAGCCAAACATTGTCATGGCTCTCAGTAAGCAATTCTGCAGAGGAAGAGAAACAAGTGACTTAATGTTCATGCACATCCTCCCTGTGTGTGTTGGCATCCCAGCAACAGCAGCAGAGTGCCAACAGGAGGCAGATGCACATTACACAATTCACAACTAAGCAGAGGTCAGAGGCTATGGAGTCAGCATAAATGCATGCATCCAAATAAACACAAACCAACGCACATGTCACACATCAACAAAATACGGACACACTTTCTAATACGTCTTTAACTTTCAGTCTTATGTGTATATATATATATATATATATATATATATATATATATATATATATATATATATATATATATATATATATATATATATAAGACATTCAAAATATAAGTATTTGATGCTATGCTATGTAATGATTGTGTACATACGTGCATTGATTTGCATTGATCTTACATTTAAAGTACTTGTAGTATATAATTACATATGTTATTACATTGTTGACACTACCTCTAAACTTTACCCTACCTGTGCACTAACCTTAGTAGCATCACAAGCGAATCTTAAAAGATTTTCAGAGAACAATACTTATGAACACAATAAGTAGCCTACATTGTATGCCTAGTTTTTCAAACTATATTTTTTATGTACAAAGAACATAGCAGAAAAAGACACCTTATGTAAAGTGGGATATATATATATATATATATATATATATATATATATATATATATATATATATATATATATATATAAAAAGAAGGCTTTTGAAGAAAGGATAGAAGCGAGATTGAAAGGGAGAAAGTGTGTTGGAGAGAGAGAGCCAAAGAGAGAAAAAGAGAGGTGACGCATATGCCTCTGAAATAGGCTGGAAATGACATTTCACAAAGCGCTTCCCGCTATGAGAGCAATTTTCCCAATGATTTAACCTCACCCGGCATTTCTTTTGGTGAACTGTGAGCTTAAAAACAGCTTGCTGCATGAAAAAAAAAAAAAAACACTCTCAAAAGTAGAAGAGATTTGCCCATTAAATTAATAGGAATAAAAGCACACTTTTTTAAATATATTTTGTAGAATTGAAAAGTTCACATTAGCATTAAGTCGCCAACACTCTTTTTTAATTTGTATTTTAGCAAGGCTTTGCATCAGCTTTTGACAAGATGCTTTCTGCATCATAATTTTTCACTTCTTTGGTGATTATCTTTCCCTGTCATTAAATTTGTTTGTCAATATTTCATGCCTTCTTTCAGAATGAAGGGGACAGACAGCAGGTGGCATGATTTCCTGCACAGCTAAAAGGCTTCATGCCAATTTGACTTTTGTATTTATTTTTCTCTTATAAATGCATGTCAGATAGGACATAACTACATGAATTCTTACGGGAACTGTTTTTCTAAAATATATAGCTAACACATCTTTAGAATGTCACAAGTTAAGTGGAGAGAGAAAAATTCACAAATTAGATATATTTTATTTCTCAGTTGTTTCCCCTGACAGCAATGTGATTGGAGAATAAATGGAGACTTTTGCTTAAGTCTATTGAATTTCAGATTTTCTCCTGAAACAGGCCCCTATAATCTTATGTGTCACCTTTAGGTTTTCAGCAATCTCAACAATGTCTCATATTGTGCTCAAAATTTTCAAAATAACAAAGTCTGCAATCAAATATTTCTTATCAGTTTCTTCCGAAAACCCAATTGTACTTGCTTGCTTTGATTACTGGGGTTAATTAAGCTAAGCTAAGTTCTGGCTTTGTGATCTTTGAGTGTGTATGAGTTCAAATGTCAGATGACTAGGGCAGATGTCTTTAAAACTGATAAATTAATCAGAAACAAATCAAACTCCTGTTCCGTGCTGTTGGAGAGTAATGGAATACATGTTCCAACATGTTTACAAACAAAATATAAGTAACTGTATTCCACTACAGTTACAATTTGAATAATTGGTAATTTGAATATAGTTACATTCAAAAAGAATTTTGATAACTTTGCATTTTATTGTCATTAGTTTCATTTAATATTTAGTCCTTTTCAGATGGAAAACATTTATACCTATAAATGATGCGATCCAAAGTGCATCTGAACAGCGGTGAAACACTTTTTTATGATGTGTTACATTGATACGAGCAGACAGAGAAGTACGTTTGAAGTAAGTTTTGAGCAGAAGAAATAGAAATAAACCTTGTGTAAATTGTCAGCTTTACGCTAAGCTAAAATGCTGTTTCTAATAATTTTACATGCAAATGCTACCAGGTACAATCTTATTGTTTTAGCAAGAAAATTAATGTTAGATCATAATTTCTATTTTTCTAGTCAGACCTTTGATATTAGGGCAAGAATCTTAGTCTTGATAATCATTTTTGTATTGTTTTCCTGTAAAAATATCTAAAAAGATCAATGTGATTCATCTTGTTTTAGAAACAACACTGCATATGATATTCAGGTTTTTCAGAGGAATGTATTTTTAACATGTGTAGTTTGTCTTACTGAGTTTTTATAGTCAAAACAAGTGAAAAAAACTCCCAGTGCTGAAGAAGTAATCCAAAGTATTTAGAATACATTACTGAGCATGAGTAATCTAATTGAATATTAATTTAACATTTTACAGCATGTATTCTGTAGTGGAATACATTTCAAAGGTAACCCTCACAACCCTGACTATAGAGATATAGAAATGACCAACTGAATCATACTGAAGAAAGAAATAAAGGATTGTAGAAAATGACATTTCTATCGATTGCAACACAAATTTTCCCTGCGGTTGTGACTGCTAATCTCAGGGGCCGTGATATTGGCTCTTAGAGAACAGCGCTGTGTGTGCGCGTGTGTGTGTCTATCAGACATGTCCAGACACCAGGTAAGCTCATGATAAAGTTATTGTGTTTTTGTTTGTTTGTTTTTACATGGATTTTCAATCTTACTCTCTTACCTACAGGTGTCAGACCAGTGTCCATCAGCAGGCGGCAGCAAAGAGTAAAAGAACCAGGAACAACTCTGATTACGGGACTGTGTCCACCTGGTCTTGTACCAATGAGCTACTTAAACCCAGAGAATCTCTTGTTTGGCACATGAGCTTGACATTTCCTGAGACTTGTTTCCAGTGTGGTTCTTAGTTTTGTCAAGCTTTTGGAAGGTTTTGATGTTTGATTTTCTAAGTTTAATTTTCACCTGTCTACCTAGTTAGAGCAGTGTCTTTGAGTTCTGTTTTCACCCCTTGTGGTGTTTTGTGTTCCATTAACATTTTTGAGTTAATACCTTGTCTTGCAAGTGTGCTCTATTGCTGGTCCTGACAACAGGGACATACAAATGCTGGCACGTACTTTATATACACCCATATACATGATAATAATTCATTTTCCTTCTGTTTGGCCTCATTCAAAGTGTCCGTTTATGGGATTGACAACCGCATTTATTAACAGGTGTGACTCTCAATTTGTCCGGCTTATACAACAGCTTGCATTAGTTGCTCGAATAGTGTCTGTTTAAATGAAAACCCAAAGTGAAGCCCCTTTTTATTCTCATGATAAATAAATAATCAATAACCCCAGTAACCATAGTGACAGTGACAACAGTAAATATTAAATATGGTGACTTCCATAGAGATATTCATGTTGTAGTCTAGAAACCTGGAAGAGATTTCAGGTGATGAGTTCTGTATGGGTTCCCTCTGGATTTTCCTAATGGGTTTTATATAAAATGGGTTTTATAATGGGAGTTTTGGATTTATCAGTAAACAAAATGGTCTGTGGTAAGCGTTACTTGTCGATACGTGGACATCTGTTCTACAACATAAATTACCCACAGTCCTGTCTCAAATTGAATTTTTGAAGCCATATCGAATTGCAAAAACACAATCGGCTTCAAAATTCACTTTTGAATTCAGAAATCCTGAGGGAATCCATGTCGAGTTAGCCTTCCAGGTTTGCCTACAAACTGACGTCACGGTGATATTTAATAGATGAGTCCAATCAAAGTGCTAATTCATTCTATTAAATCTCAATTAACCGACAGCAGCTTTGAAAGCTTTGCACTTTATGATGTGACTGACTAGTCGTCCAGTGCAGTTCCATTCACACAGCACAGGTTTACAGATCAAAATACAGGTGCAACTCCTGAAAACATTGCGTTTTCAGCACTAAACAATGGCAGTTCTCACGTGAACATGCACGCCAATGTGAACGAGCTTGTCTTATAGCGCTCATTAACATGCAATAGACTCAAGATTTTCACTGTAAAATAACTTACATTTTAGGTCGTTTCTCACCTAAAACTATTGTATGCCGTCAGAAGACTTGGAATATGATTTACAAACCTTTGATAGAAAATCCAACTGATGTTAAATAAAGTAAAAAGAAGATTGATGCTTTAAGAAATGCACATTAGAGTGACAAAGAAAGATAGATGGTTGGAAAAATTGCACGGGATGTGAAGATTGAACTCCTCCAGAGTGGACAGTCTGGCCGCATCTCGGGATTCCTTCCTGTTCCTGTTTTCTGGTCAAAGAGAGAGTCAGTACTGCCAAAGACATACTGGGTAACACTGACACATTACAGCCAGCACAACTCTCTCACACCAGGGGGAAGGGAGATGGGGGAGGTGGAAGGAGAGTAAAGTACAGGATGAATGTAGAGAGTAAGTGAGGGAAGGAGATTAGAGGACAGGATGGAAGAACCCCTCCTAGAGTTTGCATATGTGAGAGGAGGGTAATCTGTGAGTGTAGAGTGGAGGAATGCAGAGAGGAGGAGATGTCTAGGTGTGAAAGGAGAGAGGGAGAGATGAAAGGCTTGTAGAAATGGGCAGAAGGGAGCATGGAAAAGACAGAAGAGATGAGAGGCAGCATGCGGAGTGAGACACATGGTGTATAGTGTGTGTTCTGTTCTGTTTCAGTTGCACACAGAGATTTCCAGCAGGGTCATCTGCCTATCACCAGCACCATTGTGATAGTGTGTGTAAATAGGTTTTATTGCTTAAGCTTATGTAATACATGTTTGGTACATTATGATGTTTTTTATGCAATGTTTCAATGAGTTTTGAGGTCTTGTATTCAAACAGTTATGTCTCATTCACATGTCAGGTCTACAATGCACTGCTCAATGCAACTTTCAGACTTTCTTTCACAAGAGAAGTGTGAAAAAAATCGAAATGACTTTGAATTCCAAAATTTAAAGCACTTTCATCTTAGTAGAGATGTATTTAAGCAATCATTTTTGTGAAATGCATTTTTTTCATTTGTATTGTATTTTTAAATAACTTAATCTATCCGAACAAAAAAATGGTGTCACATCATTTACCCAAGTACGTTAAAGAAATATTACAAGTTCAGTACAACTTAAGCTCAATCGACAGTATTTGTGGCATAATATTGATTACCACAAAAAATTATTTTGACTTGTCCTTCCTTTTCTTTAAAAAAAGCAAAAATGTAGGCGATAGTGAGGCACTTAGTAAATGGGCCCAATTTTTTAACATTAAAATTCTCACTTTTTCAAAAGTATAGCCACAATACATAAAAAAAAAATATGCATGTTAAAATGATTTTAGTGTGATAAAATCACTTACTAACCTTTTCTGTGAAAAGTTATAGCGAATTTTACAACTACGTTACTATGACGATGTACAACAAACCCTAAAACCTTAAAATGTCTTTAAAAATTGCGATTTAAACAACTTTACAGCTCAAATAATACATGACTTAGCAGAAGAATTGATGGAAGTGCTTTTATAAAATTATAAGCTTTTCATTTCTGCCTTTAAACCCTCCAAAAATCGGCCACATTCACTTCCATTGTAAGTGCCTCACTGGAACCTCGATTTTTGCTTTTTTTAAAGAAAAGTAATGACGAGTCTAATTATTTTTGTGGTTATCAATCGATTGAAAGTTAGAGCCCATGGATTTTTTTTTTATTAAAATTTTTAAATCAGGATGTGACTCTTCAGTCCTGGCCAAATTTCCTCAATAAACCACACATATTAATTTGTTTCAGATGTCCTGTCCTAATTTAACATTGTGGTTGAAAGAAAAGTTCACCCACAAATGAAAATCTTCTCATCATTTATTCACCCTCATGTTATCCCAACAGTGACCAACATTTTAAAGCTACAAAAGCACATAAAGGCAGTATAAAAGTAATCCATATGACTCCAGTGGTTAAATCCATATCTTCTGAAGTGATATGATAAGTGTGGGTGAGAAACAGAACAATATTTAATTCCTTTTTACTATCTGGCTCCACTTTCACATTCTACTTCTTTGTTTTTGGGGATTCACATTCTTCATGCATATCGTCACCTACTGGGTAGGGAGGAAAATTTAAGGTAAAAAGGGACTTAAATTTAGATCTACTTCTCACCCACACCTATCATTAATGAACTTCTTAATATATATTTAACCACTAGAGTTATATAGATTACTTATATGCTGTCTTTATGTGTTTTTTTAAACATACAAATTGTGGTACACTTTCACTTGCATTGTGAGGATCTACAGAGCTGAAATATTCTTCTAAAAATCGTAATATAAACGTAAAATAAACGTAATTTATAAACATCTGGGATGCATGAGGGTGAATAAATCATGAGAAAATTTTAATTTTTGGGTTAACTATTCCTTTATGGGAGAGGGGGTTATGGGTAATTCTGAATAAAAGTGACTTGCTTCATTTCAAACGTCTTGTTTTCTCATCATATGAGTTCAGACAGAGTGTGCAGTTCATGGCTCTCTGGAGAGCCTGATCAGGCACAACCACCCAATAGAATGCTGTCTAAAACCTTCTCAGCTTTGGAAAGATCCACATACAAAAGAACTAAAAGCTGCTTCTAAAACTCGAAATTGCAACAATGGTATATGATAAACATGGGTTGAGAAACACAGATTCTGTGTTTTTGGACAAATAAATTATAAGAAAAACAAGGCCTTCAATTATTTTTATTTCTTTACATTTCAAGTTTTCAAGGATTTAGCATTGCTATGGCGACCGCATCCACCCCAATGTTCACAAATCATAAACTCTACATTCTACTGTTTCAAGTTTTGTTTGGGTGAGTTTTCAGCACTCTCACTGATATTATGTGCCCTTATTATTTAGGCTAGGGAGCCTTTAAGAAATTCTCTCAGCGAAAATAAAAAAATAAAAGGCATTAGTCGACAGCTGCAGTTTGGGGGTAAAATGGTAGAAGGTCTCTCACTTAATTCTCAGAAAACGTTCATGTCCAGATAAAAACAAAAATTACTGTTGCTCTTCAAACGGAGATATGAGTTCAAAATTATTTATTAGTTGTAGAAAAACATTTCTTTTCACCAGTTCTAGTAAATTAGTTTCTGGTTAATCTCAGCAATCCTGTGTAATCCTGTAAAATGTAAAATGGTTATTTCTATGATGATTTTTTGTGTCATCTCATTGAATCAATTCTGTCATCGTTTACTCACTATCATGTTGCTCCCAACCTGTGTGACATATTTTCAATGGTACAAAAAGATGTTTTGAAGAATGTTCATGCAGCACTTTTTTTTACAACGAAAGCATAGAGTGACCTTCTAAAAGCTGTGAAGTGTCAAAAAAAAAAACAAAAAGCACCATTTGATTAGTTCATATGACTCACATATTCCAAGTCTTCAGAAGCCATACAATACATTTGTGAGGAACAGACCAAAATTTTGGCCATTCTTCACCATTGCTTTCAAAACTAATTTGAGTTTGCGCATATTCAATCTTGCCATACAAAGACACGTTGTGCCAGTTTTGATGCCAAAGATGCCAAACGTCATTGGTTCCCCGTCTGTCACTCACTTCGACGTTGTGTCGAAGAAGCGACCCTAGGGGTCTCTCTTGAGAGCCTTTCGCATCTCTGATCTATGAGAAAAGGCCAATGAGAAATTGGCAGACATAATTTGCATGTCCCGCCCCCGGACATAAAGGGAGGGAAATGCATCTGTTTCATTCAGAAATATTCTTCGGAGCCAATCGGTTGTGTATGCAGTGAGCTGCGAGTCACAGTCTGTTTCCTCCCATGTCTGAATGATTGCTGTTGGATCTACGGCAGTGCAGCTTTGCCCTTGGGTGCTTCGACAACGCTAGTAAAAGAGAAAATTTCACTAAGAGTGTATTTTCTCTAAAAGAGCAATACACAGCGGCTTGAACATCCTTTTCAGGTCGCGTCTTTATAAACATGCTTTTCCGCCCCTGGATGCGGTCGAGTGCTCTCCGCTCCTGACGGTCACAGGCGCTGCCTCGTGTGTCTGGGCCGCGATCACACCAAGGCAGCGTTTGTGGATGGTTCTTGTTCTCACTGCGAGAATCTTACCATGGCAACGTTGCGGTTGCGGTCCCCCAGGTGGACAGAGCGGTTGCGATACACCTATGTCCCGAGAATGCCGCCACCTGGCAGGATCACCCTGTGCAGCTCTCCAGTGCCTGTTGGATGACGTCATCACTGACCTCCAAAGCCTACAGTGCCACTGGACAAGCTGCTTCCGCCCTGCATGCCATGGCCCTCCTGCAAGTCCACCAGGCCAAGGCACTTAAAGATCTGCACTTGGGTAGTCCTGATCCTGACGTGCTGCATGAACTGTGCTCAGCGACCGACCTTGCCCTCAGGGCCACGAAGGTCACAGCGCTTACCTACTCCGCAAAGTCCCGCCTGGTACGTCAAAAATAATCGTCCCCTTAGTGCCCCTAGCACAAAGCTTGGACGCATGTCTCTCACTTCCCAATCCATCACGCTGGCTGGCCAGGACCATTTGACTCAGTTATGCAATTCAGTTTGCAAATTGGGTTGGGGCGCCGTGTGCAATGGGCACACAGCCGTGGGCCATTGGAAAGGGGCCCCGTTACACTGGCACATCAACTGCCTAGAGTTGTTGGCTGTACTTTTTGCCCTGCGGAGGTTTCTCCCACTAATTCAAGGCAAACACGTCTTGATCTGATCAGACATCACCACCACGTGGGGTTGCACAAGTACGCATTTCCCCCAGTGAGCCTGCTTGCACAGGTGCTGTGCAAGGTCAGGAAGGATGGGGAACAAGTAATTCTAGTGGCTCCCTATTGGCCCTTTCGGATTTGGTTCTCAGATCTCGTACTCCTCGCTACAGCCTCTCCCAGGAAAATTCACCTGAGGAAGGACCTTCTTTCTCAGGGACGGGACACGCTCTGGCATCCGCACCCAGACCTAACGTCTGGCCCCTGGACAGGATGTGGAAGATCAAGCTGATCTACCACCTGCTGTTGTAGACACGATCAACCAAGCCAGAGCTCCCTCTACCATGCAACTTTACGCTCTGAAGTAGCGCTTGTTTGCAAATTGGTGTTATTCCCTGGCTGAGGTCCCACAGAGGTGCGCAGTTAGGTCAGTGCTTTCATTCCTGCAGGAGAGGTTGGAGGGGAGGCTGTACCCCTCCACCTTGAAGGTGTATGAAGCTGCTATCGTGGCCCAACATGACACAGTAGACGGCAAGTCTTTGGGTAAGCATGACTTAATTATCAGGTTCCTAAGAGGCGCCCGGAGGTTAATTCCCTCCCGGCCAAGCCTGTTTCCCTCCTGGGATCTCTCAGTGGTCCTCTCAGGCCTTCAGAGACCCCCCTTCGAGCCATTAGAATCAGTCGGACTCAGGGCCCTCTCCTTGAAGATGGCCCTCCTGATCGCGCTCGCCTCGATCAGAATGTTCGGGGACCTGCAAGCATTCTCTGTCAGCGATACCTGCCTGGAGCTCGGTCCGGCAGACACTCATGTGATCCTATATATATATATATATATATATATATATATATAAAATGTATTTATTTTCACAAATGTGCATGTTTACATTGTGTCCTGTCTTCGCCAGATTTTACATGGTGAGACCAGAACTTCACTCTTCTTAGCTAAGAGGAGTCATGCCCTCTGTGTGTGTTTATTGTAGGCAATAATGGTGTTAAGTGACTCCTACTTCTGACATCACAATCAATATCATAGAGACATAGAATAGACAATAGAGAAAGTGGAAGCGAAAATTATAGAGAAAGAATCCATAATAAACGATTGTCTTGTGGGGTTCTGTGTAATATTTGGTGAGCGATATTGACTGATTTTGCCCCAGTGAAAGGAACACAATACCAGAAGCATAAGCTGCGTGCGCTCTGCTCTGACAACAACCCAGACCTGCATTTACATCTCTGACAGAGTAAATATAGATTAATACAAATAAAGTCTCTCGCACTTCCTGCTTCCCATATCGCCTGTTCGGGCTGTTAATAAAGATGGTCTGCAGAATTCCACGGCAAGTAGATAGAGGTGTGTGCGTTTGCATACATGTGTTTGATGAGGAAAGCGCTGCTTGCAGATGTTTACAGCAGAGAGGTGATTAATCTGCTCACTGCGGGTTAGCTTTACAGGTGCAGCTGGTCAGATGTGCTTGACTCATTTGGGATGGAAGTTAAATGCTGGATCAGTAAGCAGGCTAATTTCTCTGTTCATAATCAACAAGCTCTTACAAAAAAGTAATGCGATGGCAACATGGTACAGCGATGGTAATTAATTGTATTCCCATGGTGCTTTAAGTTATATTGTAAGGAATCATTCACACAAAACTGAAAATCAATTACTCTCCCTGATGTTATCCTAAACCTGCATTACTTTCTTTTGTGGAGTACAAATGGAGAAATGTTGAAGAAAGTACTGGCCAATCTTTTCCATATAATGAAAGTGAATGGAGACTTGAGACATCAATGACAAAAAAATAAAAATAAATAAAGAAAATAAAGTACTATAAAATTATCCCAAAAATATCCCAAACTACTCATTTAAAAAGCCATATGATGCTTTGTCTGAGAAACCAACTGAAATTTGAAGGTTATTCTTCACTGAAAATCCATTTAACAGAATATTCCATGTTCAATACAAGTTAAGCTCAATCGACAGCATTTTTTGCATAATATTGATTACCACAAACAGTTATTTTGACTTGGACCTCCTTTTCTTTAAAAAAAGGAAATATCTTGGTGCCAGTGAGGCATTTACAATGAAAGTAAATGGGGGCCAATTTTTTTATATTAAAATACACACTTCTTTTTTTTTTAAATATAGCCACAATATATAAATCATATGTGTTTAAATGTGATTTTAGTGTGATAAAATCTCTTACTAACCCTTTATGTCAATTTGCCAATTTTACAACTTTGTTGCCATTCTGATATAATGTCAACAAAAAGGAAAACCCCTAAAATGACTGTAAAAATTACTGTAAAGCGGATAATGGGCAAGGAGGAGGCGAGAACCGGCTTGGCAATATAAATAATAGTTTTAATAATAAACTGAATGAAAAAACACACAAACATAAACACAGAGCAGCTCCATGTCATTCTCTCTCTCTCTCTCTCTCTCTCTCTCTTGAACCATTGTCACCGACTGTCTTTATCCCTCGCGTGCCACCATCAGGCTGATTGGGGACCGGGCGTGCATTGTTCCAGCCTGGCCCCACCGTCCTCCGCTCTACACTCCTCCCGGCGTTGCCTCAGGCTGGGGACACCCGGCATGACGTACACCCACCCCCCTCTCTGGGGGGGTGCTTTGCGCCCCGTCTACCGGTGAGACTTCCCTGCCTTTCTCGACCTGGGAGGAGGGTAAAAACAACAACAAACAAAATAGGCGAGGGACAAAGGCCAACACAGAGCAACAGAGAGAGAGAAAGTAGAGAGAGAGGAAAAAAACTCACTGGTTCTCTGATGTACCATCGTGTGGTCCTCTATCACTCCTCCACCCTCTCAGGCGGACGGCAGCCACTCCTCCCCGGGCGGACAGGAGTCAGACCTACGACCCCCGTCGAATCTTGGGGATCCTCGTCAGCCCCTGGCAGTGGCCCTACCGCTCCAGGCAGTCGGGGAGGTTGCTTCCCTCCTCCCCTCACAGAAGGTGGTCCTCTTGACCCCTCCGCGTTTCTGGGGGACGGCAGGGCACTCCGTGGAGTCCAGTCCCCACTCGCCTTTTGGACAGCGGCCGTTCCCCACTTCCAGGCTAATCCGTCCCCCGGTGGACAGCAGCGGCGCTCCCCTGGGTGGACGGCAGTGTGGAGGACACCTCGACGAGCATCCCTCCTCCTTCCCGGGTTTCGGCACCAATAGAAAGCGGTTAATGGGCAAGGAGGAGGCGAGAACCGGCTTGGCAATATAAATAATAGTTTTAATAATAAACTGAAAAAAAAAAAACACACAAACATAAACACAGAGCAGCTCCATGTCATACTCTCTCTCTCTCGAACCGTTGTCACCAGCCGCCCTTATCCCTCGTGCGCACCGATCAGGCTGATTGGGGACCGGGCGTGCATTGTTCCAATCCGGCTCCGCCCTCCTCCGCTCTACAATAACAAATTAAACAACTTATTAGCTCAAAAAACACATGAGTTTTAACAGAAGAATTTATGTTTTTATTAAGTTATAAGCTTCTCAGTTCTGCTTTTAAAACCTCCAAAAATTGTCCCAATTCACTTCCATTGCCTCACTGTAACCTCCCTTTTTGCTTCTTCCTTTTGTTTTTTTTTTTAAGAAAATAAATATTGTGTTACTCAATATTTATGTCAAGCTGTTGACATGACCTGCGCAGTGAGCTTCATTGGTAAGTTTTAAATGCTAATATTTTCTAATGTGCTGCTGGTTAGATTAGTTAATGTGCACCATTCATCCTTTCAATGAATTGTATGTTATTGTGTTGTTGGTGAATTGGTTTGTATTAGACTACAATGACTGATAAATATTGGAAGTCTGTTGTTGTTTTTATTTGTTTTGTTATGCTGTTCATTGGAGTTAGTGAGATAATATGCACAGGCTTTGACGATTTGCCTATTTGTGGTTTACTTTCACATTTACTTGAGCTTTTTTGACGTGGATGTGCACGTCTTAGTGGTGCTTTGTGCTGAGATTAATTCATTAGGGATGATTGTGTGGCATCATGTTCAGAGGTTGCGCTATAAAAGTCTTTATTCATCACTCTCTGTAATGTTTCTGTCATGATCTATTTTTATCAGTTATACTTGTTTTCATTTTACAAGTACTAGGGCATTGAGGGGTGTAGTATCCTTTATAATCGCACATAAATGACAGTAGATCGGCTTTTATGATAGATCTTTTGACTCCCCTTGTTTGAGTCCAGTTAAGCCAAGTTCTAGTGTGCAACTTCTACCTGTCAATCAACCGCTGAGCTAAAATTAGGTTTTTAAACTTGGCCGGTTAAAGCACATACACACATGCACAAGTTCACAGAACTTCATAATAACTGATATGAACAAAGTGTAACATGAGAAGCACATCTGACAGAATTTGGAATTAATTGACAGTGTTTCAAAGATCTTCATATAATTGATTGTTAAGTGATTGTTTTTGCCCCACACTAAAATATGACCCTGAGACGCCACTGGATATGACATGTCCTACAGAACCTCTCTCTCTCTCTCTTCCTACAGATGTAATTGATATCCAAAGAATCTCACAGAATCTTATGGTCATATGGAATTCTTCCCAGCTAATGTTAGTCATTTCTTGCTGTTTGACAGGCTTGTGATGCTGATAGCTGAACCAAATCGACTAGGGATGGCCGATACCACTTATTTTCTTTTTGATCCGTTACCAATAATTTCAAGTCCAGTATCTTTGTTACCGATACTTTTGCAATAAAATCGGTAATTTAAAATATATTTTTTTGTCGTAATTCAAGTAATAGTTTTTTTGTTTACATTTGTGAGCCTGTACAGAAAATTATTAGACTTCTGATTTGTTTACCCTTAAAAACAATTAACCATGGTTTCACTACAGTAACTATAGTTTAACCATGGGATTTAGTTAAACCATAGTTACCACATAATTAACCATGGTTACTACTCCATTATAACTGTGGTACAACCATAGTTTCATAAAAAAATAAATAAAAAATACTATAATATTACTTTAGTAAAAGCATGGTAACTATTTTTGTTATTTATTAACAACAATTACACACAATTATAAGAAATAAGAAATGTCACCTTTAGATATGCTGTTATTTTAGCATGAATTTACTCCAGCAGCAGTGCTGTAGTAGAGTCTGAAGAGGTGGGCATTATGTGAATTTATGGAAGCAGGAACGTTTAGAAGGGAAATAAATTTACAATGCAAATTATGGTTACTCCAGGGATGCTTGTGCATCACACTCTGGAAATGTCCCACCCCTTACTGAATAATATTATTGGTTAGCATATATCCAACAACGTCTGAAATTAATGATCAGCTTAGTCGGACTATCTGTCTCCCCGGTGCTATCAGTTGTGCTCCCACCTCCTGCAGCTCTGTGCATGTTTAGAGAGAATCTCTGTACACTTAAAAAAAAAAAAACTAATATATATATATATATAAACTATTCACTCAATGGTGCTGCGGCATCATATTAGCAGATTGAAAAAGTTCCGGAACAATGCATGCCCGGTCCCCAATCAGCCTGATGGGGGCACGTGAGGGATAAAGGCAGCCGGTGACAATGGTTCGAGAGAGAGAGAGAGAATGACATGGAGCTGCTCTGTGTTTATGTTTGTGTGTTTTTTCATTCAGTTTATTATTAAAACTATTGGTGGCCACATGTATCCTCACTTATTTCAGGTGTGTATAATGCAAAGTCTTATGAAAGATAGGTGGGCATGCCCTAGACTACACTACTGTACAGAAGCTGTTTTTCTGATTTTCTATTATTACCTCTACAAGGCACCGATCCCTCTTTTTTGACTGAAACTTGTCTGCTTGTGTCTTTCAGCATGCATGTTAAGATGAGCAGAAGAAGAAATAGTTCCCATTCTGCACAAGCATTTCCTAATATAGCCTAATCCTTTTTATTTCACTTTGAAGCTTATGATTATTGTTCATGTTCATGGTAACCAAATGATAATATTATAGTTTAAAAAAGTATAATTTTAGAATCAATATTTTGGTGTGAGTATCAATGTTTTTGATACAACATTAGTACTTAAGGATCGATCTGCCCATCCCTAAAATCAACCACAGACCTGAGCATCATCACACTACATCTACTGTGATCACAGCTAAAGATACCCAATGTTTTTGTCACCAGGAAAATGCATTTAAACCACCCCACTTGTCCATACAGTGTCTGCCATCCAGAGTTTTTTGCAAGTGAACTTGCTTTGAGTAGTCTGGGTCAGTCGTGTTTTTCTTACCTTGTGTGGTTTAATTCATGGTTTTAATTCATAGAGGGCATGTCAAGCAAGCTACCTCTGCTGTCATCTGCCTAATTTGGCTAGCTTCTACCAAGTGGCAGATGAATTTGTGCCAAAATAACATTTAATTTAATTGTGCATAGTTTATTTGAACATGAATCTTTAATGTCAAGAGATTTGTTTCTGTTCTAACTATGCATGATGATATGTTTAGTTGGTGGGTTGTCCTGATATGGGTCCAATACCTTGCTCATGTACTTGTTCTTGTGCTTGTAAAAATGCTCTGTTCCCAAAAACTGATACCATTTGAAACTAATATAGTTCTGTAAACATTCAGAGCACAAACTAAAATAATTTTATGTCCTAGAGTGATTATTAAACTGCAAAAGGCTCCAATTTAATGAGATTAGTAGTTTGTATGTGTTGCACACTTCAAATGTTGCCACTTGTGAATGTGTGGAGCTGGTGTTATGACGATGCCAGCTGCTCATACTGTTTAGAGCTCCTTGGCTTATGGAAAATAGCATCCTGAGCAATGCACGCTCTGTTTGTAGAAAATGACAGAGAACAGAGCGCAAATTCACTTTATAGTATGTGGCACAACAGACTACATATTTATTTACTTAAATAGCAAACTTTTGCAGTTTAATAATCACAATGGGTCAAGTAGCTTCCTTCTCTGGAAGAAAGAAACTTCCGTCAAAAACACAGAAACAGAATGGGCTTCAAAGCTAAATTAAAGCTCAATTTAAATGGTGAAAAGTACTAAAGAAATATATGATCACTGTATAGTTTTATAATATTAACTGTAATACTAATAATAAATCAATAGTAATTGTATTCTATTTCATCAATATCTTATATCTGTGATTCACTGTTATGCAGCACTTTTTGCTGTGAGGTTCTGTAGAAAAGCGCTTCATTTGATAAAAATTATACAATATTATGATAAAAATAATAGTTCTATTTGCTTTTGATTGATGTTTTAATACACAATTTTATTTAAACACCGTGTCTGATGATAAAGTAATTTGATGATAAAATTGAAACAATCTATTTATATGAGCTTCAGAAAAAAATTATGTCTCAGTATCAGCATTTATTGAAAAGGAAGTATCGCTATTCATACTCGTTCTCAAAAACATTGGGGCATATATCGGGTCATCCCTAATTAGCAGCATTTTTTAAATAACATTTAGCACTGGTTTGCCATTTAGCATTTCAGGGTCATGATCCACCAGTTGAGAACCACTGATATAGACCTTTAGTTTAGTTCTTCACGAGATGCTGAGGTTTGATGCGATGTAAGGAGAAATACATTTGAAAAACAGTCATAAAACATAAATCATCATACAGAAACAGACTTCAAATCAAATTTGGAAATACAAACAAGAAAATGCACCAGTTAATGAGCTGCTCTATAAATTAGATTAGATTTAAGCATTATACACTTTCTTAGGAAGTAGTGACATTTCAATCCAGTCCCCACAGCACCTGGGTTTTTCTGGTTGTCATGTTTTCTGCACCAAACGTTTTCCATCTAGATTCAAACAAAATTGCTTCTTTCACAGACACAACCTGAGAATCACTTTATTAATGGTTGCATGGCAACAACCAATCCAGTGGCAGCTCTGAAGAGGACAGAGGTTATATCGGTGGCATCCTGTTTGGCAGTCGCTAATTGGGGCAAATCATTGAGGTCACAAAACACACATGACCTTGTGACCTTATGGTTCTTCGGATGATGGTTGAGACACAGGAATGAAACCAGCCATATGAGTACAAACAGGAGTGTGTTTACGTATGACAGCCGCACGTGAATCATAAAGCTAAAATGTGAATCTGGACATCATTTAAAATAGGGATTTCATAGGGCATAAGACAAAAGATTGCAGTTTTCTGTGAGATTGGGGTGTTACAGGTCTCTAGATGGAGAGCGAGAGAGCGAGTATAAATGTATAAGGGGGTCAAAGGGACAATGCATAAAATAGTAGCTGAGAGAAAAACTGAACTGAGAGAAATGTTCCCAAGGGTACAGACCATAACCCCTCATGCCATATGACAACCAAGAGGCATTCGTAATGTAGTCTGGAGCACACAGACAGATGTAAGTGCTCTTCCTTTTCCTCAAAAAGGGTGAGCAAAATATATTTACTCTGTGCCCATGCTCTTCACAGACTGCTATCTTGGTTACGCACTATCTCCGGGAAATTATAACATCATTTTTTCACCCTCATTTTGTTTCAAACCCATATTTCTTTGTCTGTCTTATATAAAACACCAAATAATATGTTTTAATGAAGATCCCCTTTTCTTTACAGTATAATGGCTGTGAAAAATGCCTCATATTAATGTTTTAAAAAGTACCCAAATGTATCATAAAAGTAGTCCACTCGTGCATCATGTTCCAAGTCTTCTGAAGACATCCAGTAAGTTTTGGAGAGAAACAATCTTGATCTTTACATAAATTGCGCAAATTTACAGCTTTTGCACATTCATGTGCGCATGAGAGAAGCTCGTTCACCGTGGCAAGCGTGTTCATGCAAGAAATTGAGTTGTTTTTAGCGCTAATCAATGCAATTTCATGCTTGAGAACATGAAAGTCGAATGGTTTGAAATGGCATGAAGGTAAGTTACGATGAATTTTCCATTTTTAGAGAACAATGACATTAATCAGGAAAAAGTGCACCTTTAAGCAAAGAAAACATGCTAATGGAGGAGAGCATTTGGCATTTAGCTATTGATTCTCACACTGGAATCTGATCCAATGACTCATATAGTCTATAGCGCTTTTCACAACACACATAATTTCAAAGCAGCTTTACAGAAAATCATGTTTTAACAGAAAATGAAACTGTAATGATTGTAAATTGTGTATAAAAAAAAGATAATAATTGAATAATAATTGTAATTAGGACCCCAATGAGTAAGCCGAAGCCGAAGCCGACTGTGGCAAGGAACAAAAATCTCCATAAGATGGTGGTTAATGAAAACAAATAACCTTGGGTGAAACCAGGCTCACTGAATGTTTGAGGAATAAAGTCAGGTTCACAGTAAGGCTTCAGAGGTGGCAGTGGTGTGTTCAGTAAAGCTGGTCAGTGCAGCTGAGTCTTTCTTTAGTCATGAGATTAGAGTGCAGAGCCACTCCTGTTTTTAGAGACTGCAGACCAGCCGTCCACAGCCTCCGGAGTTCGGTAATTAAAGCAGGATAGAATGCTATCAAGAAAAGCAGCTTATCTTCAATACAGCCAACCATGCAGGCAGGCAGAGCTTCACACAGACACACATACACACACTCACAAACAGTTGTGCATTCTCGAATGTATAAGA
The DNA here is from genome assembly GCF_025860055.1 of Xyrauchen texanus. Classification (NCBI taxonomy): domain Eukaryota; kingdom Metazoa; phylum Chordata; class Actinopteri; order Cypriniformes; family Catostomidae; genus Xyrauchen; species Xyrauchen texanus. Next base: position 18,988,402 of record NC_068297.1, on the reverse strand, counting down.
AACTCTGGGAAGAAGTGGGAAAGTATTTCGAGATTTGTCAAATTTCAAGAAAATATGCCACTCTGTATGTGTTTAAGTCTCTGTGACACAGATCTAAGCATCTGTTTGAAGATGTATGGATTTACTCTGCATACAGTATGCAACACACACAAATAACTTAATACCCACTTAAAGGGATAGCTCATCCAAAAATTAAAATTCTGTCATCGTTTACTTACACTCACGTTGTTTCTTTCTGAAATGACTTTCTTTCTTATGTAGAACTCAAAAGAAGATGTAATGCAGAACGAATGAAATGAATTAATCAGAAGAAAGTCATACTGGTTTGAAAAAGATGAGTGTGAGTACATGATGATGAAAAGTAAATTTTTGGGTGAGCTATCCCTTTAATGTGCTATCATATTAGTCTCTTGACCCGTGCTCTGATTTATCCACCAGCAAGTGAAAGCAGAAATGTTCTCCAAAAGGAAGCAGAAACCCTTTCAGTACATTATGCATCACAGGCCCAGTTTAGTTGCTTTAATGAGCTGTAATCTCTAAGCCTTCGATTCATGCTTGAACCTGAAATAACTCTAATTCTGCTCAGAGGGGAATGTTGTCCTTTAAAATGTGACACTGCTAACACAGTCGGCAGCCTGAGAGTGCCGGATTTATGCTCTGATTAATGAGAACGTCTTTAAATGGGGTTAGATCAGGTTCTTTTTGTAACCTTGTCTAACAAATCATGAACATTCTCTTTCTCCAACTCATGCTCTCCATTGGGGGCATTACATTTCCTCAAGTCGAGACTTAGCGGCTCCAGGGATCAATGCAAGCTGCCTGTCCAGTTTATTAAAAGTGAATAGAGATTAATTATGATCTAATAATGATCTGGCCACCGTGTTAGAATTACGTTAAAATGGTGAAATATGAGGCGCTTTTCTAGCTTCAGGTCTGCACACCCACTGGTGCCCTTTCTCAGAGAGCTCCTGTGTTCAGGCAGGTGAAAACGCAGAGGAGGGAGGCAACGTGCTCAGAGATGCAAAAATAGAGTACATGAAGAAGGAAAGTCTGCTGTCCTCTAAAGGAGGGATTCTCAACTGTTGAGTAATGCCCCCAAAATGGTTTGCAGGTTTATTCTTATAGGGATGAGAACAACAGGAACAACAATGCTAAATGCAATGAATAAAATGCAACTAACCATATAATTGTGCATAGTTAAAAATATCAAAATTAACCGGCTTATCTACTTTTAAAAGGGAGTAAAATAGCCTATTTTTTCCATCAAAGGCTGTGTGTCCAATCAAACTCTGATATCTTGGCACACACACACACACACACACACACACACACATACATGGAAACATGTTGTGTTTCCATGTTTTATGGGGACTTTCCATAGACATAATGGTTTTTATACTGTACAAACTTTAGATTCTATCCCCTAAACCTAACCCTACCCCTAAACCTAACCCTCACTGAAACCTTTCTGCATTTTTACATTAAAAAAAAAACACAATTTAGTATGATTTATAAGCTGTTTTCCTCATGGGGACCAACAAAATGTCCCCACAACGTCAAACATTTCAGGTTTTACTATCCTTATGGGGACTTTTGGTCCCCACAAAGTGATAAACAAACACACACACACACACACACACACACACACACACACACACACACACACACACAGAGGGAAAGACAAATATATATTCACTGTAAATTGACCTTTGACATCTGACAACACAAGCTTAGTTTCCCCTGTTGGCCAGTTGTATTTGTTTCTCTCTAAGCAATCCATTGTCTTCCAGTGGGAGTCTGGAGTGAGTTGGTCAAGACGTTCCCCAAATTGCATGCACAGTGGCATCAGATTAGATTTTTTTGGTCACAGTCAAGTCATTGTGCCGATCAGAAAGTTTGTAAAACCCAACACATTATTTCAGTCACATATTAAATTAATATCAAGTAAAGGCCTGGAGAACATTTTGTTTTTTTTTAGCTTTATTAGTTTATTATTTATTAATTAATATGTTGTAAACAGATATCTTCTCCCATGTTTTGCTTGTAACTTCATGAAACACACAGATAAATATTGCATACACCTGGGTCAAAGGCTGGCAGGGGATGTCAGTGCTCGGATTCAAGCCTTCATTGTTTCCTTTTGAATGTTGATGTTCTCCGGACGTCAATTTTCCTAATCTAATATTGAGACTGTTATACTGTCTGGTTATTTGTCCCTGATTCCAGGGTGGTGCCCCGGCGATATTAATTCTCATTAATATTCTATTGATTTTGATAATTATCTTTAAATGATTGTTGAATTTGTAGGATCAATAAGTTAGTGTTAATTCTAATCAATGTTTCATTCATTTTAATAATTGATAATTATTAATTATTGATAATAACCAAACACACTCCTGAATGTAGCACACAACCGAACCCATCCCCAAGTATCTATGAATTATATATTTTTTGGCCCCAAGATATAGCACAGGTCTCTCCTTCAATTTAAGAGTATGGAACTATAATTTTTGTTTTTTCATTTATTTTTATTTTTTTCTGTTTTATTGTCCGGCATCTTATAGTTGATCGCCTGATTGCTTAGAAAAATAGTAACACGCCTATCCTCAACAAGCTGCGCAATTGCAGTTATCATTAACCCTTACTATCAGCAATAGTAATAGTGATGCTTTCCTTAACCAGCACCAATGAAAATAGAACTTCACTGATCTCCAGCAATGCTTCTGTGTGTGTAGGAGTGATGTAAAGCTGAACAGTTTGCCCTTTAAGTGTGTGCTGCTCTGATGCATTAACATAAAGCTAAAGGGGAATGAAATTGCAGGTCTCTGGCAGACTGCTGTCTAAATTGGGTAAAATTACAGCATAGGCTCCTCTCAGTGCATCTGCTGTCCTGGTAATTACAGAGTGCCGCTTTCATTGTAGGAGGAAAAAAGAAATTCAACTCTGATGAGGCTGCTGTGATTGCTGCCATTTAGTGCATTTGTTCAGATCACTTCAGCATGTGACGAGGCATTTGTTTTTCCCCACCTCTCTTTCTCAATTCACAGATTAAGAAAAGCTTGACTGAACATGGTTTCTATGCTACTTAAAGCACATTTCTAGTTTGGAAGCCCACAGTCATGATGACGGTAAGGGAGTTTGAAAGAGGTGGACCATAGAGGTGCTGAAACAAAAGCGAAAGACACTGTACTGTGTTTGAACTCGCAACAAAAGCAGCATGGTTGAGCATGGGGACAAGGCAGAAACATCAGCCAGACAGACAGAAGGAGCTAGATTACAATCCGATGTGGGTTTGATAGCTGTGAATATGACATCATTTCTTTTCATGATTTGTGTCCGTGTGGACATTTCTGTTTAAAGGATTGAAGACACCAGCAGATGTAAGCAGTTTCATTCTGCAGAGCTGAAGTTGTTTTCACTGTTGTCATATTTGTCAGAAAAGGCAGAAATGAGGAAGAGCAAGAGCAATGTTTCTTTGACAAACACAGATCAAGCCATCCTGAGTACACAAAGCCAAAGACTTATGTTTTGTTGAAACCAGGGTGGTCTACACCAAACCTTGGGCCTGTAATATTGCTGGTGGAATTTCAAACTTTCTGTATTTAATTTGTCATAATGCTTAAGCTTAAAAGATTCATACTTGGCCATTAAAAGTGTTTAAAGTATTTGATTATTTCATGTTTACTTCCTGAAAAAGCTAAAGCAAATTTTGCGTATTATAAGATAAGCAAAATAAGAAAATGTTTTGATGTTGATTGTTTTTCACCAGTATGTGATTTCTGTCTGATTACGGTCTGCATCAGTCTATGATTAAAAATAATCTGTTTATGGCAAGTTAGTCAAATCCATGTTGAGGCACCACAAAATATGATTTCTCTAATGAAGTATAGCTGGGAGCAACTTTTTTTCTTCATATTGCTGTCAGAATCTTTTCCAACAACACAAAAACTGATGTTGTTTTCTCTAGTCATTGACTTGCCTGAGGGTCTACACATTGGCCCAAAATTCCTTTATTTCTCACAGAGTGTTTTTTTTATCAGAATAAAAGAGGCTTTTCATGCAGTAACCTCACAAAAGACTTGGAAACTCTTGGACTGTGGAGAATGTCTGTCAGACGCAAGCGTGTGCACAGAATTAATGCTGTATTGTGTAGCCATGAATAGAGCATTTCTGTATGGTCCTCTACTTGTCGAGCACATCATGTCCACTCTGATTTAATTTACTGTGTGTTTCCCTCACTTCACTTCAATTTCAATTCAAGTGACATTAATGGAGCTAATTGTGAAGAAGAATAGGGATGATGGATTCTTAAACATGCAAACAAACCTCTTGGGTCATAAGCAGGTCCACTTCTACAGACATGGTCAGAGATTCTCAAGACTCAAGTTGCTCGGTCTCAAAGGATTGTTGCAGGTTCAATATAAATTCCAGAACAAATACCAGAACGGTCAAATACAATATGCCGACATCCTCTATGATCACGTTGAAAATACAGTCTGATTCAAAAGTATTGACAAAAAATGTACTAATCTAATCTGTGCCAAGTTATTTACAATATTAAAACAATATCAAAGCATTGTCATGACAATGTAATGGCGATTAAACATTGATTATATGTTGTAAATGTTGTAACCGTAATGTCGTATTTTAGTTATAAGCTTCATGCTAATTCCTTTATGTTGATGGATGCAACAGAATTCTTTAGAGAAAAGTAAACAAAAACATACGAAGCCTTCAGCCTCATCTTGAAAGCAAACACCCAACAGAAATGAGTTAAACACAGTCTGCAAGGTCAGACGCTACAGATGCAGTGAAGTTTTCTATTAATCTTCTCTCCTCTCTCTCTCTCCCTCTGCTCTAGCGCACAATGAAGAGGCGTTTGCCAAAGGCATTTCATCATGTCATCAACTTTACTCGTCGTCTGAGGTTTTAATGATGGATGTCGAAAGTCTGAAAATGTAATGAGCAGATTATTAATTGATTATTGATTGAGGACAAAGTTTTCCCTCTTGAATGTGAAATCAAAAAGCTCAGAGACTTGCTATCTTTGCTGACATAAATCATTTTTAAACAGGACAAAGCCATGATTTATTCTTAACTGCACCAGGATGCTGTTGCCAGATCTAGCCGAGGAGTAACAGAATATTTCTGTGTGCCTGTGTGATTGGCATAGCTGACTCAGAATGGGTGAGAGAGGAGTAAACACACACACACACACACACACACACACACACACACACACACACACACACACACAGACACACACAGACACACCTTGAAAAGACCGCCTCAGACAGTGAGTCAAGTGGGCATATCCAAATAATGTGTGACAGACAGGTAATAGGAGACACATCTTGGACAGACAGGAAGTGGGAGACAAAATACATAAATAGACATGCGCACACACACCCAGAAACGCCACTGCATGCATCAGCACCTACTTGGCTGACAGAGAGTGGCGTCAGCAGCAGTCCTTGTGTCAAACTCTGCAAGCAGCAGTCTAACACACACACAGTTCCCTTTCCGCCAAGGTGCCAGGGCCAGACCTTCAGAATGTTTGATTTGGTTTGTGTGTTTTCTTCTTTCATACCAACAAAGCTTGAAATAAATATGTATTCAAAATGGTAGCTGTGTCCCAGCACTGTCAGGAACCTGTCATATACTCCTCCTGAGTCTGACACACACACACACTCGGTCACACCTCGTGAATATTTGAGCTTCAGATGTGGGAATAAGAGATGGTAGACTTCCTTAAAACACTTTACAAAAACAATCAATTAAATGCTCAATAACATGACACATTTCTTTTTTTTAATTATTAAAAAATTAAATATATATATAAAGAAATTAATTTCACACAAAATAGTTACTTGAATAAATCTCTTGTATGATGAGCATGTTTTCAATGTCTGAGTTTAAGTAAGTTTAATGTATTTTCTGGGGCATAAAGTCAAAAATGTCATGTGGTATAACATGAAAAATAAAAATAAAAATTATAATTAAAGTAAGAAAAGAATATTTCTTTAAAAAAATAAGCAGTAAAACAATTGTTTTTTTAAAATATGATTGATATTTGAGAAACTTTTGTTCACCAAATCATAGTCATGTGGTGTAATACATAGGTTGCCATTTTGAAAAAGAGAGGACCCTTTAAGACCATCAAGACTGACTGTGAAGTTTTTTTCCTAAAAATCTCAGATATTTACAGTTTTATAAAAGGCACATTTTGTTCAGGTCATTTGGTGTAATCCTGAAAAAACTTCTTAATATTATTGACACAAAAATTCATGATATTTGTCAAAAAGGAATAAAAAAAAAGACATGAAAAATATATTTGAAATCTTTTTATTAATGATGAAGTCTACACTCATGTATTCAATGTGAACGGGAAGTAGCTTCAATACATTTTACTTGATGGTTGCACCATATGATATTTTAAAAGTCATTATTTTTATTTTTGTAGAAAATCCTCTAAATGTTTTTTTTTTATTGTATGTAACCAAAATAAGCACAAAGATTACATTTCTATTTGATCTTGACATGTGTATTTTAAACTGGATTTTTAAAATATTTATAATTTTTGTCTCCCCGGGCAACTTTTATTTGTTAGTGTCCCTTATTGCATATCTAAATTTGAATCTGAGAATATAAATGCTTCACAGCTCCATCCTGAGGCACTGTTGCTTTTGGTTGCAAAATCACTACACTGTAAAAATAATTCCTGTAAATTAACCCCATAATTCAAATCGATTAAAAAAAACAAACATACTAAATGATGTTTTTTGGAAAATGTAAACATGCAGAATGTTTTTTGTGAGGATTAGGTTTAAGTGTAGCGTTAGAGTTAGGGGATAGAATCAAGTTTGTACAGTATAAAAATAATTTTATCTAAGGAGAGTCCTTATAAGGGTGTGTGTGTGTGTGTGTGTGTGTGTGTGTGTGTGTGTGTGTGTGTGTGTTTGTGTGAGCGTGTATTTATCACTTTGTGGGGACCAAATGTCCCCATAAGGATAGTAAAACCCAAAATTTTTGAACTTGTGGGGACATTTTGTCGGTCCCCACGAGGAAAACAGCTTATAAATCATACTAAATTATGTTTTTTGAAAATGTAAAAATGCAGAAAGTTTTCTGTGAGGGTTAGGATTAGGTGTAGGGTTAGGTTTAGGGGTTAGAATATAAAGTTTGTACAGTATAAAAACCATTATGTCTATGGAAAGTCCCCATAAAACATGGAAACACTACATATGTATGTGTGTGTGTGTGTGTGTGTGTGTGTGTGTGTGTGTGTGTGTAAGAGAAAGATGAGATAGTGTTTGGTGAGCAAAGGTGTCATTTCAAATGCTATCCGTGTGTCAGAGTAGGCAGAGTATTGAAACAGTGTTTGTGAATGTTCCCTTAAATAAATAGCCACTTGGAAAGATGAACAATTTAATGATTGCTAAATACTATTTTGTTTTGATACAAAAGTAAATTTCATGAAGGGAAAAAAAGAGTCCAGGCAAGAACATGTCAAAATGGTCAAACTGTCACTACCTGTGGTGCAGCTCTAGTCAGGAGTGGAATGGAATGGAAAAACCTCAAATCTAAATGGAGAACATAATAGAAAATATTAAGTAAATAGGGTCAAAACTACATAGCAAAAGAAACAGACCATACTACTCGCTAAATATGAAAACATTAATTTGACTGATAATGTATGTTCATGCAACTGTATAACTATTGAAACTGCTTCCAATTTCAGAGTAAACACCTCAGTTTCTGAAAGGAAAGTGCTCATGTTTATCATACTATAAATCACTCGTCATAAAACATGCTATCAGAATCATGTTGAAAGCATACTTGAAGCACATTATGTAAAAGAAAAGTTGTACTATAATACACCCAATAAAAAAACACATAACTTTTTACATAACTTTACAATGTTTTTGCATCATTATTTGCTATTAAAATTTGATGCAGCGTTCTGAGTTTAATAACTGGTCAAATATCATTAAGGTCTTCTTTCTGGACATATTTTAATTCTTCTTTGCATTTTAGTCCAGTTTAGAAGTCCAGTGAAGTTTAGAAATGATCTGTCGCAGAAAGTCTCAGGATGGATTGGGCAATGCCTGCAGAATTATGCCTTCTACCTCTTCAAACCAGATAGACATTGTTCTACAAAAAGATGAAGAATTAGTACAGGAATGCCACACATGCTGTGCTCTGGCAATGGGTAATCCAATAGATTCTCATGTTTTACACGGCACATTCTCTCTGCTGGTGTAATACCGTAAACACCCATGTTAGGAAGCCGCAGAGCTTGACATCCCTGAGTGAATGAGAACTAATTTGATATTTCCAACAACAAGCCCTTCATCTTTCACTGATCAATACAAACATGTTTTGTTTTTTTTTGTATGTTGTGCCACTGACTGTTACATCATTGGTTAAATTGGTGTTCAGGGGTTCATAGTTCAGATTTGAAACTGACTTGGTGATCTCTTCATTGTATTCTCTGAAATAAAAACTCTGTGCTTTTCTCCACTACTATGTCTTGTGGGAAGAAGTTGTCAGCATACAGATATGCATGAAGAAGCTGATGTTTCTCAGCAAGTGTTTGACCTAAATTCTTAAAGTTATGAGATTTTCGAGCAAACTGTTTAAAATATGTGTGTTTGCTCTCAAATCTTAGTGTCTACAAATGGATTAGAGGGACAAAGTGAAGAATCAGGTCAGCGTAGTGACTCAAGTAATGGTGCTTTGGTTTTAGTGGGTGACTGGAGAAGATTTTCTAAAGAGAATCCAAATACTCATCAATTAAAACCTCCAAGTAAGCTATTTGGCCAGTGGAAACAGTTCTACTATCGTAGCTGCAAAACTAGCTGCCTCATATTTTTAAATAGATTTTTAATTTAGTCTCCAATCAAACTAGGTAACATCTTAAGTAAACACCAGATTTGCACTTCATGGCCAGAAAGTTTGTCAGCCCCTGGTGCAACATCACTGGGTTTGTTGTTGGTATCACTACCCAAGCATGACAAATGATTTATCCATCTATATAATTCCTGGTAACTAAACTGCTTCTTCACTGTGATTATGTATACGGCTAAATCATATGATGCAACAACTTTTCCTGCCAGATCCAACCAGGTTGGCTACTTCCAAAGCATCCTGATAAAGGATTAAGCCAAGGGATGATGCCTCTGTTTTAGGCAGTCTATTTTCATTTAAATTGCTGCCATCCCATACATCCCGAAGAACATCTTGAAAACGGACACCAGAATGCACTTGTATGCGATTTTCCCTAACTGTGTCAGTCTGAAATAGAGAGCCAATAGTTCCCTTATTTGGCAAATACTGAGCAAAACATTCTTTGCCTGCCTCGTTTTTACCAAGACAAAGTGGAACTGGTGCTACATAGTTAAATGTACTCTTGATAAACGTTTTTCTATTTTTGATCAGTTATTCAAGAATCTTTGAATTGCAAGCCTGAAAGAGATTGTCACTTCTACATTATCCACTAATAACAGCAATTATGTCTGCTTCAGCAAGATCCTATGTAATCAACTTCTCTCTCAGTTTATAAAGTAGGTGTGACTGTTTCATTTCATGATTTTCTTGAAGATAATCAACAATAATTTGAACAGTGGATGATGGAATTAAACATTTCGATTGCAATCTGAGGTAGAATAGAGCAAGGTGTTTCAAAAAGAGTCCTTCATCCACACTTTCAGGGAAGGCGCCTTGTTCTGCATTATCACTATCATTGTAAAGAGAGGCCTGTGGCATGTCACACTGCTGGTCAGAGCACTCAGGCATGCAATGAGAATGTCCAATCAAATCAATCAGTTTATCTCTGAACAATCATAGTGTTTCTTAGACATATATGACATAAATGTGGACACAATTGAAAAAGATTTTCTACACTGCTGAAATGGACAAATGATTCCCCTCTCTAATGTGCATTTTCAGATTATGATAAAAACTCCTCAATATTTCACACCTGACTTCACATAACTTGACATGACATGTTAAATCTGAGGTGAAGAGTATACGACTGAATTTAGATTTGCCCTCTTTGTGTCAGTAAAAACGTTTATATTTGTTTCGTTTTTTTTGCTAGCAAGCAAAGCACAACATTGGCATTGGCATTGGCAACATGAATGTGAATTTGCATGTGCCTCGCATATGGAAGACTGCATGGAAGAAAAAATGTGGTTACTTGCTGGCTTTATGCAATGAAAGAGCAAACAACATGTAATTAAGTTCCTGTGGCATGGGGGGCATGGTCATGTGTCTGTCTGCGGGAGAGGGAAAGTGGTAAGTCTCATCACCTGACCTGTAATTACACTAACACCTGTCTCTCATTATAGTGATGGTGGGAGGAGACCTGATAAGGATCACCAGAGCAGCAGAGGAGAGAGAGAGTGTGGCAGAGGAGAGTGGTGTCTGCGTGTTTGCTACAAAAAGAGTCCTTTTTGTTCAAGTTGGCTACTGAGAACTCTTACGTTAAAGTCTTTGTGTAGAAGAAAGAGTAAATAAATACTCACCCAACTGTTCGCTGTTTTCTGACTCTTCCATTGCCCACGAAATTAACATTATCACAGTTCCCTTTTGATTTCGGTCACTTATATCAGGTCGCTTATGGAAAAAACTCAGATTTCTGAATTCCTATTGGATCACGGCAATTCAGATGCAACTGAATTGAGCCAATGGCGTTCGCACCCACTCAGCCAATGACAATGAGTGTGTGGCGCTCAGCTCTCTGTATAAGCGGGTGGCATAATGCCATCAGTCAGAATTTATCTCCTTCACTCCTGGATTTGGCTCATCGTAGAATTGCACTTACCTGCAATGGAAGGCGCTTCCCTTCCTGAAGACGGCCGCTACCCTGCTGTGCTTTGGTGATCTAAAAGAGTAAAATATTTCCATACTTGCGCTGACTGGACCATCTTTTTCAAGATGCCTTCGCGTAAGTGCAGATGTGGGAAACCTGTTCCCATGTCTGATGGCCACAAGAGCTGTGTGTTCAGCAGCGCTGGTTGAGGCTACCTTTTAGACAAGGTTCAAATTGTGGTGGAAAACGTCTCGGTTATGAACGTAACCTTGGTTCCCTGAGATGAAGGGAAGGGAAGGTTCCCTTATGAATTAGTACACTTGACATTGTGTTTATTAAAGCATATGGGGAACAGAATCCCATCCTCACTACACAAAATAACCTCCCAGAAAGGAAGCATGATGTTGCAGTCTCGTGGGACATGACCTACATGAGTATGCTGCAGTGAGTGACCCTTGTGTTGGGCCAGGAGGGGAGCACTCAGAATGAATAAATGATCTATAGTCATATAGTATGCAATAACTCCTTCTTGAACCCAGTTGGGAAGAAAGTTTATTTAGAATGTAAGTAATTGTGACTTATGGTGAATTACTATGGCCTAATGCAGGCTATTGTGTAAAAGATGGGGAGCTTATCCTAAAAGGGAGGCACATAAGCACATATATTTGGCCAATGAATAGCAAGTGCTCTAAACAGAGAGGACTTGTGAAGAGAGAGACGTTACGTCTAGGTTGTAAAACCTTGCGAATGTGTTTTGAGGGGACCATTCTGCTGCAAAACCTATTGCAAGTCTTGCAAGGACACACCATTCGTCCATGCCCATGAGGAGGCCATGCCTCTAGTTGAGTGGGCTTCAACACCAATTGGGCAAGTCTTACCCTGCAACTCATAAGCCAGGGCGATTGCATCGACAATCAAGTGAGAAAGTCTTTGCTTGGAAGATTTCCCTTTGTGCATCCTCCATAGCATATAAAGAGCTAATCAGACAGTCTGAACTGGCATGTGGGCTCAACGAATGCGTGTAGTGCCCGCACAGGGCATAATAAATGCAATGATTGTTTCTCATCCAAATTAAATGTAGGAGGGAAGAAAGCCTGAAGGTGAACCACATGCGCTCTGAAGTGTGTGGTTAGGACCTTAGGCACATAGCCTTTTCTGGGTTTGACAGCGGCTCTTGAAAGTGTAACCCAGGTAAAAAAAAAAAAAAGTATAAGAAACTAGGCCTTGGAAATAACATTCTAAAAGCCTAAATGAGAAATAAATAGGAGTGGGAAATAAATAATTGTTTTTTGTCAAAAAAATAGGAAAATAAATAAAACACTGAAATAAAAGATTGTGATGTAAATGTGAATGTGACACAATCTATATATGACGTAGTCACGCAAAGAATGCGGAAGTGGAGAGTGTGATGTTTCGGTGAACACGAGATGAAGCACGAGCGAGAGAAGCTGAAAATTTTTTTATTAATTCTTTAAATTACTAAATAAAATTAGTGTTACATTATGTTGGATTAACAACATAAGATTGTTTGTAGAATGATGATGGTCTGGATGGAAGTGAATGCAAATTGATTACGTAATCCCCATGTCTATGTGTGGTATTAGTTAGAATGTGAAATCATTCTTGGTGAGTTTCCGATACAATTATCTTTTCTTCTAAAAAGAAATGTATTTTATTTTGTCATTTCATTAGGATGTGAATTTGAGGTTTACTTGATTATTAACGTATGTAATGGTGCAAATGGTTTATTTGGCCAAAATTTTAAACCACCTGTGCTCAATGTGCAAATTGAGTGACAACTATTATGTTGAGTATAATTTGGATTATATGTATATTATAGTTGAATTGATTTTCATGATAATGTTTTTGGTGAACACATAAAAACAGGTCAGGTATTTTATTTGGATCATGAATAGAGGAGAAACTCCATGACACTGGAATATGTGAACTACAACTCTGTGAAACTGAGATGGCGAGACACCCACAAGTTTAATCTGAAAAAAAAAAAAAACAGAACAAGTGTGTTAAAGACGACGGATTGAGAGCAGGCGATCTGTGATTGTGATAAGTACTTTTATTAAAATTTTTTCAGGATTAAGGAACTTTATATCTACAAGTGTAGAGACATATTTTACACTCTGAAAGTCTTTATCGTCCAGTGGAACTGGATAGCCTTGACGTGTGCTGTTATCTTCACAGTTGGTTCAAGCTGAGATGAAAAAAAATATACAGCTTTTTTACAGGTGAAAATGGCACCCTTTCAAGGAAAACTCCGACCCCCCCACGTCACCATGCGCTCTACAGTGAGAGACTACATTTGTAGAAAACGGTTCCGTACAGTTGGCAATAATTTTAATACTTATAATTGGGGAAATTTTAGATGATAGCGTTACAGTGATATTTAAAATGTTTGCTTTTATGTTTAGTGTAAGCTTTTTCCATTGTAACCCATTCGATTATAATATACAAATCAGCTTGTCCTTAGATTTTAAAGCGCAGTGGTTCTCATCATGTGTGATAAGGTTGCAGACCAAATTGGGAGAAAAGAACAATGCTAAATACAAATAATAAAATGCATTTAGCCATATTATTGTGCAGAGTTACAGTAAGATAGTAAAAATAAATAGGCTTGTCAACTTTTAAAACGGGAGGAAAAACTCTTCCCAAATAATTTGTTGTTATGTCAAGGGTCTGTCAAATCAAACTTTACAGTACTTTAGCACAAATTCATCTGTCACTTGGAAGAAAGTAGCCAAATAGCAACATGGACTGGTTGTGTAACATTCCCTCATCCTCACACAGCCATACACAAAACTATACAGGTTAAAAGAAAATACAACCCACTGGAATTAAGTGTGTTCACTTTTAACATGGATAAACATGGTTTATATATTTTCTGCAATTAATAATTATTTGCCAAGATTAATGTTATTTTAATTGCTCCTTTATTGTTTTCATTTTATATTAATTGTAATACTATGAATGAATTCCAATGTTTGTTGTTTGTTTACATTTGTACAAAAAAATATCCTCTGTAAAATCTGGGCAATCTGGCCCTGAAGCAAAAGCGGGAACTAGAGCTGGATATCAATACAGACTTCCCAATTTGATTCGATACCGAAACACATGCTATCAATTCATTTAAATTCAGATTTCAATTCTGATTCATACAACTGCTTATAATTTTGATGCCGAAGACTTCAGGTGGCCTGGTTTTTCCATTTATTATGATTAAATGATATTGGAAAGTTTAATGTGGTAGTTTAGCAAAATGCAGTGACATCTGCAAGACTGGAGGCGCTCTATAAATATGCAGCCATTAAAAATAGGCATAGAGTAAAAAATATATATTTAAAGAGTTGATATTGGGATGGTTCAAATAAAGATCACAATTAATACGTAAATCAAAAGGAGAATTTTGCAGACATCTATAGTATTTATGCGTTGACCCCAGTTGACCCTCTCACTTAAAGGAATAGTTCACCCAAAAATGAAAGTTCCCTCATCATTTACTCACAGTTATGCCATCCCAGATGTGTATGACTTTCTTTCATCTACTTAAAATAGATTTTTAGAATAATTTCTCAGATCTTTAGGTCCATACAATACAAGTGAATGGTTGTCAAAATTTAAATTTTTTAATTTTAAATTTGCCAAATATCACATAAGGGCAGAATTAAAGTAATTCATAAAATTTCAGTTGTTAAATGAAGATCTTCAGAAGTGATATGCAGGTGTGGGTGTAAATAGATAAATAATTAATTCTTTTTTCTATAAATTCTCCCCCTGCTCAGTCAATCTCCACTTTTACTTTCACGTTCTCCTTGTATTTTTGGTGATTAACATTCTTCATCCATATCGCCCCTTACTGGGCAGAGAGGAGAATTTCTAGCAAAAAAGGACTTAAATATTGATCTGTTTCTCACCCACACCTACTGTATCATATCACTTCTAAAGATATGGATTAACACACTGGAGTCGTTTGGATTATTTTATGATGCTTTCATACATTTTTTGGAGCATCAAAAATGTGGCACCCATTCACTTGTATTGTGATGACCTACAATGCTGAACTCTTCTTCTAAAAAAAATATTTGTGTTTTGCAGAAGAAACACATCTGGGATTGCATGAGGGTAAATGATGAGTGAACTATCCCTTTAACGTTTGCTAATAATTAAACTAATATGTATAATTTTAGCGGCAGCTTTTTCCCATCAACAAGTCAAACAACAACAGCATTAGAGACTGTTTATGTCTATCAATATTTAATCAAGCACATGTCCATCTTACCCTTGCCAATCCATTACTGTTTAAATATTAAGATGAATCAGACCTCATTTAAAAAAGACTTCAGGAGCACACATAACTAGGTTTTTCTTTCAGCAGAGCCAAAAACACATTTCCTCCCCCTCAGAATGAGTGTCGCTGACTCTTTCCTCCAGACTGGTGTCATGACACTGTATTGATCATGTTCCACCCACTCAGTTTTCTTATTCCCACTTTTCATTAATATTTTTGCAGAAACAATCTGTTTCTTTTCTTCTCACTTCTCCATCTCTCTCTTGCTCACTTTCTTCACCTGTTCCATTGACATTTCTTACGATACTGTTTTATTTTTCTTCATCTTCTCTCTTTTTCTGAGCCTGAGGGCACTGGCAGTAATTAGCTAGAATTGTGTTGTTCTGTGTAAAAGCTGCCCTCACAGGCAGACAGACTCTCTGAAGACACAATAAAATGAAAAAGCCAAAGTGAAAAAAACACACTTGCAGTCACAGACTATTACATACTATTGTAGCAGGTGGGGGTGTAGCAGAGATTTTCCCAGAAGAGCGACTGTACATTTAAATGTGACTGTAAACTGCACACACAGGTTTGAATGACGTGCGGTTTGTTTGGATGATGTGAATGCTTTCCGAACTCGTGTGCTTTCCGAAATCGTGTGCACCAGCGAAAAGCGCCTGACTCCGCTTGAAAAGGTAGTCTGTGGTAAGGTTCGCTGCTGATATGACCACGATCGACCTCAACCACAGTTCTTCACATTATTGCAAATTCAACGCATCCATGGCAGACTATCGTTAGTGTTGTTCTGTTCATATTAAGTTTTGGACGTAAATCCGAAGAGACAAACTTTACACAGTTGGGATGACATCTTCTAGAAGTACCTATTAACTTTTTTTTTTTTTTTTACTAAAAATTCCCCTTCCTGTCCAGTAGGTGGTGGTATGAACAAAGAATGTGAATTGCCAAAAATAATAGAAAAAGTAAGTGAAAGTGAAGATTGATAGTTAAAAAGGAAAAAATGAGTAGTATGGATGTCATGAGGGTGAGTACATAATAAGATCATTAACATTTTTGGGTGAACTATTCCTTTTTTACATTTACATTTATGCATTTGGCAGACGCTTTTATCCAAAGTGACTTACAGTGCACTTATTACAGGGACAATCTCCCCCGGAGCAACCTGGAGTTAAGTGCCTTGCTCAAGGACACAGTGGTGTTGGCTGTGGGGATCGAACCAGCGACCTTCTGATTACCAGTCATGTGCATTAGACCACTACGCCACCACCACTTTATGCCTTTAAACAGCCTTTAATGCACTGTTTATTATGTTTGCATGTGTATATGAGACTGCAGTCATCTTAGTGCATGACTTGGGCATGCATTCTTAGAAAACTGTCAAGTATAAAAAACAAAAACTATGAAAAATTAGATTTCCCTTTGGTGCTGCGCTGGCAGGAAACCAGTGTTGACTTCCAGTATCATATTTCAAGCACAGTGTGACCAGCAATCAGAAATACAAACAGCTGTACACTGGATTAGGTGCCGCTAGTGGGGAAAAATAAAATAAAAATCTTGGTAACACTTCACTATAAGGTTCCATTTGTTAACATTAGTTAACAAAATGAGTTAATATGAACTAACATTGAACAATACTTTTACAGCATTTATTAATCTTAGTTAATGTTAATTAAAACATTTAAAATAATAAAATACAAAGTTATATTTATTAACATTAATTAATGCACTTTGAACTAACAATAAACAATTGTATTTTTATTAACTAACATTAACTACGATGAATTCATAATTTAGAGTTAAAAAATACTGAAATATTGCTCTTTTTTGCACCAAAAGTGATTGTGTCACTTTAGAAGATATTATTTTAACCGCTGGGGTCGTATCGATAATGTTTATGCTGACTGTCTGTGATTTTTGGAGCTTCAAATATCGGATTGCCATCCACTTGTATTTTAAGGACCTAATGAACTAAGATATTTTTTTTCGCATTCTTCAAATGTGTTCTGGTGAAGAAAGAAAGTCATACACACATGGGATATCATGAGGGTGAGTAAACAATGAGATAATTAAAATTTAGGTGAACTATCCCTTTCATATAGTGAGAGTGGCATGCTTTAGCTGGGGTGTGGCCTTAATATGTGCAGAATATTTACAGAGTGAGGAGATACTGTATGTATGAAAAGTAGTGACAAACTGTGTTACCCTTACAACCAAATAAATCATTAAACTGAATTTTATGTTGAACTGGAAGCCAGGGAAGAGAAGCCATTACAGGAAAAATGCAATGCCATCGTTACAATAATCAAAAGAGAGTGTAATTAATCGTCTCTCTGTAAAACGTTTGCTAAACACGTTTATTATCCTTTAATGTAAGAACTTTGACTCGTTAATGGATATTATTTTTAAAAAAATGTGTCACTGATTGTAAACCTCCCTTCCATGGGTACTGACAGGTTTGCATGACGTTCCACACACCTGCATCTCGACGAAATGGGAGTTGAATATATCCGAACAAGTTTCCAAATTGGAAGTCAGACATAATCTGTCATTCTACTGCACTTTCCCCAGTTGAAAGGTGGAAATTCCAACTCCTGAGATGAATGGAACGCTTCACTAATCATCACAGCAACCACAATACAGAGCATTTTGGATTTTCCCATGGGAGCGAACACTTTGGGACACACGCAATCACATACACACACACACACACACACACACACACACACACACACACACATACACATACACATGTGTGGCAGTAGACTCAACAACTAAAGCAGTGCATATACAACAGGCAATTATTTGAAACAGCTAGACAGATCGCAGCCAAATGGAACAGAATGCAGTATCTTCAAAATTGGACTTCAACTTAACATGCATATTAAAAACGCAATGGTTAAGGCTTCTCTTGTTAAGCCAACTGCGATTTGAAAATAGGCGGTTCACTAAATCACTAAAAAAACAGGTGCATGCTTACTAAGATTACTATGTTAACCTGAAGGAAGAACAGACAGAAGTGTGTTGTGCACATTCTTTCATTGAGTTGGTCAGCGAATCTTCACATATTCACAAAATATAATGCATTATATTTAGATTATGCAATCTTTTGTATATTTCATAACAGCCTATAATAATGAATAGTGGATACATTGGAACAACAGGCTGCGATGCAGTAGACAAAGACGTTTGTAAGACATGTTATTACATATACAGTTATATACATCTCATTTTCCCTCGAGTAGTCGAGTAATTAGAGTACTAGAGGAGACAAAATGACCAAAATGCCCATCCCTAATATATAGATATTTTTGTTGTCCAGATCATTTATTCTTGATGCAGGCTGTCAGAGACATGGATTTGGCCAGAGTGAAATATTCTGCTGGCATACTGTATCACAAATGAGTCATCAGCATTTGCATTTAAATACATTAAACAGAAAAGGTTTGATCAGTTCATTCTCGAAGTGATTGCAACATCACTGTCTCTCTAGTGAACATTAACAGCATGATCTTGGCTTCAATTTTGATGAATTCTTCTCTCTTTGTATCTCACATTACAGTTTTTAGTGATCTCAGCATTACAGCATATACAGTAATAGCGCCACATATAGTGTTCATAAAGCAGCCAGACTGTGTGTAAAGACAGAAGTGAATTAAAAGAGGGAGGAATCTCAAATACTATCACTTTGTGCTGTAGAACTATAAATACTGAACATACGTGCTCTGTTCTAAAACCCAGTGCATAGTTTGCTTGTATTTGAGTTTATTGCCATATCAGGTTCAAAGGCTATTTCATGGAGAAAGAAAATAGAAATTAAACAATCTATGAATATGATGAAAAGGATGGCGCTAGGAAAACTGAAGTGTTTGAGTTTTCAAACTTAAACTGGTTAGTGTGGATGTGGCCTAAGATAGTTTTAAGGCTTGGTCACACTAACCTTCCCCCTACGAAATTACGCAGGCAAAATTGTCATCCCAATGGGAATCCGCATGATTACCAATAAAACATTGCTTGGTTTAGCAGTGACCTCTCTGTGGGCTGTGCTTCATACACAACTATACTGAATATTCACAATACACGGGGAAATAATTTTAGTGTGTTTATTTAAACTCCACTCTCCCAGAGTATAAAGTGCAGCATAAAAAAAAGGCTATTGACGAGTACTTTTTCAGGTTTCATACTCGTTTAACTTCCAACAGATATTACTTATCTATTTTGGGCTCTTAAATGTAAAAAGAAACATTTATCGTAAAATAAAGATTTTTTTAATTTATGAAAAATTACCCATTTCATCCCAAGAATAATAAAAAAAAAAATGAGATAAGAGATATTGGTATCGGTGTTGCCGACATTGGCCTTGATAGTACTTCAAATCGTATTGAAAAAAAAAATAAGATGCATCAGCCACTTTATTCTTGTTAGTGTATTGCGCCATTAGCTTAGCAACATGCTAACGTCAAATTCTATTGAAATCAATTGCGAGTAGGGTTTCCTTTGCAGAGCCAATTGTGTGGCGCACAGAGTTGCCGCATTAGAAGGCTGCTGGAGGCTCCATGATGAATTAGGATGTTGCCTTAGAAGCAGTGCTTGAAAAGGAAGAAAAAAAAGTGCAGGTAGGCTACTCTCCATGTTAGTATTAAATTATATAATTTTTTTCTTTTCTTTTTTTTTTTGGTAAATGATACTCTGAAACCACTTATGTTCACAACAAATGTTTATTTAAAAATAAATAAATACATTTGGTGGTTACTATATGACAGGGCTCTTCAACTTCTACTCTTCGGGGACTAGATTAACCAGATGAAAACTCAAGGGGGCCAAACATTTTCTTACCTAACACTTTCATTTGAACTAACATGTCAACATGTAAAACAAAACACTCTTAATATTGTGTGTTTGTTTACATTAAAATAGGCAGGAGTATTTCATTAATTGTTTTTAAGGTCTGGCCATAAATTCCTTTTAAGATCTGGCTAAAGAACTAAATTGACCGAACACCCTCAAATAACCAATAGGTTTCCAATTAACTTTACTTTGAAAATAAAAACATACAATGTAGGGTTATTGTTTATGAAAAAAGAGCAAGAGCATTTAGATCTGCTAAAGTCTGTATATTTTTGCCAATATTAACTAACATAAGAACGCAATGGCAAAATAATGAAAAAATGCAATGCCTGTTCTTTCTTTTTCTCTATTATTCTCCCATTCAGGAGGGAAAAAAAAAAAAATCAGCATTTTCTAGTCCTGCACATCTGGTGAATTTGTGCAGGTGACAGATATTTGTTCAGATAATTATTGGTAAACAAAGAACAAACTGATTTATTCATGTGTGTGATTGAAACTCTAACTCACATCTGATTATAGAACCAAACAGAATCAGGATATATGCATGTATTCACTTTTAATTAAGCTTCACGTTATCACTTTTAACTAGAACGACTGACCCTGAACAGATAAGACATGCACGTTTAACACTTGAAGGATGGAGAATAAAAGCAAGCGTTTATGTGTATTTTCTTAAAAAGTTTGGTTTTCATCATCGATTTAGATTTTGTTGAAAAGGTTTTGCATGTGAGCTGACATCATTTCTGTAACAGCTGTAAAGTATTTTTTTAAGTCTATAGATTTGACTGCACCTGCTAAGCAATTTGCATAAATATATTTGATTGAATAAGACGTGATAAAATGTGCTCACCAAAAAGTAGCTGGTTCATGTTTTAAAGAGCAGTGTAACTTGTTCAGATAAGCCTAAAAACACACACGCGCCACTGATGCTGTTGCACGTGCCCCTGAGTTTTGTTAAACTCACCGCTGAGTTTTACGCAGAGAGTGATCAGATGTTTAGACTGTGATGCAATTTTGTTAAAATGTCAAAGGTCAGATAAATTGGCGGGCCACATCAAATCATCCACTGTTTTACATTGAATAAAGAAATTACATCGTACCGGGAGACTCCGGTAGTGGTGGTATGCAAGAAAAACTGCCTCTGTTACTCTGTTGACTAAATTAGAGAAGTGCAAGTGCAGGTACCCGCCCACTTCAAGCACTGCTTAGAAGGTAGCTGCCTATATAGGCAATAAGCAGCAAGGCAGCTCACTAGGTTTTGAAAAAGAGCTAAAAATCTTTCATGTTCTGATTTTAATGGTGTGTTTAGTCTTTGTGGAACTGTGTGCTATGTGACATGAAATAACACAGCATTTCAGCTCGACTTGACTGAATTTTATTAAGAGTCTTTATATCTGGGGCCTTAAGCTGCCCTGATCAGCATAATCCCTGTCCAAACAACAGATAATGAATCTGCCTCTGAAACTGCAGGCAGCTGCAGGAAAACCCACCACTGGTCTGCTGAAGATGAGCTCAAATTATTGGATTTAGACCGGCAGAATAATTTTTTATGGGTTTGTGGTAAGACTCTCAATGTTCATCAAAAGTGTCCTCTAGTCAGGGACATACATAGAAGCTTTTCATTTCACTGACACACAAAGATTAGATGCACTAATGCAAGTCACTTGAATGAATAGGCCAAACACAACCAGGACTTTACTAGTGAAATATCAATTTGGGTTATAAGGTGCAGAGAAAAGACTCCTCCACATTAAAATGTGTCTGCAGGGTTATAAAACAATTAAGTGATTCAACCAAATGCAAATTTCTCAATCAAATGAGTCAAATGGAAGTAAAAAAAATAAATTATTTTGCATGATGCATGTGAATGATAGATTTCTCCAAATAGTTTAATGAGATAGCTCACCCAAAATTGAAAATTCAGTCATCATTTACTCACCTTCAAGTTGTTTCAACCCATATTACTTTCTTACTTCTATAGAACACAAAATAAAATGTTAAGCAGAATGTTAGCTTCAGTCACTGTTCATTTTCAATGCATTTTTTTTCAGATAATGAAAGTGACTGGTGACTGATGCTGTCAGTCCCTAACATTCCTTTTGTTTTCTACAGAAGGAAGGAAGTCATATGGGTTTGGAATTACACGAATGTAATTCAATGATGACAGAATATTCATTTTTGGGTGAACTCTCTCTTATATTCCTCTTATGATGGCTTTGCATGAAAGAGTCTTTCTACTCAAATGTGCAAACTATCTTCTGTTATGAGGGGAGCACCAGTTTCTTTCAGGCTGGCACACAAAGCTCAACTTAAATTCACTGCAGTCTGGTTTGGCCTAAACTGATCTAGTCAAACATGACACAGGCCATTGCAGCAACAGAGTAGAATGAATGATGACAGCATTTCATCTCTCTGTCTGCTGATATGCTCTGGTAGATCGCTTTTGAGTGGGAAAATGAAAGCTTTGTTGATGCAAAGAGAGA
This sequence comes from Xyrauchen texanus, assembly GCF_025860055.1. Taxonomy (NCBI): domain Eukaryota; kingdom Metazoa; phylum Chordata; class Actinopteri; order Cypriniformes; family Catostomidae; genus Xyrauchen; species Xyrauchen texanus. The sequence continues at coordinate 18,965,958 of NC_068297.1, read as the reverse complement.
GAGAGAGAGAGAGAGAGAGAGAGAGAGAGAGAGAGAGAGAGAGATCATGTCGTTCTACGTGTATACTCTGAAATCTCGAAAGCTTCTGTGTGCCACTAGTTAAAATGACTGTACCAAAATTATTTTTATATAATGGCTAGTTCCCTGTGATTTGACAAGCCATGCTCGAAGACATTTGTAAAATGCAGATAAAAGCTGACCTGCTGTGCCCATACATTCTATATTCATGTAAGTTGCCACAATCTCGTTTTCACTTGTGCAAAATGTAATATTCTGTCAACTCTGACTAAGGTCCATAAGTAATGTCTTTAAAGGTATAGTTCACTTTCAAGACCAATAAAAACAAAAAAAATGTAATTCTCTAATCGTCCACATGTCATTCCAAAACTGAATGGAATTATTTCTTACGTGGAACACAATAAAATAAATAAGCGCTAAAAGCAATGCAAGTTCTCACAGTGAACACTTTGTGACTGACACTTTGGATTCTTTCTTAAAGGGATACTTCCCCAAAAATGAAATTTCTCTAATCATTTACTCACCCTCACATCATCCCAGATGTGTATGACTTTCTTTCTTCTGCAGAACTCAAATGAAGATTTTAAGAAGAATATTTCAGCTCTGTACACCCATACAGTGCAAGTGAATGGGTGCCAAAATTTTCACATTCCAAAAAGCACATTACAGCATCATAAAAGTAATCCATAGGACTCCAGTGTTTTAACCCATATCTTCAGAAGTGATATGATAGGTTTGGATGAGAAACAGATCAATTTTTAAGTCCTTTCCCAGTAGGGGGCGATATGCATGATAATGTAAATCACCAAAAACACAAGAAAAAGAATGTTAAAGTGGAGATTGACTGAGCAAGGAAGATCATTTATTGATCTGTTTCTCACCCACACCATTGATTTAATCCACAGTGTTATGGATTACTTATGCTGATTTATGTGATTTGTGGAGCTTCAAAATGTTGGCACCCATTCAATTGCATTGTATGGACCAAAAGAGCTGAGAAATTCTATTAAAAATCTTAATTTGAGTTCAGAAGATGAAAGAAAGTCATACACATCTGGGAAGGCATAAGGGTAGATGATCAAAGAATTTTCATTTTTGGGTGAACTATCCCTTTAACAAAACCTTTTGTACGTCTTCAGAAGACTTGGAACATGAAGCACGAGTCGCATGGACAACTTATATGAGAGCCCTTTTTTTCCTCAAGATTTCTGCTTAATGTTTATCGTAAGAAAGCTAATCGTGCAGTTTTGGAATGATATAAGGGTGTAAATTATTATTTTTGGGTGAACTATTCCTTTAATGCAACCACAGACATAAATGTACTTGTCTTCTAACTTGTCCATCAAATCCAGACTTTACTCTATTATTAATGTCATTCTGTACTTCTGTCTTAACACCTCATTTGGCTGATTGATAAAAGAGAGCAGACGAGGGCTATTCCGAGAACAATAAAATGACTATGACTATTTTATGTCTGTGTTTAGGCATTTAAGTGGAGCAGTGAATGTGGAGGACCGCCGAGTGGCAGCTGCAACAGAAAGACAAACAGAGTCAGTCTGAGACCTTAGGCTAAAATGACTCAATGCACCCGCTGCTTTTATACTGTTTCACAGAGCCATTATAACCTGCAGGTCTACTGGAGCAGGACTCAAAGGGAGAGGAAAGATGATAAGAGACAAAGACAGATCGAAAAGAAAAGCAGGGTGGCAGAAGAATAGGGGAAGAAAGGGAGAGACAGAGAGAGAGATGCAGAGTCTGACAAGAACTGACATGTACAAGCCCCGAAGTTACTCAGTCCTCAACGGGACTCACCCATACCTACAGCACATGGGCATGATAGGATTTTCTGTCTCTGTCTCTGTCTCTGTCTCTCACACACACACAATGTACCACGGGCCAGATAGATTGTCCCCCCTGTAAATTTTGACATTTTTTTGAGGTAGACAGAGATTTCTCTGTGTGTTTCAAAATGTCAAGAGGCAAAGAAAGCAAAGGCACAAGTATTCATGGATGCAGCGCTGTGGTTATGTAATAATGCAGTCAAATTGAGTCATACAATGGCAATTCCTGAACCCAAACAAAGCAATGACTTCACAGTCTCTTTTAGAAGCCATGGTTTACCAACTTGGGGAACCCCTGGGGGTTTGTGAGATTCTGATTTTCAATGTCAAATGAAATTAAATATATTAAATACTGGTAACTTTTGAGATTAACTAAATATGTTAAATGCCAGTAAATGCCATTTTAAATAGTTCATTAGTACATTATCTTTAATATGACATTAAAACTGCTTCATGAAATTATTTCTATAGACTGGCTGGAAAAGTTAGAACAGAAGAACATCCCAGTTTGGACATTTACTGAATATTAAGTCATTTGTAGTCTGTGTATGGTGGAATTGAATTATCATCCAGGCTCAATGAGTATGAAATATTATAATTTGTACAAACATGAATGAAAAGACATCAGAGATCATCTTTCAAACATCTCTTCTACATATTTAAGATTAATTCCACAAATAGAGGTTGTTGTATTATTTCATTTAACTTTATTTTATTTAATTATTTTTTTATTTTGATTTGAATTATTCTCAGTTTAAATCAGCAACAATCTTGTTCCTGTTATATAGGTTATTTGTTTCCTGATTATACCTCATGCTTTGGCAACATTGTAAAAATATATATTTTAGGGCTGTTAATCTGGTTGTGTCATGTTTCAGTAGTTTTCTGTGTCTCTAGTCATAAATGCTGTGTTTTAGGACACTGTGACAAGTTAAATGTAGTTTGAAGCTTTGAAAAACATGTCTCGAGATCCCTGCAATCTGTTGTGGTCGGTCCAGCTGTCTTTGAGCTCAAGAGCATCAGTGGAAGCAGAGGCATCATTTTAGGTAGGGATGATATGGACATGTCTCTATCAACTTTCAGAAAATCGGACAAGTCCTGAAATGTACATTTGGGCAATTCTACCACACAAAGAATACTTTCAACTTTATACTGTATTATTTTCCTTTTAACAACTATTATCTCTCCTTAGTATAATTATTAATGAGTAAATTATTGTCCTACCTCTTCTGAAGCAATGGATAAACGGTGTCGTCATGTGACCACTGTTACTTTTCTCGCGCTGTCAAGGATGCACCAATCACAGTAATTCTCAAGATTTTTTAAAATCATTTTCTGGAGATTACACGGGTGGATTTCCATTGGTATCTTGCAACCAATCCTTAAAATAGGTAGATTTAAACAAGCATACTTTTCGTGTACAAAATGTTTCCTGTCAAAAAGTCGAAAACGTTTCTTAGTTTTGCATGCATCCCCATTTTCGGCCAGTAAGCACCCTCTTCATGTTTTATTTCACACATTGGAGTGTTTATTCTTTAGAAATATATATTTTTCAACAGGCTAATATTTAGTATGGTGGGGCAGAGAGATAAGAAATCCGACTTGTTTTATGAGGAAATAATATTATTTTGCCTATATTACCAGACTGACTTTGCATTTTCTTAATACCAACATTTTGAATATTATCCTTGCTATATGTCCCCACCAACTTTCAAACTAAACCTACACCCTTGAGTGGAAGGCTTTGCTGTCTGCTGGTTGGTTGGACAAGGCGTGTTGCTTGTACAGCTGAACCACTCACTGCCCCCTTCTGTAACAATTCACAAAAACATCAAGGTGTTACATCATGCTTGAAATGCTCTGATGGTAGGAACATTCCTTATTATGGAATTTATGGATGGGTTGAGAGTTTGATTAATTGTGTTTATTTATTTATGTGTTAGTTTTCATATAATTAATCACACTAATTTAATACATTAAATTGACATTATATATTTACATGTATGCACATTACTTAAAATATCAGGAGGTTCTTTTAATATTTTAGGTAATTGGGGTTCAGTAGACAAAAGTTTGCAAACCTCTGTTATAAACAACCAATGCCACAATTCCTTCCGAAGTGAAATGTCATCATGGTTCCACAATGCCATCTAAAATCAATTTAAATTGTGATGTCACAAATCCTTCCTGAAATCAAATCAAGTGGGTAACTTTCCTTTATCTGTTTAATTATTTTGCAATCATCCTCACTCACTGTTTCATTTTTTTTCTATCATGAGGATGATGTGAGGCATGAACCTCATGATTAGCTGGATGGCTTTTGTGCTGTTTGCTTTCTCTAGGTCACGGCTCACCTGTGGAGGGTAGCATGTAATCTGGACCGAAGCGCTACAGTGATTCTGGCTGAGAAATAGATGTGCTTGTCACATCAAATTAAATTTTCTACGAGCTGTTATGGATCTTGATGAAAAGAGAATCCTCTCAACACCAGAAAAAGAACAATAGAGAGGAAGGACAACAAGAGACACAGAGAGTAGCATGAAGAACTAACGGCCAAATCATCAACAGGCTCTAACAACAGACTCACCCGCCAGGAGTGGTTCTACCGGGGTAGAAAACGGTGGCAAATGCCACCCTTAGAAAACCGGGGAGCCTGGGTAGCTCAGTGGTAAAAGACGCTGGCTACCACCCCTGGGGTAGTTCACAATTTCGAATCCCAGGACATGCTGAGTGACTCCAACCAGGTCTCCTAAGCAACCAAATTGGCCCGGTTGCTAGGTAGGGTAAAGTCACATGGGGTAAACTTCTCGTGGTCGCTATAATGTGATTCGTTCTTGGTGGGGCACGTGGTGAGTTGAGCGCGTGGATGCTGCGTTGGATGGCGTGAAGCCTCCACACACGCTATGTCTCCGTGGTAACTCGCTCAACAAGCCACGTGATAAGATGCACGGGTTGACAGTCTCAGACGCGGAGGCAACTGGGATTCGTCCTCTGCCACCCGGATTGAGGCGAATCACTACGCGACCACAAGGACTTAAAAGCACATTGGGAATTAGGCATTCCAAATTGGGAATAAAAAAAAGAGAGATGGCATTGCCTATGGAGCCCCAAACCTGTGGAGTGGCGTAGTGGCTAAAGCACAGAGCTGTTAATCAGAAGGTTGCTGGTTCGAACCCCACGGCCACCACCATTGTGTCCTTGAGCAAGGCACTTAACTCCAAGTTGTTCCAGGGGATTGTCCCTGTAATAAGTGCACTGTAAGTCGCATTTGGATAAATGCATCTGCCAAATGCATAAATATAAATTAAATGTATTCCTGAATTTATTATTGTATGACTTTATTCCTTTATTATTTTTTTATTTATTCAATTATTTTGCATTGTTTTTTATTTTTATATTTTCAGTTATTTTTTATATTTATTTATTCCCACATATATTTATTTCTATATTTATATATTCATTTATTTATTTATACATGTATTTATTTGTACTTTTCTGTGTGCAACATGGAAGTGAGGGAGACGGTCCTTGCGGAGCTCCAGTGCATCATTGTTTGAGAGCTCAATAGTACTTATCGGAAGCGAATAAGATGGACGTCCCACCTTAGCATCCTCTGACTCGCACAGATTTTGAATATGCAGGGAAACGTTTTGCAGAGAGACTAACAATCCAGGATGTGCTTCGACATTCATACCGGCCTACAGCTCTCCTAAACCATCAATAAGCACCTCTACTCAAAATGAAACATAATAATTTGATGCGTGGTTATCGACTTCATTCACTAAGTTGCGCAACTCTCTAGATATAAGTGAAGCATCAGCTATAGATTTTTTTATTGCAGAACGTATGTATACATACATACATAAACGATCAGGGAAATGAAGCATGGTATTGTATCTTTTACAATGAACAATCATAACAACATAAGACTGTTTTGAGTGTACTGACTGGCAAATGTTCAGGGAGGTTAAAAGTTTGCAACATCAGTAAAAAAAATTATTTGTCTATGGAAAAAATAGAAGACATTTTTACTTTTGAAACCCAACTGTTGCACTCTATTATCCTTCTAGTTATTTACATTGTGGCTAATGACAACAAATCTTTGTCACACTTGCCAGAAATGCAACCATTTATCCAGCAGTAAACTACTCAAGTCTGTGCATTACAGTGATTTTACCACAGGAACTAGCTAATTAAAACCTTGTGGAAGCAGGTTTCCCATGCAAAGCTGATGGGAATTAAAAATGTTATTGAACATCTCATCTTACAATAAACAGATAAATCCTGCTCTGTTCCATTAATCAATTTTGCCTTTCATTCAATACCCAAACAGTTGCTCAACCTTCCCAATACTATTGGCCACTTGCAACATCATCCAAGTATTAGAACATCTATAACACCTTGTTTGCCCTCTGGGAACACATTCTCTCGCTCTCTTAGCTTATCTTACAAAATACAGCAAAATATTAATAGGATAACACAATGTTCTGTTATCAGTTACTCACCCTCAGTTTGTTCCACACAAAAGACGACGTTTAACTGAATGTCCAAGCTGCTTTCTCCAACGAAAGTGAATAAGTATGACCATACAAAGTTCCCCATATGACTCATGTGCTATATTCTAATATGTTTTATAAAGTCATTCAATGGCTTTGCATGAGGAACACACCAGAATTGCAAATGTTGTGATCCATTAACTGTTTTGTCTATGAGACAAAGTTTTCATCCTCAATGGGGCGCTTGACTGCTCAGAAACCCAAATCGTCCATTTCTCCACTGATCAGCATTTAAATCTCAGGACGCTTTATTTCTCACTGGAGGCATTTGCACACTAGAAATTAATTTGAAAAAGCCTGATAATTCCAAGGATTCATATCAGTGGACGGAAATCTTCCTAAGCAATCTTTATAAAAGGATTTTAAAAAATCCTTATTCAGTAATCATAAATGAAAGATTAAGATTGCTCCATCCTAAATGCTGAATGTTACCAAAGACTGTTTAGCCCAAGATGCTAAGCATCTTGAGCACTTGAATTAAAATGAATGGGAGAATGGTAGAAGAGCCAATTACATTTTAGATGCTGACATCGCCTGTCAGTCAACTCGAGAATGTGCATGCACATTAGATGGAGTAGCCTAGACATTGTTTTTTTTTTTTTTTAAGCTCAGATCAGTCTAAAAAATTCAAAAAAAAAAAAAAAAAAAAAACCATTTATCATTCAGTACTACTCCTCACTCACTCAAAATTATCTTTCATACACTATAAATGAAAAAGTTTAGTTTGGAGTTCTTTTGAGAAAAGTTGAGAGGCCTTTAGGCCTTAGAGAGGTCACTTTTCTTTTCTTTTTTTGCTTGGTAGTTAAAAAGGTATGCAAGTGTATAGTGGTAGAGCTTTACTTTAGTTTGCAGTTTGGGATCTGGGTATAAATCCTAATATATACATTTTTAATAAACCAAATTTGTCACTAACCTGTGATCCAGAGGTCATCATGCATTTGTTTTAGTATGGAAAATAGCTGCTTTGACATTTTTATTATAACTATTTTGTGTTCCACAGGATAAAAGTCATCCGGGTTTTGAGCAAACTGAGAGTGGGTATGGGTACACTTGCAGTTTAAAGTGAATGATCGGCAGAAGCTGGAACTCCATAGGATTGATCCAAATATGAATGGGTAATTTGTGCCACAGCAGTTTAGACAAACAGATTTATACCTACAATAATCATGCAACTCAGTCCTCACAGATTTGTAAGCATTTTCTTTGGAATTTGCATTCAAAATCGGCCCCTTTGAAAGTGCTTATAAATGGCTCAGCTGCATCTAAATGGGTCAATGGTCTATCTCACGCATTTACATTCTCTGAATGGGGATCTGGTTTCATTTTCTGTCATAAATGATGTAATTTTGCCACATGGCTGACAATTTACATAATTGCATGTTAACCAATTGCTTGTAGAATAGTTCATGAATGTGTACAATTCACAACAGTCAGCAATACTCTATTTCAAGACTGCGAATGCCATTCTTCTGTGCTAATGATCCAATTCAGATAGGTGATTCTACTTACACACTTTGAGTTAAACTAGAGGTGAATTAGTAATTGAGTAAACACCAATAAATAATCTAACTTATTTGGACATTGTGATTTCTGCAAATACTGAAACTACAAGTAACAACAGTAAAAGGATTCATACAAAAAAAAGGTATGTTTCTGTCTCTCAATAAAAAGGATTTGAAATGGTGGAAAGTTCAAACACATCTGCTTGTCATTCAGACCAGAAGCACAAGTCTCCATTCATAAACTTCCATTAGATGCCAAAAACAACATACAAGAAGAGAAATTCTCTTCTCCCTCACAGAGTCAAACACTCTCTCTCTCTCTCTCTCTCTCTCTCTCTCTCTCTCTCTCTCTCTCTCTCTCTCTCTCTCTCTCTCTCTCTCTCTCTCTCTCTCTCTCTCTCTCTCTCTCTCTCTCTCTCTCTCTCTCTCTCTCTCTCTCTCTCTCTCTCTCTCACACAGCTGTGTCTGGATGAATGCTACTGATTTACTCTGCAGGAACTGGAATAATTTGTTACTTGTGACACCCCACCCCTCTCTCTCCTTTTCTCTCTTTCTTGCTTTGATAGAGATGCCATCTGTTCCAGTTACAAACACTTTTCTGATCTCTAAACTTCTGCGGGCCACAACTTTCTTACGCCTCCATACAAAACACTAAAACCCAAAACTCTCATCAAGTGCAAGTTTGTAAGAGAGAAACAGGGTGGCTGACCAGGCCATGGGGCAATGGATTGAAAAACATACTGTACGGAGTAAGATTTAATTTGTTTTCTTGAGCTATGCCCCTCTTTTAAAGCATTGAATGAGGTGCCACAGCAGAACAGATTTGTGGATATGCATCTACTGCATGATTAAATTCTCAATATGACAGCTCTCAAATGCAAAAATCTAAATAGCTGGTGATTGTTTTATCATGTCATATCTACATATACTGTACATTGTATGGTCAAATGTATGCAAACATTCCCTTCTATTTGATATGTTTGATTATTCCAGCTATACTCATTACTACCAGCTGTGGAAAATCAAGCTTATAGTCTCCTTAGGGAAACATTTAAGAGTGGCTCCTACCTTTTGTTCCAGCGTGGCAAGCATGGAGTGTCATCTTGAAGAACTTGACTGGCCAGCACAAAGCCCCAATTTGAACCCTATTGACATATTTGGGATAAACTGGATCACCAACTGCACGTGAGGCCCAACATCAGTGCCTGACCTCACTGATCCTCATGTCTGAATGGGAGCAAATCCCTGCAGCCATGTTTCAAAATCCAGTGGAAAGCTTCCCAGAAGAGTAGAGGCTTTGCAAAAGGAGGACCAACTCTATATTAATGTCCATGGTTTTGAGGCTTTAATCAAGCACATATACGAAGAGTGTTTTGGTGTCCACATACTTTTGGCGATTGTATTGTGGGGATCTACTTAGGCAGGCATGCAACACAGCTGCAGCACATTCAATTAACACCCGGGATCACACGATCTGTTGTAAGGTCACATGACTAATCAGGAAGTGATAAATAAATGAATTTTTTTGTGTTGATGCTAGACACTGTTATGTGAGTTGGGCTCCCTCTTTCTATGCAAGTATTACTGGTCATTTTAGAACATGTTTAATCTCTGCCATTGGATTTTACTACTTATTTATTTCATTTTATTAAGGGTAATTTTATAAGCGTGTGCTTACTCTTCACGGAGGACACAGGCTTTTGTCTGGGGGTTTAACCTTTATGCGATCACCCCCAGTGTGACTCGAGCTGCTGGGCTGCACTGGTAAATGCCTCAATATGTACATTTTCTATTTAATGTTTTATATTTGCATTGAAACAAGTTTTAACGAATTTCTCTTGTCTGTAGCAACGGAACGTTCACCTTTTCTCTGCATGTGTTAATGCGCTGTGGGACAGTTGAGCATACTGAAAAGTAGGCCTATATTTTTAGTTATGTTTGAGTTGACTATGCTATGCTGTTTTATGAGGTTGGTAACTAACATGCTTCGTTTCTCTTGAAAAGGGACCAGGCCAGCCACTGTTTTCATGTGATTGATAAGCATTTCTTTATTGTTTCCTGTTGTTTGATTTTTGTGGTTGTTTGGTTTATTTTGTCACTCATGTGCCACATTCATAGTAGCATTTTTATTTAATTATTTCTTGACCAAGTGTTGCCATTTATGCTGGTGGTTCTCCTCCTAACTATGTTTTCTCGTGAGGTTATCCGTGTACAAGGCCGGATCCATACTGATGCTTTGCCCCTTCTCTTCAGGGGACCACACTGGGAGAGACACTGTATTGGTGTGTACTTATAACTACAACACGGTGTGATATTTTGTAGTGGTATCTAAAGATCTTAAGTGTGTAGAGCTTGCTGTGTTGCATGCGTCGACTGGTGCTGGGTTGCTGTCTCCTGTTTCTGTCTCCCCAGGGGCCTCCTGAGCAGGGGTTTTGCATTGGCCGATCCGACCTTCCTAGATTGAGGAAAATCCACCAGCCATTTAGCCCAGTATTTTTACGACTCATTTTAATAACTTTTCTATGTCTTTTTGCACTAAAATATATAATAAATTTGGAATACATTTACATATCTGCCTCTTGTTGACTGTCCCTTTTCGGGGATAAACATATTAATAGCCACTCTACATTCACGAGAAGATATTGAGGTTCCTCCTGCCTATCATCAGGGGGTGGCGTAGTCAGTCTTGAAATAAGGTATACTGCATCCCAGGTACCACAGTATATTGACCACACTTTAGATGATATTTTCAGGCCTTTTTTAATAACAAGGCAAGCATAGGATACTAGGGACTAAGGGATAAGTAGCATACTACGGGGCTAAAGGCATGAGGGTGAGTAAATGAGAGAATGGTTCAACCCCAAAAAACTTTAATTGAATGCTCTTGGGGAAACACAATGTGTGTGAAAATAAATAATACAGGAAGGTTGTTTTCATTGAAAACAAATGGTGCTATAGTGATATGGTGTATATGTAGGGGCAATATTTATTTAAGAGTAAATCTTGTCAAATTTTAAAATTACTTTTGAGACAGCTAGATGCTTTTTTATTATTTTTTGAGAAACACATTAAGATAATGCTTATTCAAGAAAACCACATCAGAAACGTCTGCAGCATTTCCTGTAAATTGTAATCACATTGGGCATTTCATAACATCTCAAGTATTTTATGAACAGAAGAATCTCCATTGTGATTGGATCAGTCAATGTGAGCCTACTTTGAAAATGTTTCATAACAAATCAATTTCCCTGCTTAAAAATCCAAAAAACAACGTGCTTATCTCTTTGCAAAAAGTCTTTTGCCCCTGCAACAATAGGTTTTTTATTTTACCACAAAAATGGTCCTTTTACTATTGGACAGTTATTGAAAAACCTGTGATTGAACTGGCTTAAAACAAAAAAATGAAGTATTTATTTAAAAAAAAAACTTTATATATAAAAAACAAATTTAAGGATTCTCATTATTTACACAAATTGGCAAAATGTAAAAAAATATTAAATGTTACATTTAAATCAGCTCAAAATCAACCTTTAGACATAAGGAATGGAAATGCTGAAGTGCATAGTGAAAAACAGTGTTATGAAGTGCTACGGTAGTGTTTGCTACTGTACTGCGTTCTGGGAGAAGACAAAATCAAAAGTGCCATTTAACCCCACTGTGACAAATAAGTATTTATTTGTGACGCACTGAAGCACAGTGAGCTTTTAAAAACCCATCAACTTCTGCCCTTGACAGGATTCATAAAATAGGCTTCATTCTTCAACAGGACATACAGACTAACTTCTCTAGAAGTCAAATTTGTGACCTTTAGACTTACTGTCATTTTTATATTTAAAAATAAACTTACCTGAGTGCAAGGCCACATTTTTAAACTCCAGAGTTTGGTCTAATATCCTCAGGGAAGAATGGACTGAGTAAAATACAGAATCTTATTTTATAGCTCCCCATAATAACGATAATGCCCTTTATTTCCACACATTACTGCTCCTTTTTTTAACCTTTTATTTTTGCTATGAATAACAGGTTGTCTTTACATGACACATGTATTTCATCTCGCTTTATTTATACAATGCAAAACTACAATTAAACAAAAACATTATAACTTGAGATGTTTTGCAGTGAGGTCAGCTTTTGATTTATACTGTGTTCTCATTCAATAAGAAAATTAATAAACAAATAATCCAGTATATTATATATCCTGAAGATTTTGTAACATCTGAAATTGAACCCCCTGAGTGCTACAAATGGCCATGGTAAATCACCCTATTGCGATAGAGGAATGCTCTCAGAAAGAAGTCATGTCACTAATGATAAAAATATAAACCAGGCATTGTTATACGGTATACTGCTGAAGGCACACTGCGGTCAAATGTTGGCAAACTTAATTTCAGTAAGGTAATTGGACACGTTTGTGGGACATTGAAACATCAGGTTCTCTATAATAACTTAAGAAAACACTATTGCACTGAAGACATTTTACTTTATTAATTAGATTTTACTGGTAGGTGCAAAGTCATTTGAAAGACAAATTCTATAGAGCTACAGGGAAACTTGTGCTAACTTCCTAGTATCTATGTAAATTCCAGTTATTTTAAATCTGTTTGGCTTTTAGTACAGATGCATAAAAAAACCATGAATTAAAATTGATTCATTAGATGCTAGCAATTTCCTGAGAGCAATTTCTTTTTTTTTTTTTTTTGTGGCACAAGATTATACATTCATTGCGCTTCAAAATACAGATGGTAAACTACTTCAGTCAGTCAACACAATGTCGGTTTTCCATTCTGAATCTTCACTCAGTGGGTTTAGATTGTGTTTTTTTTATTTGTGCCATTTAATCGATTGCAATGCATTTCAAATTAGTTACTTTGGGATGAGAAAAAAAATAAATAAAAAATGTTAGTACACTTTGTGCTTGGCTTGTTTACAAAGCAACAACAAAACAAAATACAAATTCCAAAGTAACATTTTGTATAAAGAAAAAAGAAAATCACTTATACAAAACATCTTATCCAGTTAGGACACTACCTGTAGTCTCCATGGCAACAAGACCCAAGCAGCTCCTACAAGGGCACACTAGTTTGTGCTTTTGTCCACTTAGATGATACTCTGAAAGCAAACAACCAGCAGAAATTCCAGATTGCCATCTTAAGCCTCTGCAGGTCACACGACCTCCAAAATCTCCAAGAGTCTGCAGGACCCATTACATATGAAGTCTGATGGCTGAGGCAGATTCTAGCTGTGATACACTAGAGAATTTATTGACGATGGACATTAAATCACACTGACAAGGCAGTGATTGTTCACACTAAAACAAAACACGAAGTTTGATAGATGCAGTAAAAGCACTGATTCCTGAGGCTATAGGTATGTTATTGCTGGACATTAATATTATTATTTTTAATAAGGACTATATTCTGAGCCTATTTAAGGAAAACCCCAATTCTTAAATATTTTTCCCAGTTTGGCTTTGCCATACAAAAGTTCTAAGTGCATTTAATATTAAATCAACCATTTTAAATCCCAGGTACGTCCAGTTCTAAATAAAGCAGCAGTTTTGCTCATAGCAAAAACTAAATAAAGGGAAACACCAGTTGCACCAGTAGACTGCATGGACAGTGAGGCAGACAAAGCAGCACACGCTTGGATAGATCTCTACAGAAACACAGGTGAGAGTGCAGGAACAGTGAAGAACAAACTGCCTCGTGCACATTGTCCTGTTAGACTGTGTGGAAGATCATTCAGTTCCTCTGTATGTGTGCATAAAAGTGTGCTTGAACTGTAAATGTGTATGGGGTGTGGACCTTGAAGTGAAACAATTGCAGTTTATGTACCAACATATAGTTTTATAGTTTAAAAGTGAGCTAAAACCTCCCTAGTGTACATTAGGGGATGTTCTCAATTGGAAAATAAAGTAATTTTTTACTATTATTCTTCTAAAAATACATAATCTTCTTTTAGAGGTAGAGTGTGGGTTAGGATTAGTCTGTAGTAATTTCACTTAGCTTTATATAAAAACACAAGTTCATGGTTTACCCCCATTTAGGCTTAGTAAATGTGTCTGTGTGCAAGTGTGCGTATCTCAAGACATTGTGAGGGTGGTCACACACCAGATTTAATTGGGTTAGTCCATGAACCAGACCACGGTAGTAGATTAATTAAACTGGTTAAAAAAAAGAACACAAAATAATATCAGCAAAGTTAGTAAAATTCTTACTAAGAATGTTTTATTAAAATAAATGCCAAGGAGGTTAATAAGAAAAAAAATAACAGCATACACCATAAAAACTAAATGCAAGCATGTAAAAATACCTATGACAAAGAGAAACTAAGTTGCTAATGAGTTAAACAAGCTAAGAATCAGCAAGAAAACAAAATAACTGTAGGAAAAAGGCAACGCTCCCAATAAGAGGGATAGATTGGACTAAAGAGTGGGCCGAGAGAGAGGGTGAAGGAGAGAGGACATGGAAAAACAAAAGATGTAGTGGGTTTCATCACAAAAGGAGATCAGAAAAAAAATTACTTGTACATAGAAAATGAAGTTAGAAAAATACATTATAAACCTGTAACAAAGGCTGTAATTTACATTATTACACGTGTAGTAGGCAGGCGGAAGAGAATACGACAGATTTCTCCATTCACCTGATAGACTAACCCAACTCCAAAACATTAACAGCACATAGTAACATGGCAGAGGGGATTCGTTTAATACTGTCCTCTGTAGTCTTCTCTACTCCTCTCTAATATTGCATTTCATCATTTCAATATGCTTAAAACATGTTTATACTGTAACACTGAGAAGACAAAAAACATTGACCTTTCTTGTGTAACAAAGTGAAAAACAAGACTACACCAGAGACTGCCAGGGTTACTGTTAAGAACTTTCCCCCCCACATTGTTTTCCAAAACACCCCCAGTTGTTTCAATGATTGAAAATGGTTTGGTGAAGATGGTGGGCTGCTTGAGGGAGGCCCGATCTTCAACATGTGATTTGATACTGTGGCTCTGTGACAGTTCAGATTTGACACTGCTCTGTCACTAATGAAGCAGCAGGTGAATATCCTTGCAACCCTCCTTTTGTTAATACTTTAAATAAATGCAATATTTTTACTCTCCCTGCATTTCTACAGTGCACTTCTCAGATCAGTGCACTGTAAGGCTACATCTCTTTGTTCTGAAAAAAAAACAGGGAGGCCTTTTTCAAAGTGAGAAAAATGCTTCTACACTTAAATTAATATATATTACACATAAACACACGCACACGCACACACACACACACACACACACACAACATTAAAACCACCTGCCTAATATTGTGAAGGTCCTCCTCGTGCCGCCAAAACAGTGCCAACCAGCAAATCAGAATAACATTGAGATGATATTCTTCTCACCAGAATTGT
The DNA here is from genome assembly GCF_025860055.1 of Xyrauchen texanus. Lineage (NCBI taxonomy): Eukaryota > Metazoa > Chordata > Actinopteri > Cypriniformes > Catostomidae > Xyrauchen > Xyrauchen texanus. The sequence goes on along the minus strand of NC_068297.1, from coordinate 18,950,641 downwards.
ACAGAGCGGTTATCTCAGTTACTGTAGACTTTGTCAGTTCGAACCAGTCTGGCCATTCTCAGTTGACCTCTCTCATCAACAAGGTGTTTCCGTCCACAGAACTGACCCTCACTGGATGAAAATCTTTTGATTTTGGCACCATTCTGAGTAAATTCTAGAGACTGTTGTGTGTGAAAATCCCAGGAGATCCGCAGTTACAGAAATACTAAAACCAGCCAATCTGGCACCAAAAATCATCCAAGCGATTATCTAATCAGTCAATCGTGGCAGCAGTGCAGTGCATAAAATCAAGCAAATACGGGTCAGGAGCTTCAATTATTGTTCACAAACCATCAGAATGGGGAAGAAATTTGATCTCCATGATTTGGACCATGGCATGGCTGTTGGTGCCAGACAGGCTGGTTTTAGTATTTCTGTAATTGTTGATTTCCTGGGATTTTCACACACAGTCTCTAGAATTTACTTCGAATTGCTAAAATCAAAAACATCCAGGGGGACAGTTCTGCGAATGGAAACGCCTAGTTGATGAGTGAGGTCAACAGAGAATGTTCAAACTGGTTTGAACTGACAAAGTCCCAGATAACTGCCCTGTATAATTGTGGTACGAAGAATATGGTCTCAGAATGCAATTCTGAGATGCAGGTTGGCGCTGTTTTGGGGACACGAGGGGGACCTACACAATATTAGGCAGGTGGTTTAATATTGTGTCTGATCGGTGTGTGTGTATGTATGTATGTATGTATATAAGATATATTCATTACTTCCTTGGCATTAAAGTTAGTACATGTTGTCAAACTTGATGTACTCTCTCAGAAAAAAGGCAATGATTGAAAGTTTCCAGTTTACTAATCTTGAAACAAGAGGAGGTTTCAGGTAAAGTCCAATTCCCAAAGTGAATTGACCAGTTAAATCAATTGTTTTAAAATATCGCTTCCCAAACTTAACACCTGGCAGGCTTCCATATCATGATTGGCAGTTCTTGACAATAATCACAGTAACTTATTACATAGACAGCATTACTGATTTAGTCCTCATAATATAAAAGAATATAATGCAATCAAATAAAGAGAAAATAAAACACTTTGATCAAATGGGGTTTAAAGGGAATAAAAAGAAACTTACTTTTGGGAAGACAAATCATGGCACATAGTTAGCTGGTCAAATGACTGCTATTCCTTTGCATAGAATAGATTCAGTGGCACAAGACTGCAACAGCCAGTTGGTTTAACTATTGGGGTGCTTTCTCATCATAAACACCCCTCCCCCTCTCTGTACTATCTGAGTTGGTGCTGGATATTATTGAACAGAATGTAACACTCGGAAAAAGAAACGACCATCAGTAAGGCACTTATTTTCCGTAAATATACTTAATTACATTTCTACTCGCACCATTCAATTCTTCCAACATTCCCAAAATGTTACTATTTTGGTCTGTTTTATTTTCTCTTCCCACTGGCCAATTGTATCCAAAGCCACACAACGTTTTTTGACCACCTCTTGCTGTACAATTCTAAAAATGTTGTATTTAATTTTTTTTTTGTATTATGTTTCATATTTTGGAACTGCAAGTATAAAAAGCTATAATTGGCAAAAATATATATTTCTTCTCCAGCACCCTGTAAAAGTATCTAATTCTGATCTTTCTGTATGTTTAATATGCAATGATATATATATATATATATATTAGTATGTATAAAGCAATTTTAACAGGCAGACATGGCTTTCACATCCTATTTTTTTTTTTTTTTTTTTTTTTTTTGAGGGTGTATCGAAATGAGTGGGCTCAGGGTGTGCAGGACACATTGTGGATGGGCTATTTGATGTGGGTGTTTTGAGCCAGAAAAAAAAAAAAAAACTAATCAAGTTGCATCATGACTCTGACAAAAGATAGTGAAGATCTTTATAAGAACACCTGCATTGATGCCATTTCAGCTGAACTGTAAGGTGGGATGGGGGAGAGGACTTGGCTTTAGATCAATTCATACATTTTTGTAGAAAAAAAAAGTTCAAATAATTAGATAATGCAGAACAGAAAAAATAAAAAGAAGTGTACAAACAGCAGTGAGAGGTAAGCCATCCCCGTTCTGTCTACCTTATCTTCCTTAGTGTTCATTGCTATTGCACATCCAAGGAAATTAGCATCTTGTAAGAAAATTCATGATGCCATCTATTTTCGATTTGCGATCATAAACAGAAACAGACGTGACAAACGTTTTCAAACTCTATACTAAAATGAAGAACCCTTGGTGGTTAGATACAAGTATATATATATATATATATATATATATATATATATATATATATATATATATATATATATATATATATATATATATATATATTTAGAAACTCATTAAATGGAAACCCTTTGGCTAAATGCACACACACATAATACTTTTTTTTTGTCTTTAACCTCACAGCTCATTTAGAAATATTTCTAGAAAGTTCAGGCACTGTTTGTGGGGTTTTTTTGGGATTGCACAGTTCAGTAAATTGATTCCGGTTCATATCCCAGATTTCCAACCCTGAATTACTCTAGATGTAAATTTACTCAAAACACTTCACCTTAATCTCTCCTTTTAAAAAACACACCCCTATTGCCCTGTCTGACTCTGTTTACTGCCCCCTACTGAGCTGGCACCAATCCTGCAATGAGTAGCATGCATAAACCTGCAAGTATTGCCAAACACCATTAATACAATATATGGAAACCTAAGAAAAACAAATATAGGAGAAGTAACAAAAGGAAAAATTCAAAACAAGCTTTTTGCAGTCTGTCATTTTAGCCATGCTCCAAGTCAGCTGGACAGGCACACCCAGAATGTGTCAGCACAGTAAAAACGTATTAACTAAAAAGTATTACATCAGAGAAAGACAGGAAATGTACAAGTTGGTGTGAGATTTCTTTTCTTTTTCTTTTGTTGACTTATAGTGACTATCAACAGTTTAAATGGGTGGGGTACAACACTGTTTTTCAGTTGTAGCTGATGAACATAATTTGGGTCCTGATCCCCCGTTTAGCGTTTTGACTTATAAATTCGGGGTCACCGAGTTTATATATTTTACTGAGTATTAGGAGTATAAATGCATTTAAGGGCTGAATTAGCAGAAGACACGTCTTTATTGCTTATAAACTTCAGTGCAGATTTTGGGGTAATGCAACATTGCTGTTAACATCCACCCAATTGTTTTTTTAGTTTTTTTTAAAAGAAACAAATTTAAAAAAAAAAGGCATAAAACTCATATATAAAATAAAAGAGTATATTCGTTGTTATCGCTACACAACGTGTTGGTATGGAGGGTTGTTGTGTTTTATGTTGGTTTGTGTTAGGATCACTGCTCGGACAGGTGCCTTTCTCTCTGCGTCCACCAGGCTAGCAAAAGGCAATTACCAGTTAATCTGATCAGCAGGCAGGCTTGGGTGGCTCATCATTGGGTGAAGAGTTCAGAGGTCATTTGTTAGTTGCCGGTGGCGGCTAGGTGGTTAGGAACAAAAAAGGAAAACAACAAAGGGAAAAAAAGAAAGAAAAAAAAAAGTAGAAAAGATATTAGTCAGCAAGAAGACTAATGACATAATTTTAACAGCAAAATGCAATCTCTTTGTTTAACCCCCTAATTCCATGGCCAAGAGACAAACACAGGCTAAACCTGGTTATGATCATGACACACTAGCATCATGATCAGTGTTCCAATCAGAATGTTATTACATGTAATTAAAGCGCTAAAATGCCCCATGTTCCCACAAATAAAAGCAGAGGTGTCACAGACAAACAAGAAAAACACATACAAACAAAAAATAGTAATATTTTAGTGTCTTGAGTCCAAATGCATGTTACGAACTATGTAATTAGTTTTGTGGGAAACCGGAGAGCTAGTGCTTATGCAAATAAATATGTAGAAATCTCACTTCTTATTTTTTCTTTATTTCTTTTCAGTAAACGTGAACACAGGGATAAAAATATACATCTGCTATAAAAATACTCATGTATGCAACAGTACCTTCAGTAAAACTAAAATAGTGTTTGTTTCTACACTTAGAGTTGAACAAACAAAATCTGATAAACGTAACCTGAGAAAAATGTGATTTTTAATAGCTTAAGCAGTTAGCCAAAGGCTTTGTTGGCAATGGAAACTTATTCAGGTCTTTACTTTGTAATTTAATATAAAAACAATTCAGGAAAAAGTAAAAAAAAAAAAAAAAAAAAAATGCAAATTATTTGGCTCTTGACACAGTTAAGGAATGCACTGAATTAAAGCTATTGAACAGACAGCATTTACTTCAGTTACAATCAAAAGTATTTTATATTTTTCCTGTAAACCTAAGTGTTTCCAGAGGCATTTCAATTGTAAACATAACTCCAAAGATAAGATGTGCAGTTTATATACACGTGTGCGTCACTGCCATTCCCCATTCAGCGAAACAGAAAGAGTAAAATAGTAGAAGTATCATGTCTAACTAACCTCTGTCTGCGGTCACTATCCTTTGGTAAGGATGGACCCGTGAATCATGTCTCCGCACTTTAGTAGCCATTGCACCTAGATTACAACAGGTCCATAAGGTTAGACATGGTTCAGCCCGGGACAGTAGAAATGTAAAGCCTGAAGAGCACAGCCAGACCACACTTGCCTCTTTTAAATCAGAGAAGTACAACTCCAGAAACTAAAGAATAGTAATGTAAAACTGGAAAAGAACCTGATTATGACCTTTTATTTTAGGAGATCCAAATGAGGCTAGATTTGTGCAGGCTGGCTGTGAAACAGGCTTTACATTAATTCTCATCTATATTAAAATTTATGCATGTAATGTTTCTAAATATAATACATATTCAAAATACCAACCTGATGGACGGCAAATGCATACAAAATACCCAAGAGTTTAATAAATGTCTAACTTAAATTACACAGTAATTGTTTTGACTCACAAGATTCTAAGATTGTTTGAGACGGGTGGGCAAGGAATTAAGATTAAAAAAATACAACAAATTTTAAATATTATAAAACAACAAAGATTTATCAAGGGATGTCTTTAGGGGAAAAAAATATCTAGCTACAGTGGAAAGAGTATAGTGAATTCCAATAAAATTTTGACACCCTGTGATTAGTGTAAGATAGCACCTGGCTCATGTTAGCCAGGGTTGGAGTGGCTAATCGGGAAGACCAAATAAGAAAATTCCAGGTGGGGTCCGCAAGTTGATTAATAAACTTTCAGACATGCATTGCATAACAGTTGCCAACCATCTGTATCATCCGGCATATAAGGGATCAGAATTGCATTCCATATTTTAGTGGACACAGTCTTTCACACCCAAACAAATGAGAGCGAGTGGGCTGTGAGAGATGAAAAAGTGGCTGTTGCGCCATCACGTGGATGCTTCACTTGACAGTGGGGGTGATGGATTCATTTCAGTCTTCAGTCTTAAAGTAATAGATCACCGCAAAATGTAAATTCTCTTATCATTTACTCACCCTCATACCATTCCAGATGTGTGACTTACTTTCTTCAGCAAACACAAATTAAGATTTTTAGAAGAATATTTCAGCTCTGTAGGTCCATACAGTGCAAGTGAATGGTGACCAAAACTTTGAAGCTCCAAAAAGAACATGAATGGTAATCCATAAGACTCCAGTGGTTTAGTTCATGATTTAACATGTAATCCAATTGATTGTGGATAAGAAGACCAAATAACTAATTTTGCACTATAAATCCTGACATCAGCAGTCTCCTTGGCGTTCATGATTTCAAGCTTGATTACACTTCCTAGCGCTATCTAGCGTTCCGATCAAGCATTAAGAAGTCTAAACGAGCTTGGAAACATAATTGTGCATAGACAATGCAATGCAAGGTGCACAGTGAATAAGGAGTTACATTTTGAGTCTACCCTCACCCAAAACATATTAGATTGTTTCAGAAGACACAAATTAAACCAAAGTAGTCGAATGGATTACGTTTATGCTGCTTTATTTGCTTTTTTGGAGCTTCAAAGTTTGGTCATCATTCACTTGCATTGTATGGACAAACAGCACGGAGATGTTCTTCTAAAAATCTTCATTTGATTTCTTCAGAAGAAAGTCAAACATCTGGGATGCCATGAGGGCGAGTAAACGTGGAGACAATTCCTTTAAGATTTTATTTTTGCATTAGACAGAGTTCCCTCTGGAGGAATGCAAGTCAATGAAATGACCAGCAAAGTATTCAAACAATAAGTCAAGCTCAGGATTTGGAATATTGAGGTCAAAAACTTGCCAATTTTCAGCAACAAAATGGAGCTTTTCAAGACTCATGGCATAAAAACAAATTTTAAAAGCCTATGAGACTTATGACTACACTAAAGCACAGAAAACTATAAAGATATCACAGACGAGGTGCTAAGGACAAAATTTCTTATTATCTTTGAAAGAAATTCTAGAGAAGCACTGAAGTTTTCCTTTTTCTGTGCAAGTGTGTGTGTGTATGTACATGCATACGACATGCTGCAACAGCAGATGTCCAACAAATCACTTCTGATTGTACAGAAGCACAGAGAGCAAATACACGAGAGAGAGAGAGAGAGAGAGAGAGAGAGAGAGAGAGAGAGAGAGAGAGAGAGAGAGAGAGAGAGACAGAGAGAGAGAGAGAGAGAGAGAGAGAGAGAATGGTCTGGGGTGGTTGGATGTAGAATCAATAAAGTAAATATAAGGCTGCTAAGTTTGGGAGTGCTGAAGTTTAAAAGTGGACACCCAGTACTGTAAGAATAGCAGAAGATCCAAAGGTCCCAACAGTATAGATTCACTGTCCTGAACTTGGAAAACCCTCCACCTGATCAGCTCTGAATGACCACAAATCAAGCTATGCAAGTGCAATTTTCAGCTGCTTGCACATGTGGATTATTTGGCTTCGTTTTTAACCAAGTGATATTATGGAAGAATAATCATTACTCAAAATCCTTGATACAAAAATAGAATAAAAAAAATAAAATAAAAAAATTGCACTAATCAAATAAAAACACATTGCATTAACAGTACTTGAGTGTTTCTTAAGCTGTAATTAAATTCAGTTGGAAATTCAACCATGCACACATCTAGGTTGCAGGAAATGCAGTGCTAGGACCCCACCAGTAGGTGAAAAAAAATTCAAGAATTGTTAACGCAATGGATTTTTTTTTTGTAAGTGGAATACAATGTGCTTTTTTGTATCAAAGTCTTTAGTTAACTTTCTTAGGACAGATGGATCATGTCATTGATTACCACATCCTTATAACATGCTCACTTAAAAAAATCTGAATTCAGAATGTTTATGGACCTCAGCTGTTTTGATGCAAAGTGTGCAGCTTGTAAAAGAGGTAATGGTGTAACATCCTGTTTAATAACTGTGGTTATCTTCCTTCCTTGCGAGTGTGTGCAGAAGCCCCTATCCAAACAGGCGAGTATGGGTAATTCTCTCTGAATAGGGTTGAGTGTTCAAGTTCACAAGGGTAAAAATAAGACAATTGGATACAGTGAGAATAGTGGAAGAATTTAATGAACATCCCCAACGGGACCCAGGGCTCTTTCTTGCTCTCTGCCACTCAGCACCGGCACCAAGGCCTGCTACAACAGGGAAGAGAGAAGTTATTTCAAAAGCCAAGAGAAATCAGAGGGGATCTACCAGTAGCCTGCTTGACAAAGCCTCCGGCAACAGAGAAAGAGACAGACAGGGAAAAAAAGAAAAAACTGTGCACAAACGTGTCACTGTCTGTGAGAGTGAGGGTGTGCATTATGATAGACTTCTTACACAGCAGCAACACCCCCCCCCCAAATAAATAAAAATAAAATCTACATATTAAAAAAAGAAGAAAAAACTAAAAATTTAACTAATACACCTCGTTTTAGACAGAGGGTAAGTGGTCCCTGTCCCAGCCCGTCTCAATGGCAGCTGAATGTTACCTATATAGCTATTTATTTTCTTTAAATCACCTGGGTGAGCTATCCCGCTAGCATGAGCTAGTCATCACATATTTACCTTTCAGTGAGTCCTGAACGGGGTGGGGTGACGCCCCATCAAACACGCCCCCGTAAAACCCCCTGGCAGTGCCCTCTTGTGGGGCAAAGAAGGGTGATGTGCCAAGCCCCCACGCCAGCTTACCTAGGACTCCGCTGTGCTCTATGGGATATTCCAGCAAAGATGTGGGCGCCAAGGCATAAGGGTAGTCGTAGGGCGTGGTGTAGATGATACCCCCATCGGGAGTCTGGGGCATCAGGGTTGGGGTGCCATTGGGTAGCATGGTAGCCATCTGAGTGGGCCGCATGATGTTCATGATAGGAGTCCCTGCCGGAGTGGGGGGCCTGAGGGCGGATGGGGGGAGGACCTGACCTGCAGGGGCTGCGATAAGCCGCTGACCTTGGGCAGCTGCTGCCGCTGCTGCAAGAGAGAATGCAAGGGTGGCTGCCGTAAACGAAAGAGTGAAAGACAGAAAGAGAGAAAGTGATTGAGAGAGGATGAAGGTCATGGGGCAGAGGGAGAGATGGAAAACAAGGAAGGGTGAGGTAAGAAAGAACAGGAAGAAAATGAGAGAGGCAAGGTGACCGAGGAAAAAGAAAACCAGAAAGGGTGGTAGAGACATTAATGGGAGTTATAGTGTGAAAGAGTGAGAGGGATAAAAAGATTTTGGGAATATGTGTAACATTTTCAGAGCCAGTGAAAGATGGACAGACGTGTGAGAAAAGCACAGGCAGAAACAGGAAAACAGAAGTACATGAAAAGAGGAAAAAAAGAGGGTGGGGGGAAATAAAAAGGTAAAAATTAGTCCATGCGATGGTCAATGAACCACAAAAAGGTACACTCTAAAAGCAAACTAAACCCCACACCCAAAATCATTACAAATAAAACAAATATAAGGTGAAACTGATGATTGATCATAGCAGGGTGAAGCCATCACCAAAATGGAAGCACTGATCAAAGAGAAACCCATCTATACTCAATGCCCTGCAGCATGTAGAGACAGCACTTATTCTGATTAAGTTTACCAAGCTTAGAAGTATAAATATTAGTGGTTCCACAATCCTTGGACTTCCTTGAGTGCAAATTGGCAGTGTTAGAACTAATTTGCCAGAAGCTTTCCTACAGGAATCTAAATCTCTACATGCCACCGGGACCTTTCATGCAGATGTGGGGAGGCAATATCTACAACATGGTGAAAGTTAAAATGCTTTTGTTACATTCTGCACTGAAGCCAAATTGGATTAAAAAAAAAAAAGATAAAAAAAATGTAAGACACATTTGAAACAGATGGGATTATTCCAAAGAGATGCCACTGTCATACATATTCATGCAACATTCATAAATCCACGCATACACCCCTTCCCATCCATTTACTCATATCTATACATTCATGCAAATATTACTTATACATAGTACAGTGCTTGCATTACTGAAAGTTTCACATGTGGAATGTGGAAATTCATTTGGTATGTGGAAATTCATTACAGCTATATGTATGACATGGGAAGAGTCATATGTGAAAATTCTCCAGCAATATGTTTGACCTTATGAAAACATAACACACAATCATGCAGTAAAATAATTCTGTGTGCCACATCAAGATTACACAATCCTGTGACTGCATTTGGAACAGCTTTGAAAGGCAGTGGCAGAAGGAAAAAGTGAGATGGAGAGGGAGAGAGACAGAAATACTAGACTATGTGGGCAGATGATGCAATGTTTTTATGAAGAGTCTGCAAGTGAACAGGATTCATTCTCTAATGAACGTGCATTCTGAAGTCAGAACTTCTTTACTCAAAACTTCAATTGTTTATTTATGGTGAGAATGAGAAGGCACAGAATAAAAACTGCTTTTCTTCATGCCACTGCATGTGTATTTGAGTGCATTTACATGTGGATTAAGGGTGGATATAACACAGATTATAGTTGATTTGATATTTTGTGTGTGTGTGTCAGATTCACCCCTAAATGCAAGTGCAATTCTGTGTGCGTGTGTGTGTGTATAAGCACTTAAGCAAATCTTCTTAGACTCTGTGCAACATACAATCATAGCTAAAGCTGGCACCACATTATCAGACTCAAAACAACAATGTTGGTCGAGGGTGTCACACGCAGACTGTTTTGCAGAGATCTCACTCTCTTAGGTCGGATATATGACAAACTTGCCGATACAAAATGGTGGAGAGATGACAAACATACCAACTCAATACAACTCATTCTCTCCGATTCCCTGTCATGTATAGTTTGCTGAATTAATAACAGCAGTACCACGTGAGTATAAACAATTGTAATAGAATGATTTAGGGCGTTGTCAGATCTGTAGTTTGTTTGACTTGTTCCAAAACTAGGGCTAAAATAGTTTCAATGTTGCATTTACTTAATTTAGAAGATTTAGCTTGTACATCGATACACCGGTTAAAATCATATACTTGTAAAATTGGCTCAAAAGGTACAAACATTAAAGTAATGTTTAGGCCACGACTACGCAAAATGCCACCGCAAGGTCCAGAATGTGGGCATCAGAGGTTGCACTGCAAATAAATATCATCCGACACATGGGTGAGTAGGGATGCACAATTATGATGAGCTCTTTTTCTCTGCAGACTCCTCAGGAATGTTTATTGGTTTTATAGGGATATTGTTTGTCTCACCACAAGTGAACTGCTTCACAGGTAGTTTGCAATCAGACCAAAACCACCTCGTCCAGGTTGTCTTGTACCGATTGTTTTGGAATGGATCAGAGTGTGACTGCAATGTTCATATACAAACCAATGGAGAAAACACACTAGATTCTTATATACACCGATCAGCCACAACTTTAAAACCACCTGCCTAATATTGTGAAGATCCTCATCGTACCACCAAAACAGCGCAAACCCTCATCTCAGAATAACATTCTGGGATGCTATTCTTCTCACCACAATTGTACAGAGTGGTTATTTTGATTACCTTAGACTTTGTCAGTTCAAACCAGTCTAGCCATTCTCTGTTGACCTCTGAGATTCTAGAGTGTGAGTATGCATGCATGTATGCATGTATGAACAAGTTCTTGGCTGTTGGTATGTTTGAATTTGAGTGCCCACTTACGAGCTTTGAGGTTGGTATCTCTGTATGTTCCGTTCAGAATGGCAAGCTCCATCAGCTGCATCTTCTTCAGATTATCTTCTCCTTCAGCCTAAGAAAAACGTATTAAAATCAACCAATAAGAGGGGCACTTATTACTCATGTAACCAATCATTAATAGAAAATCAAGAAAATCTGTATTCAAAAATTAATAAACAGCAAAAGTGCACATAAAAATTTGTCATTTACATTTTTTTTTCTTTTTAAATACAAAAATCAGATTAGTGTTAATCCAAGTTGATACTTGAATGAGTAAACCACCAATAAATAACCACAGCAGCCAATTAAAGTGAAGTTATTCATAGAAGGAAATTAAAACTAGTGGTTGACAACTAATGAAGAGACAATAATTAAAGAGAGACTATATAAAATAAGACATAAGAAAAACTGCAGAAATTATCATATATTTTACACAATATTTACTCAATGAATTAAAATACTTGAAAACAAAGTGTGCATTAACCACTGACAAGGTCATCTGTACATTTTAGAAATTACAAAATGAGGAGCAATCAGCTCAGATAATTGACCAAGCCACAATGGTTTTATAAAATGACATTAATTAGGGATGTACCGATGTATCGGCCGGCAATATCGGTTATAAGCATGAAAACGCTGATATTGAAAACCAATGGTTTATTAATTATTATTGACACTTTGTTAAAACTCAATTCAAATTCATAATCCAGAAATAGTGATAGCCAAAAAATGTTGAAGGGTTGGCACTCCTAAGAACATGTAAGATTACATTTTTATTCTTGTTTTAAAATTAATGAGGACAAACCAGTGATACAAATGTAACATCTGTGAAAGTGCCATTTACTGTGTACATGATGAGGGAACCCATAAAATACGCTTTGACTTAAGAAATTGGTATGGTATCAATCAAGGCTGTGCAATTGATTGGTTTAAGATTTAAATTGCAATATGGTCTTGCACATTTACAACACCTTAAAAGGCTCCATTTTAAAACATAGTATATAGCGCTCTCTACCGGTCTGGATGGCAATATCCATTATACTACAATAGAATTTAAAAGGGTGTTTTGTTCCTTTGGTTATAACCATTTATTTTTCTATGATGTGGCTGAAAATTTCTGTGGAATTTCCCAACATTTGCCTTGAATTAATTTTTAATGTTCTATCAAATACGGTACATACATATAAAATGTAAGTTCTGTTTAAAAAAAAAAATTATAAATACAAAAAAATTGCCATAGCATGATGTGAAAAAAGTGTATTTTGAACTTCTAAATCATTTTTTGCTCATGTTTTATCAGTTCAAAATACCCTTTTTTTCCACATCATGCTATGACTTTTTTTTGTCTTTTTATTATTGCTGACGACATTAACACGTTATTAAATTTAGAATTATTTTTAACGCATTCATTTTTCTTAATCCAGATTAACACATTTAACATTAATACAGCATTAACCAACTCTTCTTGGGAAGATGGAACATTTGTAATGTGTTTGCCCGGAGGCATTACGCTGACAGATTGTGGAGCGGAGGGGGGCGGGGCCGGAATATTGCGCGCCCGGTCCCGCCCCCCTCTGCTCCACACGGATATGCCACAAACACACACAACAGGCTTCATTGTCAGTGATCAAATGGAGAAAGGAACTCTTAACGCTATTTGATGTACAAATAGATGGGACATATGTAAGGTGCGTTTTAATTAACACAGAAGCACGTCAAGTCTTAACTATCACCAAAACGTGAACAAGACATTTTTGTCTGTGAGAGTGTAGTTCAAATGAGCGTGTAACGCTGGCGTTGATGCTTTGACGCAAATCATGAACGCATCTTCATGGTAGCTGTAGGAAGCGGAAAGCCACAGTCTACTGGTTGATTAATATTGTGGTGGATGAGAGTTTAAGTGATGTAATGCCCATTGCAATGAATATGCAACTTACGTGGGCACTAGTTCTTTCAATGTGTCAAATTCCCACTTAGGGAAACATTTTATGTTTCTTGAATTTGTGCTATTTTACAGCATTTCTATCTTTATACTATGGAAGGCTTTGTTTGGAAAATGTAAATAAACAATCAGATTGTTACATCTTGTTTTGGTCTCTTTCCTAAAATGGAGATAAATACATTTTGACAGGAAAAGTACATAGTGTCAAATTTCAGCATTTTCTAAATCTGAGATTAACCACTATTATCTACAAGAAATTATGAGATTAATCCTGATTACATCTACTGACAAAATAATTTGTATCTTTCATTGTGGCTGGCTCTCTTTAAAATCTGGCCAGTCATGTGTTCAACAGGTCCATGTTCAATGAGAATTCTTTATTGCTTTATTAAAAAAAAAAAACAATTGAATTAAGGGAATTATGCATTTTTAAAGCATAATTCCTGGGCAAAACAGTGATCTGATGGCAAAATATCAGTATTGGCGTATAGTTTTTTTTTTTTTTTTTTCCAAATGGTCATACAGGCAAAAAAATAAAAAAAAGTCATATAGGTGCATTCCTAATCTTAATCTCAAAAACCCAAAATTTTGGTTAATAAATCATCTTGGTCTTCATTAAACTTTCCTTTTATTTTCCAAGCAAATTAACTACACTACGGAATCATTATTATGCACACAAACACAATCAACCAAAATGGGTTCAGGGTTCATAATGATGTGTAGCGTAACAGCACAAAAACCACAATTCTCAGCAGGAATTTAAAGTCAGATATTAGACACAAAGAGAAAGAGAATTATGCATACTTTGGATTACTGAAATAAGTGCAAACAGGAGATCGCTCAACTCAGAGCAGATAAAATGCAAAAAAGCTCTCATTTCCAACTGGAGAAAAAAAAAAAAAAAGAACCTAAGATGAGGAGAGAGATTCAGATGTATACATCAAGTAACAGACACACTTAAGGGCTAACTTTTTATAGTGTTTCAAAGTTTCCTTAAGACAGCACGCATCAAAAGCCAAACTGCTTTGACAGACACCATATTTTAGTGTTATTGTGAGAGTTTTCCTTAAGGGACTTTTGACTGCAGAAACAGCATTCCTCTAGATTAGTACAAATCCGCACAGCCACATGACTCAAAGCTGAGAGGGACCCGGCGTAATTTCCTCAATCAAGAAAAAAAAAGCAAATGAATAAATATGTGTGCTAAAGCTATGGATGCCCCCTGCATGAGTGACTCATCCATTCCTGAGCACTTTAGAAATTCAATAGACACAAAAGCATTCTCTTGTATAAAGCAAAGCTTTTGTTCGAACCCTTCACATCTGAAGAGCTTGTGGAGAGCCAATGAGGATCATCTCTGAACTTGTTACAATAACACCGCTAGTGTGGAGACAGAACAAAAGACAAATGGCTCTGTCTAATTTAATGCAGCACGGAAAGAGAAAAACATTCTTCTTTTGTCCATTTCACTTGACAGGTAAAGCACACAGAGAGAACAGAGTTTAACACCCTAGTGAAAATGCTGTCCGTCAAAGGGTTCACCTTAATCCTGTGAATTTTGAGCGACCAACTCAGACCCTTAACCACTAGGCTACCGCACACAAAGAGTGAAACATTCACACCAAAAGGGTTCCCATGACTAAGTAGCATCCCTGTCACACATTCTGTGTTACAAGAGATCTGTCCTCTTTGCTCTTATTATGGACGGTTCATCTCAGATCAGTGTGTGTTATGCACAGCTGCATTAACGGTCTGAACTGACAAGATCTGTACCAGGGTTTTGTGCCCGGTGAGGGTGAACTCTCACTACAGGCCTATACAAATGCATTAGGCCAAAATGAATGATTAAAGAAATAGGGCTGATTGTAGTTGCTAGATTTTTTTTGTTGATATGGTTACAAAACAGCGAGAGAGAATGCAACATATTTATAATGACAAAAACTCTACCATCACCCAAAATAAAAATTCCAAAACTGAGAAAAAAAAAAAAGAAAAAACCTTCCCGTTTTACAAAAGAGTAAGTGAGGATGCCTCTTTGTAACCTCTCTGGCATTTCTGTTGACGGGGCAGATGGGAATGTTTTCCCTTTAAGAGGGGTGCGGCACAGGATAAACTCTCTGACATGAAAAGCCCCAAAACACTATAAACCATCACACTCTTATTTCTGCTGATATGGCCCTTTCTGTGGTTGGCCAAGTCCTAAATCCAAATAAATTTCATTACATTTCAGTGCTGCCAGTGAAAGGTGATTGAGTCTATTTTCTCACCGACCCACACATCCCACAAATAAGGACTTTGTTTCCGGATTGTTCCGCAGAGTATTTAATGAGGCTGCAGTGCCACTGAAACTAGAATTTACTCTCCACATGACTGAGGTGAGACAGGGGTCAGTGGAACATAGACTTCCATTGAGGGCCTGACACGTTTTTTTTTTTAGATTCACTGTAAGATTAAAAATGGACATTTATGTTTAAGGTCATGCAGTATTTTCCTCCTTTTTCATTGTTAGAACACCCCATTTCTGCCATCCATCCTCTCTGATCTCTGGAGGCATTCTTGGGATGCTTGTAAAATATGTAAAGATTATTCCAGGCAAGGGAGTGAATGAGTCAGAGAGAAAGAGAGAGGGGAAATAAGAAGACGCAGCATTTACAGAGAGCTGTGTGTCATAAGACATGGGAGAGGCTCAAGGGATATGTCCCTCTGATTTAACCAACAAAAGCTGACACAAGAGAATGATTCCACACACACTCGAATGTGTGAGACAAGAAAAGACTGCTCAATAATCCTGCTCTATCCACAGGAATCAGATTCAATCAATGGGGTCTATATGTTAGGGCAGCAGAGTGATTCAACGGCTCTCTTTGTCCATCGTGGACGACAAGGGATGGTAGAATGTATGTGACAGCAGAGTTTAGGAGTTTGTCTATAGAA
Organism: Xyrauchen texanus; assembly: GCF_025860055.1. Lineage (NCBI taxonomy): Eukaryota > Metazoa > Chordata > Actinopteri > Cypriniformes > Catostomidae > Xyrauchen > Xyrauchen texanus. The sequence goes on along the minus strand of NC_068297.1, from coordinate 18,934,706 downwards.
TTACATATAGAACTGGTATTTACTCACCATCATGTAAAACATTTAAAACAGCATAATTAGAGATGCACCGATCGACCGGCCAGGGACCGGAATTAGCCGATTTTCTGCATGCTCGGCCGGATCGGTGACCGGCCGGTCAGCCTCACGTCTTTCAGATTCCAAGCCGGTCCGTTTTGTTGCCAGTGGCACAGGCAATAACGTCACAGCCGCACGTAAACATGTCATTGGCGTGGAAGATCTTCACTGTGAGTGAAGAATATATAAAGTTCGAAATGTGTAATAATTGTAAGGCCAATGTAAACCGTGGGGGAACCACCACAATAACTTTCGGAACAACAAACCTAATTAGACATTTAAAACACCATCACCCAGCTGAAAATGCCCATTTTAAAAAATAAGCTATAAAGTGAAAGCGGCTAAAGCTAGCCAGAGCTCAGAGCCAGTCACAAGTCAGCAGCCTCTCCTATCACCCCTTGGAATGAGCAGCGAAAAGACCCATTACGAGGAAAATGATGGAATTCATGGCCCTGGATGACCAGCTGTTCTCCATAGTTGAGGACAGAGGGTTCAGAAATCTGATACATTTCATCGATACAGAGTAGGAGGTTATTTTCCGACGTCGCGTTGCCCGAATTGTTTAATCTCGTGTCATGTCACACACGCAGCCTGTTATCTGTCAACATTTGGCAACAAGTGGGGTGCCGGATGGCAGATGCAGGCTAAATACTATACAAATTGTGCCGTTGTGATTTCATGTGCTGAGTAACGTAATTTTTCCCACCGTGTCCGATATTAAAATCAGTGCGACACACATTGCAAAAGGCGTGGGCATTGTCGATATGGCTTCGGGATATGAAATTAAATTCTTCCATCCAGCTGTTTTTAAATGTACATGTATATTTAGTTTTTTTCACCGGAGCACCAGCTGAGTCTTCCTCTCCCATCTACCATAAATGCTTGATTTAACATCCCGCTTCTACTGCCTGCGCAGATATCAACAGCACAAATGGGTTGTAGGTTGCCAGGTTGAGGTCATAAACCTAAATAATTGTTTTGCTAGACGAGTAATAAAGAGAAAAAGGTCCATTTATAAAAATAGTGGAAAATGACGTGTTATATAAAGCAACTCATTTGCAGTTAATTATTATTTCTACCTCTTTCCAGTCACAGAGCACTTTATTTTAAGAGTTGTTTAAGTGAGAGAAGATCCTGTAACTTAGTGCAGTTTGGGGGAAATTGTAATGTTTAATAATTTATTTTATTATGAAAATAAAATGTTGCATTGAAGAAAGGTACATTTTGTTTGTATATGCGGTCAATAATAGGTATCGGTAGGTCACACTTGCAAAAAATTGGAATCCGCCAAGAAAATTGCAATCGGTGCATCTCTAAGCATAATACATGATATAAAACAGCAACATTGTATCAGAGTCAGTTTCCTTTTTAAGTGAAGATATATAACAACTGGTGTCAGAAGTTGGCGTTCAGTCATGTCCAGTAAAGAATCTCCATGCTTGTTTTTACCTGAAGATATGGGTGAGACTCATACCAGACATAGGTATACAATCTCAAAATTAGCTCATTTATTGGCAACAGTGGATATCAAAGGATGATTTTCAATAAATTTGTTGTTCCGTGAATCATTCCTCACAGTCTCGAGTTTTTCTATCTACATTTAAATAAAATATAATAATTAAAATAATATAAATAAAAAATATGAATTAAATACAAACATGAATTAGTGTTAAAATAAAAGAAAATATTTCACAACTATTTCAGGATATCTCAAAAAATGGTGAAATTAACTTTATATTCAAATGCTTTTTACAGAAAAAAATACAAATATTAAAAATGAATTTTAATATATGCTACATAGCTAATGGAAAAACACACACACACATACATACATATATATATATATACACACATTATATATATATATATATATATACACATTATATATATACATTATATATATATATATACACATTATATATATATATATATATACACATTATATATATATATATATATATATATATATATATATATATATATATATATATATATATATATATATATATATATATATATATATATATATATATATATATATATATATTATATATATATAGACACACACACACACACACACACATATATAATATGGAGAGAGTCTATATGCAATTTGGAACAAAAGACAACTATGATTAGAATCATTGGGATAGATGGTAAAACAAATTTAGGTTATCTTTTTACAAAAAAAAAGAAAAGAAAAGAAAAGACAAAAAAAAATTACAGAGAGACTTGGCAGAAAAAAAACGGCATGGGACCATAACTAAAGGTGTTGAAAAAGGTACAAAGTCTATTTGTTATCACACAATTAATTTTTAATTTCTAACTAAATTTCTAACTTCTAATTTCTCTAGCCTTAGTCACTTTCTGTGCTTCCAATGTTGCCTTTAAACAAGACAAATATATCCTTCAACTCCACCCTCATCGCCATATTTCCCAAAATCTACATGACTCTGGCTCCTTTCCCTCTGCCTCATAAATGACATCAAAGACCCCACTAGTGTTTTTGTGCTGCTCAAACTCCTTTATGTAAACTTCAACAGCTGCCCAGCTAGCAAAGAGAGATTACTGTACATGACAAGCATTTTCACCAACTTTCTGCTGTCAACGGTGTTGAGGTAAAGCCCTATAAACGCTCTGACAGCCTCCTTGCGTGGAGCAAAACCTGTCAGCTTGAGAAACTAGTAGAACCCCTAATCTTTTATATTATATGATTTGTTGAAGGAATGAAGTGTTCAATGTTTGGCAGAGTGAAGCACAGTTTTATGTCCCTGGTTTGTGATGGTGAATGAATGGAATTTTTGAGAAAAGTCACTGAAAAATGTCCAGCAACTTTGGGACTCAAGGACAAGGCCATCAACATCCTCAACAAGCTATCAGCCTTTTAAAAAAATACAAATCCCCTTCACTCAACACATCATCTAATTCAGCTTGTATTTCACAATCCAATTATGAAATCTGCTGAAAAAAGTATTAAAAAAGGCAAAATCTTTCAAAGCTGGTTGCTGTATAAAGTTCCCTCCAGTGATCACTAAAGGGGTCTCTTATTAAAAAAAAAAACACACACACACAGTAAAGTATGGTAGGTATTTTTTAACTGAGGGGATTGAACTAAACACTTTAAACAAGCATTCCCACAAGCATTCCCACAGTGGACCTGATTTGATTACATAATATAGTGGCAGGTCTGATCCATGAGAAAACTGCGGTCTTCCCTCGAGCTAGACACATAATTTGTGCCCTGTGAATTACTTTGAATAAAATGTGTATCCATATAATATGTAGGTCAGATGGGAGCTTGACAGCTGTATTTAAAATGCCACACAGATGTTGAAATGCACCGGACACAGCCATCCATACGGGATTACTCTGAATTTCACTAGAGCGGCCAGCAAGAACACAGATTAGAATGAGCAAACAAACAAAATAATAATCCTAAAAAAAAAACACATTGATGTGATCTATGCTTTCCATACAGTGCAACAGTAAAACCTTCAGCTCACTCACCCGCTTCCTCTCTCTTTCTCTAATATTCTCTCCCATTCTGCTCTCCCTCTCTCTGCCAGACAATGTTTTGTTCTGCTTCTATGATCCTTTAATGCCACCCAATCGAGCTGAGAATATCTTGAAAGGATTTGGTAAGGCTGATCTGGAGGTTTAAATACTGCCGGATTTGCATCAGATTCCGAGATTTGAGAGTCGAATCTGTTCCACGTGCTCCCTGTGCCACCCGGACAGTCACCTCTGGACTGTGACCCAACCTTGCCCACTCTACAACCCCTTAACCTTATGTTTAGCTTTGGGTGCAAAATAAGAATGAATCAGCTGACAGAAAGAAAAAGAAAAAGACAGAACAAATAAATCTACAAAGCTGAATTTATAGGATTGCCTCTTGAAAGCACTGAACATGCAGTAGGGACTGATGTACCACATCGAGGCAATGAACTTTCCATTAAACCCATATGAAAACACTGCTTCCCCTGATGGCCTAACAGAGGTTACTCTACAGTCAAGGTTAGGCAGCTGCAAAGCGAATTCACAAAATGAAGTGTTGGCCAGCATAGTCAAGGTCTCTTTACTGATAGCTAAACTGCTCTATGGTTCAGGGCCATTACATTAGCAAGCAGACGGCAAATCCTGATCTAGCATTGCGTGCTGCGTGAAAAGATGTTTTGCTTGAGCAAAATTGGAAAAATATATTGCATGTGAAAGTACTACAAGTACAACCAAGGTAGTACTTGCAATACTTGCTTGATTCCCTACTCAGTTTAGCAGAGTTTCAATTAAAACCATGAGACATGTACTGCCAATGAGAGATTATAAATGAGTAATTGAGTCAAATTGTGCAAAACTGAGAAGAAAAAAAAAAGAAAAAAGAAAAGAAAAAAAACTCCAGGAGAGGTTCAGAATAATCTACCAATTAAAGTGACAAAAAGAAAACTCTCAGATTGGACCAACTGTTTGGGCATTTCTTGCCTATGGACTCCGCCAACTGTGGCCACAGATTATGAAGGTATAGCAGAGGGATAAAGTGTTCTTCAGTCAAACAAATTTAGGTATGGAATTCAGGGTATAACAGGATGAAATGCGGCATGACTTGAGCTAAAATGCACCATACCACAATCCCGTTTCGCCCTCGAAATCATTGTGCAAGAAGATGAAAGGAATCCATTCCTGGCTCTCTCCTTAATTTGTTCAAGAGGATTCTCTAGATGCCAGGGCTGATCGTAGTGGTCCCAGTCCCAGTCTGACTCCTAATAGGCAGATAATTAGCACAGACACCATGTAACAGGGGTGGGAGTGCAGGAAGCCAGAGAGGGGCAAAAACATCTCCAGAACCAGGCTGCCGCGGAAATACTTGCGTTTCAGTCTGCCGCTATTCTCCCTCAAGTAAAAGGATTATTGGTCCATTCAAAGGAAATGCAGTTGGACTGATGTCCGCAGGGGATCTTTTATGGGAAACAAAAAAGATTACAGCCAACTGTTTTCAGAAGAGTAAGGGACTGGACTAACCTCTGGAGGTGGCCAGCAAACTAAGAGGTTTATGTTATTTATCCAGATAGCTTGTTACAGAAAAGAGCGTGGGGATGGACTCTTCAACTTTTCAAAGTCGTGAGTCAACTTTGTGACTCTTTCTAGAACAAATGATGGGTGTAACTAATACCCCTAATTATATTTGGGACTGTCAAATCTAAATCTTGTCTATGTTCGTTGACAAATGTTTTTTTTTCCATTTAGCCAACGATAATGAAGACTATACAAAAAAGGTGCATCATGACGATAATGAAATTTTTTTTTTTTAAAAGCACACTGTTGACAAAAATTAGATAAAAAAATAATACTGCAAAAAGAAACAACTGTTTATAGGAGACATTAGATATGGAAAACCAGTGGTAAACAGCTGCTGATGTATTTGCGTTGATGCAATCGGACCATGGTTCGGACCCAAACAATATGATGCAAACAGAGACCAGCGGGGGTAGGGGGAGGGTTCGTTCTGAGCAATCGAACAAAGCATGAAAGTAGCCTCAGTAGGAGACTTGAAACAATTCAATAAGGGTAAGTGATGTTCCACCCATGTGCTGAGAGGTTTGGATTACTGGATTTAACAACAAATGAGAACAAAGCCTACTCCTGAAAAATCGGTTTTTAGGTACATTTGTCTTTCCTGACCTCAATTTGAGCTCACCACACATCCCTGATACTAATTCTATTAGTTAATTCACAACATTACAGATTCACTCCCAATCGCTCTTCTTTTGTGGTATCTGTTACCAGTAGTGTTGTCAAAACTTCAGTACCAAGTTGATACTAAAATAAAAAAAAGATGTAACAATACCAGTTTCTGCATTACCGGTAGTACACAACACTGCCTCGATCCGTTACGAGTGCTCAGTATGACTGACACACGACAGCTTTAAAATGCTCACAGGCTTATATTACTCCTTTTACAATTAAATGAACAATCAATCAAATTAAAATCTTGACATGTCCTAGTGTGATTTATTACATTTACGCATTTGGCAGACGCCTTTATCCAAAGTGACTTACAGTGCACTTATTACAGGGACAATTCACCCGGAGCAACCTAAAGTTAAGTGCCTTGCTCAAGGACACACTGGTGGTGGCTGTGGGGATCGAACCAACAACCGTCTGATTACCAGTTATGTGCCTTAGCCCACTACGCCATCACCACTCCACTTATTAAACTGCTAAAGGCTACAATCTTAGAGTAGATGAGCTGCGTATTTTAAATGAATGTACTGTATAAATGAGACTGCTCATACACTGTAAAGCGCACTGTAAAGCGCATATTACTTGTAGACTATATATTTATAATTAAATCACAGCATTTGTGCTTTAATCTAAACTCAATTTTATTGATATGGCATTTAAAACAACAGAGTTGACCAAAGAGCTTCACAGTATTCAAATTTAAAAACATAACATTTCAAAATTACCCCTTACACAAACACCAGTAATCTAAAATACAAACACTCCACAATTGTGTCCTACATTTCATATGTCAAGGCCAGTGTAAAGAGATGAGATTTTATATGTGACTTAAAAGTATACAATGGTCACACTGGGCCGTGTCGCGAACTGTTTATCTGGAAAATTTAAGCTTCCGGCAACACGCGTCATAAAAGCAAGATACAAAATAAAAATCTAGATGCCAGAAATTGAATAAATTGTGACAGGAATATATTACAACTGTATAGCAAAATGTAATATTCACTGTAACAATAATAATAATTACGCAATACTGTACATCACAAGCAAGACTGTTGTAAAAATGCAATGACATGTTGAAAAGTTCTATTTTCACTTGTTAAATGTTTCAAGAATTAATTGATTAGACACCATTTTACGAAAATGTAACTTTAATACACAGAATTCTGGAAAATAAAATTATTGAAATAATTAAAATCTTAAAAATAACTAAACTGGTGTGTTCAATAGTGCAACAATATGTACACATATTTTTGCTGTGGTATCAAAATTTGTATCGAGATCTGTGTAATTTTACTAGTGTTGAAATGTTTACCAATTACTGAAATTTTGGTACCGTGACAACACTAGTCACAGATTTGCAGTAAGGGCTGGAGAAGTGGGGCGTAAGGAAATAAAAGCAGCTCCATCTATTTCTATACTTGAGAAAATATTATAATTTCTCCAACAGCTTTCTGTTAGCAGTCCAGAACAGCTACAGTTAGTAAAAAATAATAATAAAAAAACCTCAGGACTACCATGGCCAATTTTGAGAGGCCCAGTGTGGTTTGCTTTAGCATCTAAAGAATCGAAAAGGTCCCAAATAAATGATAAACTAATTGGTGGGGGAGTGGATATTTAATGATGCAAGATTATGTAACTTTCCTAAAAAAAAAATATCTACAAAACAAACAAAAAAAACACTGCTTTACGGATGTCTACAGTATCTGGTGGCTTGACCCTTTGTTCTGTTTGTACCAACAATTATTTAAGGTCAATGTTGAGAACTGATGTCTCCCCAGCTAGCCATTAGCCACTCCACCAAGCCAGTGCCAGGGCTTTTACAAGCTCATGGCCGAGTACGTTCCCATTACCCATGATCCCTCACTCTAGACCCTGCAGCTGGGGTTTGAGTGTGATTGGATGCGACAAATGCTCTGAAAACAGGGACACGAGAGCACTCCCGGACAGGTTACACTGACCTGCAGGGCAACTTGCACACATTTCAGGAGGCTGTCGTCACAGGTGGTTGCCTTCACTGTGATTTTTTTCCTATCCTTTTGTGCTCCAAGATCTCCAATGACCTCTGCCAATGAAACTCAAGCTGTGGTGAAGTAATGCAGTACAACAGAATTACATGGCAGCTATACCAATGAACGCAGCTGTCTGAGATATAAGAAACTACCGGAAACCAGTGCACCATTGCCATTAAGAGGTGCTCTATAAAAAGGCAAAAAACATAATTTCTAATAAATTTAATTTCTATACAAATAAGTCATTAACTGGATAGGCATTCTAACAAACACATGCAGAAACAACAGCAAGCAGCCAGATGTAACTTTGCTGTGGTTTGTCACATCGGTCTGATAGGTTAGAGTGATTACGTATGTTCAAAACAAGGTGTTTATTGATCAAGACATTCTGAATGCCCAGAACAGGACTCATTCAGGCAGTGATACACAAGACACATGGCCTGTGAGCTGATGAGGAGAATTTGGCTGACGAGGACGCTACGCCTCACAGACCACAACGCCTGTCTTATATTAAATACACCATCTGTCTCCTCCTCTCTCTCCCCTCCCTGCATTCTCACTGAGGGTAAGAGAGAGAGGCATATAACCAGGTGTACAGTGTGAAATGAACCATGCTTCTGAAATGGGAAAAGATTACAAATGCAAAGCATCTATGACAAGTCAGAGATGCTTGAAACCTTTTCAGATTGGGGACTCATTGTGCTCAGCAGAGCCGCTGAGTGTGATGGTTATTGTAGTACACTGTATGATAGACATGCCAAGAGAGACAGTGCAAGAAAGAGTGGGAGTGTGCGTAAGTGAGTAAGAGGAGAATGGAACAGAGCTCCAGGCTATAGTGCAAAACACTGCTAACCCAGTCACTTTGTTACAGGCAAGGACGAGCCTATTCACAGAGAGATACTGCAAGCATTGTGTTAGCACAGGTCCCTCATTTCTATACTCTTTTAACTCCCTCCTCCTTTCCTTTGTGGTCTTTCATGATACTGGAAGCATCATGGAGGACACTGAGAGCAGCACTTTTTGTCTGTAGTCGATTTCTGGCTACAAGCGTAAGCAGAAATGAAACAATTTTATTGGGTAAAAAGGATAGTAAGAAAGGAAGGAATAAAGAGCCAGTCTGCTGGGCTTCAGCAGCTACATGCACCCACATACAGCTCCAAAACTATTGAACCGTGGAGGCAAAACTATTACTACAGATACACCACTTTCAAGCAGGAAGGGCCTCCTTGACATAAACAGAACACAAACAAATACTCTGATATAAGATGTTCCACACAGCCATGCGCATCCACAAAAGATACAATTACTAGTAACATACTGAGTTTTAAAAGGGATTCAAAAGGAGGTCGTTGTCCACTGTTATAATTTAAAATCTTTGCTCACTCCTGTCAACTGCCGCTTCCAGTGCACTGACACTAAAATAACCTCCAAAAATATTTTGACATGCCATTTTAATTAGCTGAGGAAAGCTAATGGACACATAGTAGCCTAGATTCTTAATGAGGTGTCATAGGTGTGAGCTTCTATTTCACAAAATTCCCTAATGCACTCATACCAACTGGGAGCAGACATGCTGAAGTATGCTTTCTTGGAAATTGCTCACATTCAAAATGAGTGCCTATTAGGGTTGTGCCGATGGACGATATCATCACGATGTAGAGCCACCATCGTGATGCCACGCCCCCTTTTGCAAGTCTTGCTAGTGTGACTCACTAGTCTCTTCTATAGTTAACCTAAAAACTTTGCAGGGATTGCTCTGTAAATTAAATTGAGAATATAACTAATGCATATATGCTATTTTAAATACTGTAGGATATGCCAGAGACGTGACATGTTTGTCTGTGAAAATACCGTGTCAGGCAGGCTACACAAATATTGATCTTGACATTGTTAGCTTCTTGTCTATTTTTACATGTCTTACACTGTACATTTAGATTAAAATATTTTATGTTGTAGGCTACAAGAAAATAGCCTTTATTAATTAATTATTAGTAGTTGTAGTGTCTCAGAAAATCTTGCTCGTTGTCACATAGCTCTTGTATACACTGAAGCGGCAGTTTAAGATAAACCCAGACCAGCGAACGTCAAATAACTTTTGTCTGGTTAATACTTTTAAAGAAAAATTTCCTTGGCCATAAATCCATAATGTCAAATCAAATGAAAGACACAAGGCGAATATGAATAACACACATTTATTAAAACATAGAAGAACAACAAATAGGAACAAGAAAACTGGAACAACACTCAGACCGAAACTCGGCATTAACATTTCACTTATAATTAGCAGCACAATTAACTTCAGCACAGGCTACAAAATAAATTATGTTATTGAAATATTGTAAAGTGGTCATTTGAACTACACAAATGAACGTTTAAAAAATAATATGCAAAATCGAATAGCTCCGCAACGGATGGAGAAAAATGCGTAAAGAAATCTAATATCTTTCACCATAGACCATGTTTAAATTTCGATGTTTCTGGCCAGAAATACCAACATATTGACTTTATCTGGTTTTAATAAGCTGCGGATTGGAGTAACTACACTACCCGCTGTGCTTAAGACCCGCTCTGATGGAGTACTGGTAGCACATATGCACAGATATTTCCGTGCTAATCTTGCCACTAAGTCAGCGGGTCCTCTTCCCCATCAATGGCCATTTCCTGCAGGTACATGGTCATTTCTGCCTCGACCTTTTGCTCATCAGTGAGTAAAATAACGAAATTATAGTTTTTAAGTGGAAAATAGTATTTATGTAAAGAGATATATTAAAATAAAGTGCACAACTCTTCTTAAGTGACAGCTAAAAAAAAATGCTTCACGTGTCGTGCAACCTACTGATAAAGCGCCGACGAGTCATTAGTTGGGTTAGTAAAATAACGAAATTATAATTTTTCATATAATTTTTGAAAATTATATGAAATTATATAATCCCCCGCCCCACCCCACCGACGATATCATCGTCCATCGCAATGTTTTACTGTCAACATCGTCAACTGCCAATTTAGGGGACATCGCCCAACCCTAGTGCCTATCAGAGGGAGGATATCTCAGGCTAACATTTTTCCAGAAGGCCTTTCAGTAGGCCTGAGATATTAAGAACAGCAGGATTAACACTGACCTCATATACCTACACAGCTACTGCCAATCACTAGTAAAACTCTACTACATTCTGTTCTCATATGTGGGTGTTTCTTTAACTTTGGCCAATTTTTTTTATTTTTTTATAATAATAATAATAATAATAATAATAATAATAATAATAAAACAAATAATCACAATCTATTTTAAATACTGTTTTGGCCTCTTCCTAGACAAAGACTTTCAATATTAAACTAAGAAAAATACAAAATATGACTACATGTTTAAAGCTATGATAATCTAAACAAAGAGTGAGATATAGATATATATATATATAGAAGCGCTAAAGATGCCCGAATTTGAAGAAACACAAACCTCTAGGAAAAATGAACAATGCCACCTTGTAGCAACTTTTAACTTGGGGCATCTAAACTTGTCATTAAATCTGCAGGAGATTAGAGCCCAATTGTTGGTGAAGTTGCTATAATCCGTGACATGGTGCAGCATTGCTGTCCTTTATCTTGGACTTTAGGAAAGAAAGGAAAGCCCAAGATAGCAAGGATTTAGAGGCAAATGACTCCAGGATACATTTGCATAGAGCAAGGAGTGACGTTACGTAATCTTGTCAAATAAAAGTACATAAAATCTCCACACATGGCTTTGATTTACACAAACAAACAGCACATTTATAAATGGAAATTACAAAATGCAATTTCAGAGATAAGATTGTGGATTCATTTTTAATCATTGCTGTGCTCAATCACTGGTTTTCATGTCGAATAGTCATTTGATCTCATTTAACATAACATGGGATCATATGAAACTAATGATGGAGAGCGAGAGGAGCACTACATCTCGCACCTGATTGAGGAAGAAAACGCAGCTCAAAGTCCAGATACACTACAAACTTTCTTTTGATGTAACACAGATGGCAAAATATGAGAGAATTTCAAAAAAAAAAAATACAAAATAAGTAAATACAGAAGCACCCTCTTTATGAAATAAAGCGGAGCCAGAGCTGCCATTCTGCTTAAGCAACACTTGCATGCTCGCGTCTCTAAAGGAAACACCCCGCCAATATATCTTTAATGCGTCCTTTATTAAAGTTCAAATAATAAGGAAGCAGGTCATATAAATACAGCTGGAGTCAGAAGTTTACATTCGCCTTAGCCAAATACATTAAAAACTCAGATTTTCACAATTCTTGACATTTAATCGTAGAAAACTTTCCCTGTCTTAGGTCAGTTACGTGCGTGCCTTCAGGCATTTCGAAATTGCTCCAAAGGATGAACCAGACTTATGAGGTCCACAATTTTTTGAGGACTTGGCTGATTTCTTTTGATTTTCCCACAATGTCACACACAGAGGCACTGAATTTGAAGGTAGGCCTTAAAATACATCTCCAGGTACACCTCCATTTCAGTACACCTCCTACTACAAGCTAATTGGCTAATTGTCTAAAGGCTTGACATTTTCTGGAATTTTCCAAGCTGCTTAAAAGGCACATTTAACTTAGTGTAAGAAACCTCTGTTTGCTAATATTACATCTGTGGAGTGGTTAAAAAATTAGTTTTAATGACTTAAACCTAAGTGTATGTAAACTTCTGAGTTCAACTGAGTGTACAAGCTTTGAAACTGGCATTTCTGTGTGCTGTCATCACCGCTTCTATGAGTCGCGATAAGTGACCTGATCTAAGGGGAAGAGGCGAGATTGAAACTGAATCCCGGCTCATACACATTCTGGCGCAGGGACACTCGTCCTTCGAACATGCTTGCTGCAGCTATATTATTATGTGATGGCTCGCAACGTAGTGAATAATACATATGTGTTCCGGCATATCTTATCATGAAGCAGCAATACGCAACTCTAAAAAGAGAGAGTTTGTTTTTTGTGAGTTAAAGATGGATCGAAGAGAACAAAAATGTGAGAGAGGGTAGTCTTAGCCAATTGTACACTGCAACAAAATATGTTTTTGATTTGTTTTGGCTGTTTTCCAACATAAGTATCTGAAACTCCTTTAAAACAACTTAACGTTTACTTAAGGAGCTATACTGCAGAAGACAAATTTGTTATCTGAGAAAGTTGAATATAATAAAAAAAAAAAAAAAAATACAATATTTTAACAAATTAAAAAAAAAAAAAAAACATTTACCGGAGAAGCGGCATATTGGATATTTAGACTTGCTTTCAGAGAATATATCTTGAATATAAGTATTTTTTGTCTTAACTGCACTGGCAGAAGTATAAAGAAGTGAAAAGAAATGCACAAAATGCATTCTCTGAAAACAATTCTTAATTTCTTATATGTTGCTTCTAAAGTAAATGTATCTTGTTTTAAGGATTTTCAGACAATGTTAAATGGAAAACAAGACAAAAAGACTAAGATAACAATAGGATTTGTTGTATTTTGTTATTTTTGAGAGTGGTGGTGGCACAGTGGTCTAAGCACATAACTGTTAATCAGAAGGTCGCTGGTTCGATCCCCACAGCCACCACCATTGTGTCCTTGAGCAAGGCACTTAACTCCAGGTTGCTCCGGGGGGGATTGTCTCTGTAATAAGTGCACTGTAAGTCGCTTTGGATAAAAGCATCTGCCAAATGCATAAATGTAAATGTTTAAGCACGTTTAATACAACCTTTAACTCGGGGCACAAGCTGAATAGTTGGTTAAGATCAAATGATTAATCGCTGCAATAAATCACCCAAATAGTCAAATAATTGTAAAATAAATGTAAACATGCTCTAGTTTTGTCTACATTACAATCAGTAACACAGGTGGTGTTCACATACAACGGCTGTTATTAGCTCGTAGTCCAACTGCTCGTCAATAGTCTCAAATGCTGTGTCCACTGGCACGTGGTTAGCGAAACTCCATTCAGTGCTTTTAATCCAGACTTCATATGATGATTGCGTGCATTCGTGGCACTAGATTTACTAAATTCTGTGATATATCAGCATTGTATCGGCCTATAGGCCACCTTGCTCTCTGGATGTCAGCATCGTCCATTAAAAAATCCATATCGGTCAAACACACGTAGAGGGTTGCGTATTGAGTGAAAGATCGATCTTGGGATTGATCATTCAAATGAATATCAAGATTAATCTGAAAAACAATATTTTTACCCACCACTATTGAAAATTAAGTTGGCATTTTTCCAACTGTAATCGTGCATCATTGATAGTGTACTAAATGCTCAGAAGAAAATACACACTGGCATTGTATATTACAAAACTCAGCCTGAAGCGGCAGTTCTCAATGTATGAAATTGAACTAGATAGCAAAATAGTAAACCTAAATGGCTTTCATTTTCAAGAAAGCTAGCAAAAGCACACTTGTACAGTAACTAATTTGTTATCTAATGCAATAACATTACGTGTGCCCAAACCACTTGAGGCCACTGTAATGCATATTAGCAGCTCAAAACAAATGAATTCACCACTAATCACTGTTGTACCAATCAAGTCACTGCTATGAGCTAATCACTCATATAAACTCCACACTGGTGTTCATCTCCAGCTTCCAATTCTTCCTGCAGCAGGGTGCTAGCAAGGGCATGGTCACTAAAATGTTAGTCATGTAGGTTAGAGCAGTGGCTCCCAAACTCTTCTCCAGGAGAACCCTATTTTAACATTCAAAATCCTGAACGAACCACTGTTCTGCAAATGTATCCATTCTATACATAATAATAATATACTTAATAATATAAAACTAATAATTTATTAATAAAATGTATATTGTGGTATGGGATAATCACCTATTACTGAAGTTACATGCATATTTATGTATGTCATTTATTTGTATTACTACAAAAACTTTGAAATGTACATTTAAAGTGGTATTTAATATGAGCTCATGTGAAATGATCCCTTAATTTGTGAGGTCTAATTTGATGGCAAAAGTTTCCAAAGGAAAAACTCCCTGGGTTTACCCACCATCTGAGGGTTTTTGGTACTCTGATGCCTCTTCAGTAGGGCTGCACGATATGGAGGAAAAATGCAATGCGTGTTAAGTTGTTGTTCAATGCGATTTGCTCCAATAATATGATGTTAACGGAGCGTGTGGAACATTGGAACCACCACTGTCCAAATATACTGAATTTTAAGACTATTCCAGAGAACACAAACACAGTGTCAAAACTGCATATAGACTGCATATAATTTAAATGTTGTTTTGATACTCTTTAATGCGGTGTGTGATAGATAGCAGCAGCTGCCCATTCAAATCTCTCCCCAATGTATAGCATAAAAAAATAAAATAAAATAAAAAAAAAACATGAAGGAACATCAAAGGCTATGACGAAAGATACAATAGCAGATATGGAGTAGACTACAACTTACAGAAAAGTGTCTTCTCATGTAATCACTCAACCTGTTAATGTTAAAATGACATGTAGAAAATTAATGGAGAATATCTTGTGTTTTGCCATGTGTGGTCGAACCATAGAGCACTCACGGTACGAAAACGGCACCTTGGAACACCACATCCAGTTTATTCAGGTTTCATTCACTAGCCTCTCTTCACATATCACACACTCAATTTGCACTTTTTCCATTGCCTCAATGAAACCAAATTCAATACGACTAACCAAATCAATATTTGTTTTCTTTTTACCACATACTTTTCTCTTCACCATGAAGCTTTGCCACAAACGTTCATTTGGTTTGGCTAGCTAGCCTGTTGTTTTGATTATTGCTCAATACTGTACAGTAAGAACAAGCAATTTTGCTGCGTCTTTGAAAAAAAATGCATCCTTACCCACTCTCATGAGATGCACACCTTAAAAACCTGCCTATGTTTGACAGTGAAGTAAAAAGTACCAGTACTTCAGTATTCATCATGCATTCCATTTGTCTCGGAAGTCGGAGTACAGAGTAATTTTCAGAGTTCCGAGACCAGAACTGACAAATGGAATGCCCCCGATGTCAGAATTCCTACTCTGAAACTCGGACGAACTCAGAGGACCCAGAGTTCAGAAAGCAAGATGGCTGTGAAGAGCATCGACCGCTGGTTCGATTAAAACATGGTTAACATGTTTTGATACAATCAATTACGCGGAAACAATAACATACCTTCTCCGCTTTGTCATCTTCCTCGAGGTCTCTTAGGTGAAGGGCATACTTATTTTGTAGCTCTCAGTACTCCAGGAAAGTAATTGTTGCACTAGCTCTTTCGGAGGAGTCCATCTTTTTTTCCGACTTGTGTTGTGTAAATGGAACACATCCAACTCAGATTTCATATTTTCTTAACGGATATCACGTCGATCCGGGTCCCGAGCTCAGACTTCCGAGACAAATGAAATGCAACATTAGTCGGTACTAAAATAAAAAAAGATGTCATGACACTGGTCATTTAATTTTACTGATCACTTGGACTATCACTATGACTGATGTTAATACACAATATGGCCAATTATTGTATATTTTTGCTCCACTATGAAAAATTGTTTCAAAGGAAGCAAAACCAGGAACATTGGTGGCCAGTCAGGAACGATGAAACAGACATGGAGTGATAAACAGTCAGGCATTGTCAGGACTGTTATCCTAAATATCAGCACTCTTTGAATAACACTTATCCCATCAGGTCAGAGGACCGGAACTAACAGCTGTAATACTTTTGTAAGTCATTGTGTGTCAGCAATTTCACGAGAAAAGACAGGGTGTTCCTTCAGTGAAGTAAACGGAGTACAGGGTTAAGTGAAAAGGGCTACAGTTGGTGGTGAAAATGAGTCTGGAGGGGGAAGAACTGTGTGAAGCAATCCTCAAGTATTTATATATAAAAATAAATAAAAAAGTGTTTCATTAAATGCCTTAATTCGTTTCATGTTTTGCTGTCGCTACTACCTTCATTACCAGCTCACCTTAAACTTTAATCTCTCTGCCGGTGTGTCTCCTTTACTCTGTCTCTCACTGGGAGTTGAAGAGTTCACAGGGCCTTTGAGCCGAATCTCTCAATCACTGGCCTCTAACCCCGGACTCTGAGATTGCGTGTACGCTGGCAAACACACACTGTTCATGCACTCTCACAGAGTATGACGATTATTTAAATGCAGGGTGTAGAACTGATTCCTTAAGCAAGGCTGAAAATTGCAATTTGGTCTCTGCAAGCAAAAACTGTTCGGCTGTGGCAACTCTTCAGAGCCCGAGCCAGGATTACAGATTCATGCGGAAATGTGCTAGCTGCCTCTCAAGGTAGGTAAAAATCAATATCGCAGATGTTTATAAAGCAGACAGCCCCCGCCAAATCCTTTCCACAATGACAAAATGAAGAGAGCCGGGTGCGTGTGTGTGGGGGGGGTGACCCCATCTGTTTTATGATGTATTTAATAAGACAATTTCATGGCTCTAAATGAGGCAAAGATATCCTTCATTAAGACTGCACAGGCTGGGAGATGGACTGCTTGTCGTTTAGTCCAGTTTAGCTTGGCATGATAAAGGGCATTAGAGTCAATCTGCCACACACAGAACCAGCAGGAAAATTATGTTTTAGAAGAGTGTTATCTGTATGGCAAAACTCACATTACACAGACTTAAGCCAATTTAACCAATGAAAGGATGAGATATGTTACATCAGAGCTATTCACAAACTCAATGCTGAAAAATATATTCGTTTTATATAAAAGACTCAAGCGTTGTGTAACACTAAATGAAACAAATGAGTAGTGAAAAATACAGGCCCCCTGTGAGCCTGAGCAAGGCATGTGTGTGTTTGTGGGAAAGGAGGGATACACTGGAGCTGTGAGAATGACTTTGATCTCAGGGGTACATAAGGTCGGAGTGAAAATTTGAAGAGCATGTAGCCATTTACTCATCTCCCACCCACACAGACTGTACAGAATGACTCATACTCTCAGCCAGTGTATGTTTGTTTTATTTCCAACAAGTGTGTGTGTGCGTGTGTGTGTGTGTGTGTGTGTGTATATAAAGTTTACGGCTTTCTCGCTTAAACAGAACAAAAGAGATACAAGCATAATGGAGAAATAATCCCCAAACAAGAGACGAAATGTGGGGTTTACCGCACCATTCTGGCAGCAAGCGAAAAAGACAAACAAAGAAACAGCAGAAGGCCTAGGAGCAGCCAAAGAACGCCAAGGACTCTGTGTCCTGCTCTGAAATGAAGCGAGAGAAGCACATGGTGGGGCGGAGCAGCTAGTTCTGGCCAGGTTTCAGCGGGTCGAGGCCTCTCCACCATGTCGCCTGATATGAAACAGGCACTTGCAGCTGTCCAGCCATTCTGTTCACTGCAGGCAAACAGCCCGGAGCCAGAGACCCTGACTTCACTACCCCAACCCCCTACAGCAACCAACGGATGCCAGCGGGAAAGTGAAGAATAGAAAGGAGGAATAGGGGGGAAAATATGTGGGAAGCATGTTGCAGAGTGCCATTTGTTCTCAGCTGGGATCTTGATAAAAATATAAAATCCAAAAGTAGAGGGCAGAGGTGGGATTAAAACACGGCCCATAAGCACAAAGGCACCCCTCAGTGTCACTCAGAACAGGAAGCAGTAGAGAGGATTTAGCCTGATTCAACAACACATCAACTGTTGCCTTAAATCATAAGCTCAAGCCGCAGGTAGGTCCACTGAGAAGCTGTCAATGGTCAAAAAGATTTTAACATCTGTTTCCACTATCACAAGCACATTTAGGAAGTTTGAACATGTGTTTTGTAACTTACTGCAGGCACCAGTAGCTTCTTGACCTCTTCGACAGCTCTTCTCATCTTGATCTCGGCACGTGTCTGTGTGTCCTCCACTGTGATCAGCACATGCAGTTCTTCATTTAGGTGCTCCCAGTTTGGCTTGCCTCTGTTCTGCTCTTCCTGAGAAAGAGAACGAATGAAAGAGGGAGATGTCAGTAGTTGTGAAAGGATTTTTTTTTTTTTTTTTACAGGAC